>NW_006429864.1:4258215-4286973 GCF_000325575.1 Pteropus alecto | reverse complement strand
CCCCAGCCTCGTGAATAAGGGGTGGGGGCAGAGAAGCCGCCCCATCCAGGGACTACACATTGGAAAGATGAAGAGTGTGCTGACCTAGAGAAAGAAACAAGAGCACAGACCCACGAACTAAAAGGCCAGCGTGGCCAGTAAGAATTGGGATTCAAGCTGAGTGGGTGGACTGGGTGATGCTAGGACAGGAGACAGAATCGCACCTCTCAAATTCAAAGCTTCTGAAGTAGGGGGTCATCTGTCAAGTGTCAGAGGCCATTATTTAATAAACCTCTTCTATCTTACTAAGAGTTGTTTTCAGCAGTATTTGACTTAGTGTGGTGATGACTCTCCATGAGTATTAATCTCTCTTTTGAGAAGTAACATAAATGCAAGCTAGAAGAGTACTGCTACTTTTTGCAGGAGTGAGGGTGGGAGGAATGAGTCCTGGGACCACAGTGTCACCCAAAGGCATTCATAGGGTGCTGGGAGGAAATCTCCGACTTCTTCACTTCTGATAGAACCTATAGCTAAGACCTCACAGCAATGAACAGGAAGCACTTGGCTAAGAGTGCTCAGGAGAAAGAGGGCACAGAAGGCCTGAACCTGTCCCTTCAGAGCACCAGGCCTGGGGATGCAACGTGGAGTAAAAATGCAGGGATGAAGCAGCTCTGTTTACTTTCTCCGAGATTCTCGGAGTCTCTATTTTGTTTGAAAACAGACTCAGGCGAAGGGAAGGGAAACTAACATTTATTGAGCGCCTACTTTGTATGTCTGGCCTTGTGCAAGGAGATTTCATCTATAATGTTCCATTTAATCCTCACACCAACCTTGTGAGGTAGGTATTGTCCTCATTTCTATCAAATAAGGAACAAGAGGCTCAGAAAGGTTAGGTAGTTTGTCCAAGGTCACACAACTAGTTACTGACAGAGCTGGGACTGAGTGCCGAGCCTCAGACACAAAAATTCTCTGCTCAGACACTCATCTCAGGGAGGAGGGAGAGAGAGAGAAGCTGTGACGGTCCTTACGCCTCCCACCGTGAGAACCAAGACAGTCACCATGAATCGGAACCTGTACTTTTCCATGGGCCTTCCCCTCTCCACCTGGGGAAGATGCAGTCAGTTGAAGAGATGAGACATAAAAAATAAATAGAAGGGACGAGTCCCCCAGCAGCAAGGACCTGCATTATCTATGCTGTGGGAAGGTCAGCTGCTGTGGGAGGGAGCCACGTGGGCCCTGTGGGGAAAAGTGGGACAATGGCTGCCAAAGGCTGGAGTGGGTGGGCTAACAGGCCCCTTCTGGGTCGCACAGATTTTAGAACAAAACGTCTGGGGCAAGCAGCAGCCGTGGGCACAGTCACCACCATCTTCCATCTGCTCATTTTACCGGTGTTTGTGATCCAAGAGGGATTCAAAATCGGGAGAACATACAAGTTTGTGCTTTATGTGTCCCAGGACTGTCATCTCTCCTGTCCTACTGTCTCCAAGGCCCACAGACACCAGCTCCTGCCAATCAACAAAGAAGGTGATGAGAACCAAAACCACACAGCCATCACTAGATCCTAATTTTAACGTGACAATCCGGAGAAGTCTCCTCCCTTGTTAAGCACTGATCTGTCAATACTCTTTAATCTCTGAAAGAGCCTCTGCCCTGACCCTACAGGCTCTCACCTGCAGGAAAGAGCAGGCAGTTCCCATTGTCACGTCCAGAGTCACCTTGCCCAGGAGGAGCTGCACCTTTCCCGACTTGCGGATGAGCAGCTTTCCAACCTGACCCTCTGTCAGGTCAGCCAGGGTGCAAGTGTTCTCTGCCAGCCTGGCTTCCTGTGAAGAGATTCGAGGATGGAAACGGGGTAAGGAACTTTTTCCTCCATCCTTCATGAACAAACCCTTTCCCAAAGGAAGGGAGCAGCAAAAGTTGGCATGAGCTTCCCTAAGAGGGCCTTTTCCTAGGGCTGCCTGCCACTGGTTAAAAAACAAGATCCACAGTGAACATATAAACAAGTGGACAAATTATCTGTAACTGCTGAACTGGGTGATGGCGCATGACAGTGTATGTTCTCTCATTTGTACACGTTCAAAATATTTCACTATAAAAAGTAAACAGATACATTATTGGGGTGGAAGTATAAAGCCCCAAAGCCCTTACGGGAAGAAAGAACAACTGCGGATTACTCTTGCGTTTTGGCTTGAGTGGCGCATCTTTGCTTCCCCTTACAGGTGGCTGCTTCACTCCCTGACCCCCCTGCATTTTCACAGACCTCACTCCTGCGCGTACCCGGTCTTTCTCCTGCTTCATAACCACCATCTGTCCATCCTCGTTCTGCACCTCTGTCTTGATAGGCTTGATGTCCTGAGTCGGTGGCTGGCCAGGGAGCGTGTCTGGCAGCTGGAGGAACAGAAGCTCTTCCTCCTGCGTGAGGCTCAGCTCCCTGAGCAGCTCTGCCACAGACACGTCCTTCGGGAGGCCGGGGGTCTTTCTGGCTGCTCTGGGAGGAGCCTTCATCTTGGCGTCCTCCTCCTCATCTCGTGGCTCCTCTTTCACTGTCCAAGGTAACACAAGTGGAAGGACTATCAAGTGGCCACCCTCTACGCCATCTCATTGTACCCATACCTTCACCCGCACCTGCTCCACTGTCACTCAGCCATGAAGCTGGAGGGAAGTATTCATTGGTTGGGAAGAGGGATCCAGGAGTTGTGTGACTTATCAAAAGATAACTGAGGCTGAGCCAACAGGTACATGTCAGCATGAACCCTGTGAGTGTGAGGCTTTGGTGTCTTTGTTCAGGCCACACATTTTACAGCTGGGATGGAAGGGGACCTGTTTATCAGCAGCAGTCTGAGAGGCTCATTCTTGGGGAAGGGCGTTCCTGGTGGAGGGCAGCCACAGAAAAGGAAACGAGATGTTAACTGGCACAGAGTACCTTTCACAACAGGCACATCCACCTCCATGTCCTCTTCCTTGGGGCCAGCCAGCCAAGGCTTAACATCTGGTTCTTCGTTCTCTTCTTTAAACAGCCACCCTGAGTGAGCCAGCGGCAGCTGCACAGGCATGTTTCGGGTGTCATTCTTCAGCCCGGGGTCATCAATGAACTGCCAAAGAAGAGACGGGGTCACATGGCATGGCTAGCATACACACATAACTGGACTGCAGTTCATCTTAGCCCCTTTCAAACTGAAGCCTGCTGCTCACCAGGCTTCCAGGACATCAGAGAGCTCTTCTTCCCCCAACCCTGGCTCCCAGAGGCCCTTTCCACAGCTGCAAAGAAGGGCTGTTCCCCACAGCATGCTGGCACCTACATCATCCTTCTCCAGCATGCGCAGGATATGTTTTGTTTCTTCATCCGTCTCCCTCTTCTCTTTTTTGATGTTGATGATATGAGAGGGCCCCATGTCCGACAGATCCACTGTCTTATCCCAGTTCCCTGTAGGAAAAAACCAGCTCATCAGGGGTAAGGAAGGGGCCAAAAGCAAGGAAAACTAAACTGGGAGCAGGGGAATTCCACTGCCCTTGCCCTTCTTTCAGGCAGTCTGAACTGAAATCCACTGAGCCCTTCCTCCTCGGCAGCTCTGTACCCTTTTTCTTCATCATTTCGGCTGGGCCCTGCTCAAAGATGGAGTGGGACTGGATCACTTCTGGGCGACCCCGGCCCCGTCCATGCCCCTCTCGCTGTCGGTCTCTCTCTCTGTCACGCTTCTCCTTCTTGATGGTTACTTCTTCCTTGGGCCTGTCAAAGAGAATGAGTTAAGGGAAACCACTCGCCCTGCCTCAGAGAACTGCTTATTCTCTCACATCACTCTATTCCACCTGAGCCAATAACTACCTCATAAGAAACAGAACCCAATCCTTAGTACCTTTTTCACTTCCTTGATGGGGCAGTCCTTTCAGTTGGCTTTACTTTATCTTCTTGTTTGAGAGTATATATTGGAACTATCGCTCAAAAATTAAATTATTGAGATTGCCCCCAAATGTGGATTTTTTGTATTGACTGAAAGCAGGAAGGCTGTAATTCAAAACAACTTAAGGGAAAACCTGATAGATCTCTGTCTAAACTAGTGACTGTCAACTCTGGCTGTAAAAGATAATCACTGTTTCATTGCAACAAGTTAAAGCACAACTTCTGGGACAGACTCCCAGGTATCAGTATTTTTTCAAAGCTTGCACATTAGAATCACCTGGAAGCCAGAGTTGACAATCACCAGTGAAAAGAACTAAATACACCAATATAAATTTCTGAGCTACATACCTAGTTATTTCTCAAAATGCGCAAATTCAGAGTAAGTAAATATGGAGTAAGTACTCAGAAGGCCTAGCTACTTACTCTTCCTTGATCTTCCGACTGATGATATTTGGGGTGAAGGTTTTCTGAAAGTAAAATACAGGAGTCACTGATTTGGTAAATTCTGACCCCAAAGTACAGAGGAAAAGAAAAACTCCCAAAGGGCATCTTCTATGGACCGAAACCATGGATCTCTTCTGCACATTCCACACTGTTGTCAAAGATTTATAGTGATAAACTCATGCTTGAAAAGGAGGAAAGTCATGTCATGATGACAGCAGAGTTACACACAGAAGGGGCACCAAAAACCATTTAAACTAGCAGCCTCAGCTTCTGCCCTCTGAAAGGCAAACAGATGATGGGTTAGACTGCCACCAGAATTTCCCTAGGCAAACTTAAGCCTTTAAAAACTGGCTGTTTAATGCTTGTCATTCCCCTTACCTCCCCGCTTTCCGGGCTACTCTTTATATCTATAGTCATAAACATAATAGGAGAGAAACAGAGCATCTAATGCCATTCCTAAGATTCATTCTACTCTAGACCATAGGTTTGCACATTGAGATCCATGGCGAATTCAGAACTCTCTAAAACTGCAGGCAAAGTGTATACTCTCATGACTTTCATGAGTTTCTTAAAGGTGTCTAAAACACATAAAAAATAAGCACTGCTCAAGATGTTGATCTAATGAGGATTCTCTGCCCTTCAGCCAACGCTGAGAACCATGTCAACAGCTTGTATCCAACATCTAGACCTGAAGATAAAACAGGCTCCCCAGAATTTGTAGGTAAAAGTCTAGGGACGAGATCTGTGAGACCCAACGCCACGCCTAGCACATGGTAGGCCCTACAAGAACATCAGTTGAACCCTAGGGGCCTGGAATTCAAGATAGCTGGGTACCTTCTTGACTCCCCCGAGGGTGAGGTCCCTGGAGCGAATGGAGGGAAGTCGGCCCGGGGTGAGGGGAGGAGCCGGCCGCCGCCCGATTAGCCCCCGGGCCCCAGAGAGGAGGGGTCGGGGCCCCCCCGGAGCGCTGGGCTCGCCCGCGGCGTTTCCTTCAGACATGTTGCCTGGGAGAGAAGTGGAAAGGGACAAAGTCAGTAGAGGGGACGGACACGCGGACCCTAGGCGGAACCCCACCCACCTGGCTGTCCGCCCCTAAGTCAGTGCGTCTCTCCCGCGGCGTCTCAGCTCCTCCCCTCCCACGTGGCGACTCCCGGAACCACCCGGCCAGAGCCCTTGGCGCACCCTACCCCCAGGCCCCGGCCAGGCACGAGGCGGGGACGCACACCAACGCACCCAAGCTGCGGCTCCACACCGCGTGCGTTCCGACTTCAGCTCCGGCGCGACACACAGCTGGCCCTGGGTCTCAGCACCAGGCGGAAGTCTGCGTGGCGGGGTCCGGGCGCCGCCATCTTGCCGCGAGGCGGAAGTGAGGTCGGTGGGCGGGGCCGGCCACAGTATTTATCCGGCGGCGCCCCGCTCGCCTCCGCCTTCTCTTCCCGGTTCTTCCCGGAGTCGGGAAAAGCTGGGTTGAGAGGGCGAAAAAGGAAGAGGGGTCTGGTCCTAGTTATGCTACCGTGCAGCGCTCGGGAGGGTCTTAGCCCGACGCGGGGCGGCGGAGATGCCTATCTCTGGGTCTTGGGGCCTTGGCGGCCGTCACTTTGTGGGGATTCTCCGCGAAGGGGCTTTGGGGCAGTGGGGTCGCGGCTCGGGTTGCGGCGAGAAGCGCCGGACAGAGAGCGAGACCCCGACTCAGAGTCGGGGGATCCCTAGCCAGGCCGAGCTGCGGCTGCCGACTCGATGGTGACCTTGGTGCAGTCAGTGTACCACCCGCCAGCGGTCTTGCCCTCGCTCGGAGTCCCTTTCCTGGACTTCTGGGGGGGTCTTGGATTGGGGTTTGTGCATACAGCTCTGGAGCAGCACCAGCGGACCAACCGGGTGCCTAATGGTACCAGCGCTGGGATCAAGACTGCGGGCTGCTGGAGGGACGAATTTAAAAAACTTATTGTGACTCAAGCATTTGTAATTTAACAAAAAATGCTCTTTACTGTTATTTCCCCCACCCTCATTCCCAAACCATGTAAAAACCATGTAACAACATTATGGAAAGTTTGAGAGAAGGAAAACATTTCTGCTAGAATTCCACGTGGAATACTCTTGAAACTTTTGTAATATATTCCAGTCCCCTTCACGGAGCTGTTGTATTGTACTACAATTTTGTATCCTCCCTTTTCAAATAACATTTCTTGGCTGCTGCATCAAAAGACTGCTTAATTCTCAAGTGGCTATGTCATGATTTGTCTAACTTTTTCTGTTTGGACACTAGGATCGTTTCTTTTCCCTGTTGTAAATAACGCTGTAGTGAACATCTGGTGCATTTAACATTTTTTATTCTTTTAGATTGTATCCCTAGGACAAATTTCCAGACGTGATAACTGACTAAAAGAAGACATACTTTTTTTTAAGAACATTTTTTGTTTTGAGATAATTGTAGACACACATGCAGTTGTAAAATACAATACAGAGATTCCCAAGTACCCTTCACTCAGTTTCCCTCAATAGTAACATATTGCAGAACTGCAATACTATGTCACAACCAGAATATTGACAATGATAGTCAAAATAGAGGACATTTCCATCACAAGGATCTCTAGCTGCCCGTTAGTAGCCATACCTTCCTCCCTTCCGACCACCCCTGGCAACTGCTAGTCTCCATATTTATACTTTTATTATTTCAAAAGTGGAAATCATTTAAAGATAGAATCACACAGTATGTGATATCTTGGGATTGCTTTTTTCATTGAGCATAATTCCCTAGAGATTAAGTTGTTGCGATGATCACTACCTTTTCATTACTGAGTACCCATGCTTTGTGTAATCATCCTTTGAAGGACATCTGGGCTATTATGAATAAAACTGCTATGAACGTACGTGTACAGATTTCTGTGTAAACATGGGTTTTCATTTCTCTGGAATAAATAAATGTCTAAGAGTGCAACTGTTGGGTCGAATGGTAGTTGTATGGTTAGTTTTATAAGAAACTGACGAACTGTTTCCACAGTGTCTATGCCATTTTGAACATGCGTATTCTATGTTTCTTTATCCATATTGCTAAACTGCTTTCAAAAAGGCTTCTGCTAATATGCTTCACCCCAAAAGGACAAGAGGAGAGGAAACTTAAATCAAGTCTTCCACCTTTAACATTTGGGGAATTACTTTCTGACAATGATTATTATAATTTCCTTTTAAGAAGCTTCTCCAACCTTCTCTCTCATTAGGCTAATTACTTTCGGCACCATTCTATTTATTTCTTAACTTGCTCCAACACCTCCCTCTATATTTTCTCCCAAAGAGTGTTCACTCTTTTATGTAGATTCAAAAGAAACTTGTAAATCATTGCTAGCTGAACCCTGTGTAATCACATCTGTGATTCTAGCAGATCTTAATTTGTTTATTGCATTTTTACGTATTTAATAGTAAAAACTATAATCTCATTCTTTTCTGATAGCTTAGTGAAATTATAATCAAACTCTTAAGAACAAATATAGTTTTCTGGGTCTAAGTGCAGATTTCAGAAGATATAAGCAGATTCTGTCGAAAGCCTGTTCCTGTGAATTCTTGATGGGTGTTGCAAATACTAAATGAATGAGAGACTGTTTTGAATACATATCAGTAGAATAAGAGGAATGTGTGGTATGAGAATTCTATCCAAGTTCAAGCTATTACTTGTTCTTTATGAGTAATTTGTCCTCATTTGTTTGCATCATTTGCGGGCCATTTAGTTGGGATTCTTCCTCACCTCCTTGAGCTTTAAACATTGGAGAGCTCTAGAATTCAGTTCTTGGAACTCTTCCCTTTTCTCTATGCTTAACTCCCTTGGCAATGGTCCAGTTTCTCGGCTTCAGACCTTGTGCCTATCTCAGTCTGGACCTCTCTGAACTCCAGATGGATATCTCTGCCTATCCCATACCTCCACTTGGTGTCTGCGAGGCATCTCGAACCTACGTCCTCATCCAAACTTTGATCTTCCTCCTCGACCTACTGAGGTTCCCCACCTCAGTACATGGCAGCTCCATCCCTCTAGTAGTTCAAGTGAAAAATCTTGCAGCTATACTTGACTCCTCTCATCCTCTCATAAATCTAATATTTCAGCTATTCCAAACATATCTCGAATCTTACCACTTCTCTCCCCCTTCACTGACATACCACCTTGGTCCAGGTCACCCTCATTTTTTTTTGCTGTGATTATTAAAATATCTTCCTACCTGGCTTCCCTGCTACCGCCTGGGTCTCCTCAGTCTTGTCTCAACATGGCATAATTAAAACATTTCACATCAGGTTACATCTTTGCTCTAAACTTCCCAGTGCCTTTTCAGAGCAAAAACGAGAGGGTTTAGACTGGCCTACACAGACCTGTGTCATCTTTTCATCCACCTACCTTCTCTTTGTCCTTAGCTCCTACCACATTCCCCTCACTCACTCCGTTCCGGTTGCACTGGTCCCCTTGCTGTTTCTAGAACAATCTGGTATGCTCTGCTTCAAGGCCTCTTACTCGCTGCCTAGGATGCTCTTCTCCCATATAATTCTGCATGGCTCCCTCCCTCCTTCAGTCAGGTTTTTTTTTTTTATCCTAAAGTCACCTATTCAAGGAGACCTCTGATGGCTGTATTTAAAATTGTAACCTCCTACTCCCCTATGACACTCCATATCGTTATTTACTGATTTATTTTTCGGTGTAGCATGTATCACCTAATAAAGTTTTTTTATTTGTCTTTCTTCCCATCACCAGAAAGTCCCACTACAATATCCTCATTGTCTGAAACAGTGCCTGATACATAGGAAGCACCCAATAAATTTTTGTCGAATGAATGAATGAATTCCAGCTTGTGGTGAGATGAAGTAGCGAATCTGGATGTGTGTTAGAAAAAGAAGGGTGGCTTGTTTCCAGGTAGGTTGCATCAGTAATTTAACTTTGGCACCACGGATGTAAAGGCCATCTTCGTGTTGTGTTTTTCACGTGTCTTCTCTATCGGATCTTCTGTATGCAACTGTCTGGAGAGAATAAGTGTGGCAAATACTGTGTGAGTGGGGGGAAGCCTTTCCAGCATGGTAGCGGTTTGTGTATTCGGTGTGTCTGTCTGTCCCTGGTATCCTGCCACGTAGTGCGCAGTGGCGTTCCACAGTTCCTCTGTTATGCTGTTCCGCTTCAGGTATAACTCAGTGACTATCCCAGGATCATGGTTCTATCACGTTAGTCCTTCCACTTCTCATTTCGGCTGTGATTCTTTCTTTATTGTTCTTTATCTTCCCTTGAAGTTTCTTTTGCTCTTCCAACATTTCACTAGTGTCTCTTCTCTAGTTTCTCAGAGTCCTTAAATATAATTCAGCATCTTTCCATGTCTTAAAAATTGTTAAATCTCTCAGTTTTTAAAAAGCTAAAACAAACAAACAAACCATATTCTTCAGTCGAGTGACTGCTCAGAAACGTTTCCGTATTTAGAATTACTTTAATGCTCTTTAGTAAGTTCAAACCAGGTGACCGATGAGAGTTGGAAGAGGTCTCAACATAATTTCAAAAATGCAAAGTAAATAAGCACTGAGAAATTCATACAGTTCTTATAAACAGTCACTGCTCTCACTCCTGTCACTGTCAACACATGTAAATGAACGAGGAGGTTTTTCTGGACTGTCTGGATGTGTACACATTCATTGGTCAATGAGATCTCCACACTTAGTTCAACCATGGGAAATACACGTAAACATTTTAAGTCTGCAAAGTGCATAAGCAATAGTAAGACCGTGGATTTTTTTTTTCACTTACAACCTCATCTCTATTACCTCAGACTCTATATTGGCTCTGTATCTCTCTACCATGAAGAACAAGCCTTTGTACTCACACTTGGATTTGAATCTAGTTTTACTTCATATGGACTGAGTCTCATTTCCCACCATCAGCCTTTTTCAAAATGGAGTTGATGGCTCCATCTTTCAGGGTTGTGAGAATCACATGCCTTGCACTGTCTTGGTTAATAAATGCTTTTGTTATTATTATCATCCTATGGCTCTAATATTTAATATGGAAACTTTCGAGCATGCACAAAAGTGGAGAAAATAGTTAATTGAAACCCAATGTACTATCTTCAACAGTTATCCACCCATGCCGGTCGTGTTCCATTTACCCCTCCATTCGCACCCCAGATAATTTTGAAACAAATCACAGATATCATGCCATTCGTTCATAAATATTATAAAATGTATCTCTGAAGGATAATCCTTTTAAAAGGATAACCATAAAATGTCATCAGAGCTAGTAATTTCTAAATATTATCAAATATCTAGTTAATATTAAAATTTCCCAATTGCCACATAGGGTTTTTTTTGTTTTTAGTTTGTTTAAATCTGTATCCAAATATGTTCCATATGCTTTAAGATTTTATTGGAAATATAATTAAGGTGTGGCAAGAGATTTTGCTGTAAGAATGTTCATTTCAGTGTTGTTTAGAATGGAGAAAAAGTAAAATAACTTAATCACAGATGAGTAGGAGATTGGCTCCCCCAAAAAGGGTGTATCACCTGACAATAGAACATACACAGCGGCTGAAACGATTCTGTAGAAATACGATGTAATGAACAGATAAGTGAGAAAAGCAGGTTATAAAACAGTATTTATACTTTCTAGTTTTGTTAATAAAGTATATCTCTCATAGGCATATATCTGAATGGTGAGGAAATGAGCAACTTTGATTTTTCTCTTAACTATTAGAATTAAATCTCATTTCACCACGATCACATATTACTCATAATAAAAAGTTTATTAGAGATAAAAACGCAGCAGCAGTGCCTCTCGGCAGTTGTTTGGCTTCACGCGGAGGTAGTTGTGTTTGGCACGTGATGCTTTCTTCCTACCGTGTGCTTCCTCATGTGATCTACAGAGAAGTCCTCTGAGGCAAGAAGAGGCAAACCCCTGAGAGGGTTGGTGCCTTCACCTGACGCCAGCACGCAGCTTCACAAAAGCACATTCAGAGGGCTATTGTTCACTGCTCGGGACGTATGATCTCATGGGCTCGCTACATGCCATCCTGCCAAGGTGAGAGGCAGGGACATGCTGGGACTAGACTTCCTTTTACAGAGGGGGAAACTGAGGCAGAGAGAAACTGGCTTTTTCCTCATGCCACCCTTCCAGAAGGTGGTAGGGATAGGTTTTTGGTGTAGATGTCTGGCGCTGGCCATAACCATGAGATTACGTTTTGCATCTCTTCGGAGTTTCACCATCTCAGCGTAGGTGTGTGAGGGGCGGGACCTACTCCTGTTTGGCTAAGGGAGTGCTGAATCCTGCCTCAGAGTAACACACCAGACCGCATTCTGTGGTTCGGGATCCGACCAAACTTGCTCAGGTTCTCCACACCCAGTTAGATGGGATTGGCTTCTGCTTGTCTCTGCTTTCTGTGAACTATTCGCTTTCTGTCCACTGTCACCTGCTCTAATCTTTGCTGCCGATGCCTGCAGCCCCTGAGTCCCTCTCAGTGAGTGTCTCTTATGCTCAGCTCATGCCTTCGGTGGCTCTCTGAGGCCCTCACCTGGGGCCTGCCTGCGTGGTCTGCTGTCCCCGGTCTGCTGTCCCCACACCAGCCCTCCAGACCCCCACCACACTCCTGCTTCCACAGTCTCCTCTTGACTGGGCCCCACCTGTGCCCTGGAACTGGCCCTGACTCCTCCTCGGAATTCTTACCTGTACCTGCAATTTAGTTGTCTACTTCTTGTTCCCTAATTGTGTCTCTAAATGTCCATCTTTTCTCCCCTAAAAGACTATGCACTCCTTGCAGGCAGACATTGTCAATACGATGGCAATGAAAACAGCTCTGATAGGTCACTGGGCACTTCTTGCATACCAGGTCCGCAGCTGAGTGATTTACGTGTTGATCTCATTCAATGATGACAATAAGCCTGCGTTATTATCCCATTTCACAGATAAAGAAACTGACTGAGAGGTTGAGTAACTTGTCCAAAGTCACCCAGCTAGAAAGTGATAGAGCAAGAATTTTAACCATGCCTGTCTGACCGCAAAGCCCATGCTTTTCCACATGGCGCATATTCCCTGTCGGTTGCTTGATTCAAATTTCCTTGAGTGTTCTTCCTTGAGGATTCTCATTTCTCGGTGATAGAAAAGCCTCCTGCAGATAAGAGAGGCTTTTACAGTACCCCTTCTGGTCAAAGTGTTCAGGGCTCGGCTCCTCTGAGCCCAGATGGTTGGCTGGGATGTGAACACTCCAAGCTCTGTGTGTCTCTCTCGCCCCCACGTTCTTGGCTCTGCATACCCTTCATGGCCCCACAACTTCCCTCTCTTGTCCCTTCCCCTGGGGACACCTATGTAGCCAGAGGATTCTCCCTAGACCACTAGGGTTCCTTGGGCTATGATCTGATATCTTTTGATAGAGTTGGTAAGAAAATGGAGCCACTGGTCAATGAAAGGCCCCAAGGAGAGGATCTAGACTAAGACAGACCCTCTCCACACTCCCCAGCTCCCCTCGGATCTGGACCTTGCCCTTGCACAGATACCCCTTCCCTTTAATCAGAACTTTTGCCTTAAGCTCCCCAAAGCCCTTGGGCTAAGCCCCACCCCTCTCCCAGAATCCTAAAGTTTAGGGGCTGCATTCAAGTGAGAGATTTCCAAGTAAGGGTGTGTTGGAAGGACTTCTGCTAAGGGCACGTTTCCTGAAAGAACAGGAAAGGGAGCAGCCACCGCCTCTGCCTGTGAGGACATCCCAGGAGCTCCCTTCCAGACCCTCTGCCCTTTCCCCCTCCCACCAGCCCGGGCGAACAGGGACCAAGCTTGCTTATTGTCACCTGACGCTGGGCAGCCACCGATCCCATTGGTGGAGCCAGATTCGGTCTGGCTCTCCCGTTCCTTCTCGCCTTCTCTGCCTCTCTCTCCTCCACGCTGCTTTGATTTCGCTCTTGCGTCTCCCTGCGCTCTCTCGCTCGCTCGCTCGGCTGGGAACATCACCTCTCCCGGGGCAGCGGTGAGCTGCGGAGCAGGCAGGGGCTGCCTGCGGGGCATGGAAGAAACCTTCTTGGCAGCCGTAAAAGGAGCGAGAGGAGCCAGTGAGCCCTGCTGCCTGTGACCCAGGGTCTGGCAGCTGCCCCTCTGCCTGGGGGGCCATCCACACAGAGGGCTGTCCCTTCCCTCCCTTCCAGGTCTTCCTCTGCAGAGCCCGGTGGAGCCAGGTGAGTGCCCTTCCTCCCAAGATCATCCTGCTGCCAATTCCGAGAGGAATCGGGGTGGCCAGGGGCTAGACGCCAGGGGCACCAAGGTCCTGATGCTGCCTGCCGTGCCCCTCTGGATTACCAGGGCCAACGACCTTGTCCCCTTCCCCCCAGGCCCTTGGCCACGGGGTTAACAGCTGGATCCAGTCTCCGGGGCACCACGGCTAGTCACCCCGTGACCATTCTGCTGCAGTCAGCGGTGCCCAGAGGGACGGTGGGGTGGGGGACAGCTTTTCCTTTGGCATGCAGTGGCTTTTCTGAATGGGCATGGGCAAAGGGTGTCAGTGCGTGCACGGTGTATGCATGCTTTCGAGAAGACTGGAGGATTGCTTGCGTAGATAGTTCTGTCTGCGTGCAGTTATGCTCATGTGTGGGTTTTGACTGCTGTGTGGCATGTCTAACAACATATGTTTCTTGTACATGTGAGGCACATGTGTGGGGAATCACTTATCGGAGTAGCTTGTGGGTACACGTAGGAGGGGACAGTGCGAAGCAGTATATTTATGGAGTGGACATATCGCTTGTCATGTGTGTGGGAGTACATATCGACGGAGGGTTTCTATGTGGGAAGGTGTGACTCTGGAGCAGAAGCGGGTAGGTAGGTGGAGAGTGTGGGCAGAAGCCCCTTTCTGTGGGCAGAGCTGCGTAGGTGTGCAAACCTGTTGGCATGTGACGGTTCAGGGCTGGCAGTGTGTCCAGAGACAAACACCTTTTCAAAGTCTGTGTCTTTGAGCCTGGAGAAGACTTGAGAGTGAATACCAGAATGTGGGCAGAGGTCGACGTGTGTGTGAGTGTACATGGAAGTGCAAACAGGCGTATGGGGTGCCTGCTTTCTATGGAGGTTTAATTGACATGCATGCATGTTGGTGCCTGTGGTTTCTTTTTTCCCTCAAATATGGCTTGTGAGAAGGTCGCATGCATATGTGTGTGCATGAGCCTGTGAACATGTTCATGCGTGGGTCCGCGTGGAAGTGACAGCTTGCGGAGGGAACATTGCAGGACATTCTTAGAATGTGGACAGTGGTAGAAAGTACCTGAGTGCGTAGGTGAGTGTGTGGGAATGAGAATGTCTGAGAAGGTGTGTGCATCCTGTGGGTGGCAGGTGTGGGTGGGCACACTTGGTGCCTGTGTGTGCACGCACGCGCTCTCACCTGCATGTGGGTGTGTGAATACTTGGGTCAGGGTGGATTTACATGGGAGTGTAGGTGTTTCTCAGGTGTTGCCTCAACCTGTCCCTCATACCCTGCCCTTCCTCAATCATCTGGGTTTGGAGAACTGGAGTTCATGCCCACCCTTGGTCGACCCTGCTTTACTGTTCTCCGAGGGTCACTCAAGGCGCTCTCCCAAGCTCGCATGGGAAGTAGTCTCAGTTCTCCTAGAACTATAGAGGGGAAAGGATGAGCTGGTCCTGGAGACCCCGCCACCAAGCACGGATGCCCTGTTTCTGGGAGACTGAGGCAGGAACAAGTGGCCGCCCGTAGTGGGGGTGTGGACTGCATTCCGTGTGAGTGGGAGGCAGCTGCTCAGGCCCTCCCTGGGGTGGGACGTGTCTGTGTTGCTGTGCCCGTGTTCATGGCTGCGTGTGTGTGTACGTGGGGGCACACGTGCGTCTTCCTGGGGAGAAGCTCAGTGGGAGCCCAGGGGGCGGCAACTCTCCACTGCTCCACACCTGTCCCTGTGAATTACAAACTGGTTTATTACTGTGCAGTTGTTTCTAGACACCCAATCCATTCTGTTTAATTTTGGGGTGAACCCAGTAGCACCCCCATGCTTATTTACCAAGAATTCCCTGTGCATGAAGCCACTGACATTTGTCCGAACCTCTCAACAGATAGGCATACACTTTAGGGTGGGAAGCTAAAATGAAACAAGAACACAGGTGACACCTTGGGACAGGTAAGGGCCATCACTCATATTCTTCACCCTGTGCCTGCCACCCAGGCAGCCTATGGATTAATTTAGAGCTGCCAGGCTCCGGAGCAGGCTTAATTGACAGGAGAGTGTGGGTTGGATTTTTTGGAAGCTACAAATAGAAGTACTGTTTTTGAAGGCACGAGGTACCCTCACCCTTAGCACCTGGGCGAGGAGGGAGAGGGAGAGGGGAGGAGCTGAAAAGGAGCTGACACTCCAGGGACCTGTGGTGTGCTGGGGCTGGGCTTGAGGGAGAACGGGGGAGTGTGGATTCCACTGGGAGAAAGTCCAGCCCGCACTCCCGCTCTTGTCCCAGAGAGAGAGCCCCTCCTCTCCCCTCTCCCCTCCCTCTCCCCTCCCTCTCCCCTCCCCACCCTGCTCCCCAGGGCTCTAATGAGCCAGGCCGAAGTCAGGGCCAGAGTCCGCGCTTCCTCGCTGAGCACAGTTGAGAGTGATGGTGATGTGGTCCTTTTACACCTGGAAGAGCAGCCAGGGGAAGAAGTGAACGAGCGAGAAGGGGAGGTGAGAGAAAATGCCATTGCTTAAAAGAGAAGGACAGGAGGAGGAAAAATAAATAGCGGGAAACGATGTGTACCTGTGCATACGCATATGCCACACACGTGACACCTGTGACATACACGCGCACACCCACTCTCACGCGAGGAGACACAACCTTAGTTCAATGATAAAGAGCTTGGGCTCTGAAGTCAGAGACGTGAGTCCAAATCATTTTCTAGCTGTATGGACTTTGGCACCTTAGTACCCCCCAACCTCAGCTACCTCATCTGTAAAACGGGGATAATAATAGTATCTACCTACTGTGAGCTTGCATGAGATGGTGTTTATGAAATTATTAGTACATAGTCAGCTGCAATAGATGTAAAAAGGTAAAACTAATTATTTTAAAAAGTAAAGCAGTAGAGGATGGCCGAGAGGGAACGAGGGATAGTAGAAGTTACGGGGTGGGAGAAGGGCTGTGGCTTGTGATAGGCGCCCCTCCCCCCAACACCAGTGCATCCACGTGTGTCTCTGTGGCACTTGCACGCCCAGCCCTATGTCATGGTGACCTCTGCGGGGTCACCCCAGAGAGGAGGGGGGCCTGAGCCCCGGAGCCCTGGTACCCTTCCTGGCACCCTTGGCCTCTCGGCTGCTGGTGCCCTAAGCCTGCCTGCACCCTGACCCCCATCTCCTCGGTGGGTGCTTCCTGTTTCTCCTGCACCTCGCACTGTTCTCTCCACCCCCACCCCTTTCTCGTTTTCACGCCTGCTTGCTGAGGGCTCCCTCCTCGGCTCCATCTGCTGCGAATCTGTCCTGCCTTGCGTTTGCAGCATCCCCACTGCCTCTGCCACCTGTCAGGTGCCGTCTGCTCTGCAGACCCCTCCAAGGAGAGCCAAGTTCCCCCCCCGTGGGGGACACCCCATCCCACCTTCGGTCCCCGCCTCTAGCCTTCCTCATGTAATCTTTCCGTCAGATGTGATGGGGCAGGTGCAATCAATGGGTCCTCAAGTTTCCGCCTCGCAAAGGATGCTGGGAGCAAGCAAGACATTCCAGAAAACTCCGTGATGGGGAGGGAGGTGCTGATTCTCCGTCTCCCCGCAGTCCCCACAGGAGCCAAACAGGAGGGGAGCATGGAACTGCTGTCCACGCCCCACAGCATCGAGGTCAATAACATCACCTGTGACTCCTTCCGCATCTCCTGGGCCATGGAGAACAGTGACTTGGAGAGGGTCACCCACTACTTCATCGACCTCAACAAGAAGGAGAATAAGAACTCCAACAAGTTCAAGCACCGGGTGAGTGAGGGAGGCCAGAGCCTCCGCTACTTCCCCCACACCTGCTCTTGGCGGGGCAGGATAACACAGGGCCTGGAGGTGACAGCTGTGGGTTTGCAGAGGCCAGGTTCCAATCCAGGCTCTTTTTACTGTGCAACCTTGGGAAAGCTACTGAACCTCTCTGAGCCCGAGTTCTTTCACTGGTGAAAAGGGAATGATGATGCTGCCAGCGCCTGTGGGCTGGTGAGAGGCTTCTGTGAGGTACTGTTTGTGTGGCATTTGGCTCAGGGCTCAGCAAACCGAACACTATTACCAGCATCATGACTGGGGTGCTAGACCGGGGCTCGAGAAAACCCAGGGCAGGGCCGCGACGTCTCACCTGGGCACGGCCCCTGACTCTGCAAGCAGCCTTGTTGTTGATTGGGTGCAACGTGGCCCATGGGCAGGGGTGGGGCCCTTTGCTGGGGCCTCAATGATCCCCCTCAGGCCTCTGTGACCCTCTCTACCCCTGGCCTTCTGGCCTATTTGCTGGGTTTAGAAAAGGAACGTGAGAGAGTCCTTTGCTGGCTGGGGTGTCCTTTCCCTGGGTTAAAGCTGCTCTGGGGGCCAGCGGGAAGAAGGCTCCCATCTTCTACGCTGGCAGAAAGGCAGGGAGAAGAGTGAGGTGGGAAGGAGCCGGTTCCCACGACGACGGCATCATGTGGGTTACTCACCCTCTCTCTCTTTAGAACTGGCTCCCCGATCTGGGTGTCTTTTGGCAGGCCAGTTGCCACGGTGACGTGAATGTTCAACACCACCCCCTTAACCATCCCCCCCCCCCAAAGAATAAGGCATATTTTCCCTTCCTCCCTGGCTTCTCAGCATTGGCCGTTGCCGTGGAGACGGCACTGCAGTGTGCAGAGCTCTCGAAGTCTCCCTCGAAAATAGAGGTCTCACCACCCTCAACTTTGCAGGCCTCCACCCCAGTGGCGTTTCTCCTTAGTTCCCAAGAGAACAGGCCTTAAGGAGGGGTGGAGGCTGGGGAGTATCGGTAAGGTCTTCCCAGTGGCCACTGCTTGCTTCTGCAGAAAAATGGTGTCCAGGGCACTGAGCCATCGAATCCTTAAGACTCTGGCCCTACTCAGGAGGCATGGGCCACCCGGGGGTGGAGGTCTGAGGGAATGCCAAGATTGGGCATGACCCCCAGTTTGACTCTTGGCTCTCTGTCTGCACCCCATATCTCAGGATGTCCCCACCAAGCTTGTGGCCAAAGCTGTGCCACTGCCCATGACGGTGAGAGGCCACTGGTTCCTGAGCCCCCGCACGGAGTACAGTGTGGCAGTACAGACCGCTGTGAAACAGAGCGACGGGGAGTACCTGGTGTCCGGCTGGAGCGAGACGGTCGAGTTCTGCACCGGGGGTGAGGCCCTCCTGTGGGCACAGCCAGTTTAATTATGCTCAGGAGAGGGTTTCGTCTTAACCTAGAAAACACTATGACCACCTGCTGTACACCAGCACCAGGCTTAGGCCACTGGGGAGACACAGGTGGAGGAGACCTGCCCCTACCCCTTAAAAGCCTGCAGCCTGATGCAGGAGGCAGACGTGAGCACGGCTAATCATGATGACAACACCACTTCCATAAAGGGATGGAGTTACTTTTCTGGCTTGGCCCAAACATACGTTTTTGGATTTTGGTAAATACACATAATGTAACAGTTACCATCTTAACCATTGGTAAGTGTGCAGTTCAGAAGTGCTACGTACATTCACACTAGCATGCAGCCGATCTCCTGGACGTGTTCATCCTGCTACACTGAAACTCCGTACCCATTAAATGACAACTCCGCCTCTCCCCTCACTCTAGCCCCTGACAACCACCATTCCACCTCTGTCTGTAAATTTGACCACTCTCGTGTGAGGGGAACCACACAGTATTGGTCCTTCTGTGACCGGCTTATTCACTTAGCATCATGTCCTCAAAGTTCATCCATTTTGTAGCATGTGTCAGAATTTTCTTCCTTTTTAAGGTGGAATAATATGCATGGTGTGGCCAGACCGCATTTTTTTAATTGATCATTGGTTGATGAATAATGTTTCATGGAGCAATCACTGTTTGCTTGTCTTGAGCCTCCACTTAGCCCGGGGAAATAAGCCATATTCAGTGGTCCCGTGAACTTTCTTAGCAGAACTTAGCTTGCAAATTCCAGCACGAACAAACGCCAGGCTCATGCGTACTTGGTCGCTGATGACCCAGGATCTGCCCCATGATGTTCCATGATGAGAACTGCCCTAGATCTCTCTCTGTCACAAGGAAGGGGCAGGGGACATTCTTAGCCCCGGGCCTGTGAGGCTGCTGGCTCTACCCTCTGCCAAGTTCTGTGCCCCATCTCCTCGAACTGCTGTTCTCTTTTGAGTGGCGCTGTTTCTTAGCTAAGCTGCAAACCCCACTCTCTGGACGTGCTCCCTTTCCCTTTTTTTTTTACCCCAGAACTCCATGTGTAGTGGGAGTTTAATTCAAACAAGGGAGCTGGGGATGGCTGCAGTCCAGTCCACACTCCTCTTGCCAAACCCAGCACCCTGGCCAGAGCTGCATCAGCTAGGAGGAAAGGGGACCTTTTCCTAATTTGTACAAAGGTGCTGTCTAAGCTAGCAGCAGCCTTGCCTGGGTCCTCGGTTCCCGGGAGGGTCTAGTTTCACTACTCTGTTTCCAGGCCTTTCTGCTTTTCTTTGGATGCTCAAGTGGAGTCATCACCCCAGACCCGGTCTGCCTAAACACTTACCCCGGATTCTGAGCGTAAAGGGTTGCATGAGCCCCTGCCTGTAATGACCACTGGCTTCCCCATGGTTGTGGGGGCAGCCTTCTACCCGCTGGGTTCAAGGGATTGTCCCTAAAGAACTTCAAATTCTCTCCTCTCAGTCCTTTTGCCTGCCCATTATGATTGTATAACTGGGCAGCCCTGCCCTTGCCTGACGCAGAGAGTTTGGGGCCTCTGGCACTGAGGTGCAGAGGTGATGAGGACAGACAGCATCCAGCTGGCCCATTCTCATGTGGTCCCAGGTGCTGTGGCTGTTGGGTGCTCCCTGCTGCTCTGAGCACAGAGGTGGGCTGGTGTATGTGTGCGTGTGGGGGGGGCAGGAACGAGGGCGGGCTGTGGTCCCCGCCCAGCTCTCATCTCACCCACCTGCACTCTTGCAGATTATGCCAAGGAGCACCTGGCACAGCTGCAGGAGAAGGCCGAGCAGATCGCTGGCCGCATGCTGCGCTTCTCCGTCTTCTACCGCAACCATCACAAGGAGTACTTCCAGCACGCCAGGTGCGCGAGGCCCTGTGTGGCCCACCGGGTCCCTCCTTCCTCCTTCAGCACAGCTGCCTCAGCCGCCCAGGCCGTCTGGTGTCACCCCAACCCTGTCAGTTGCCAGACCCTCTTCATGGAGTCTCCATGCCATCCCGTTACTGGTTGGCCCTGGGGGGCAGCCAGTGGCTTGGGGTTGGGCTCCAGGGGAGGAGAGGGTACTCGGGATGACCTGGGGTGCCGTGCCAACAGGCCTGAGCAAGTGAGGTCCTGGGTGGGACCCTCCTTGGGGGTGGTTCCTGTCACTGGGTTCTAATGTGGCAGCTCAGCTATCTCTCCAATTCAGGCGCTGGGTCCCGAGGGGAGGAGTTGAGGTGGGCACAGGGTGTAAGTGGATTCTGAGCGTGAAGGGTCGCGGTCTTCACACTGTGTGCTGGGGAGCCTGAGGCTCCAGGGCGCATCTCAGGCAGCTCTTAGGGTGGTGCTGAGGGCTTGTCCAGGAAATCCAAGGATGGGACTTGGTGAAACCCACATCTATCATTCAACCTGAGAAGCTTTGCTTTTATTGCCTACGGCTTGCCTATGTATAATTTTCTTTGGGAAAAGAGAGAGGATTTCTCATCCAAAAATGCTCTAGCCAATAGATGATCCCACCTAGTACCCTCAGCCGAAACATGGGGAGCCTGAGGCCAGAAAGCCAGCATGTCACTAGTCACTCAGGAGAGCCAGGACCAGGCTGCCCATCCTCCCCATCCTGCTGACACTGCTCCAAGTCCATTTCTGTCTAAGGCCAGGCCAGGGCAAGCTGCCGCCAGTGCTGTCTTTATCACTGCATCAGCCGGGAAGGTGGTTTTGCCCCGACCCCAGGGCAGTGGAGGCCTCAGGGGTCTTTGTTGTTCGTACTAAAGAGGGAAGGCAGTGAGGCGAGTGGGGAGGGCTTTGGCTCAGTTTGGGTTTCTCTATCAGCCAACAAGAAAGAGAGAGAGAGCACCCATATGTGCCAGGGTGCCATCTTTAGATGAATAAAGTTCCCTTTCCGAAAACCTCAGAGTCTGTCAGGGAACAGTACTGACGGATGGAATGTGATAAGTATGTGCGATCATTGACTAAAATTCAGTGTCCTGCACATAATGGGCAATCAAAATTTTGTTGAACGTAAGTGCCTGATGTTCCTTGAAGGTTTCGGAGAGGAGGGGACACCTGTGCTGGGCCTTGAAGGATGAATAAGAGTTTGCCAGGCCAGGTGGAGAAAGGTAGGAAGGGCAGCCAGGCAGAAGGAAGAGCAATGCAGACACAGAGGCAGAAAAGAGCTGGGTGGGGTTCCCATGTCACCTGTGGGTGTGGGGGTGGTAGGAGGTAGAGCCAGAAAGACCAGATCGTGATGGCCTTGCTTTTCACTCGAGCGCCATCAGCGGGTTTTAAGCTGGGGAACAGCAGGTTCAGACCTCTCCTCTGTGAAGGAGTGGGCTGGATCAGCCCATCTCCAGGGCCCTCCCTACTCTCGTTCTGGGAAGTTCTATTTGTGACTGGTGGAGGCGGCGGTTGGTGGGAGAGCCAGGAGCTGGGCTGGCTCCCTTCTCACTGCACACAGCAGCCGAGCCTCAGCCCAGCTAACCAGTGGCATTTTCCCTTCCCTTTGGCATTTCCCCTGGGGGGGTAGGACCCACTGCGGGAACATGCTGCAGCCCTACCTGAAGGACAACAGCGGCAGCCACGGTTCCCCGACCAGCGGCATGCTCCACGGCGTCTTCTTCAGCTGCAACACGGAGTTCAACACGGGCCAGCCCCCTCAGGACTCCCCCTACGGCCGCTGGCGCTTCCAAATCCCCGCCCAGCGCCTTTTCAACCCCAGCACCAACCTCTACTTTGCGGACTTCTACTGTATGTACACGGCCTACCACTACGCCATCCTGGTGCTGGCTCCCAAGGGCTCCCTGGGGGACCGCTTCTGCCGAGACCGCCTGCCCCTCCTGGACATTGCCTGCAACAAGTTCCTGACCTGCAGCGTGGAGGACGGGGAGTTGGTCTTCCGCCACGCCCAGGACCTCATCCTGGAAGTCATCTACACCGAGCCTGTTGACCTGTCCCTGGGCACCTTGGGGGAGATCAGCGGCCACCAGCTCATGAGCCTGTCCACTGCTGATGCCAAGAAAGACCCGAGCTGCAAGACCTGCAACATCAGCGTGGGCCGCTAGGGACTCCTGGGAAGCTGGGGGACTAGGGAGTGATGACAGGCAGGGCAGGCTTGGGTGGCATCGGTTCAGGGAGCTGGCTTTCTTTCCCCTGTCCCCCTGCTTCCTCCCTGCCATCAGTCTCCCCCTCCCTCACCCCTTGGCATTAGAGGCAACAGAGGGTGGTCCCCTTGGTGGGCGCAGCCCACTCATGCCCACTAGACCTGGAGAGGCTCTTAACCTCAGTAGGTTGGTGGGGGCTGGGATTTCTGGAGACTTCCCCTTTTCTCTGGTGTCCGTGTCCTGCTGTTTCTTGCTTAATCCCAGGCCTCCATCTCATGGAGACTGTAGCCTTTAGGCTCGCCCCGGGAAGCCTCTCCAGGGCAAAGCCCACGTGTAGCTTACCTGCCTCCAGAGGTGACACAGAGAGCTGTGGGGTGCTCTTCCTTAGCCCCACTCACCCCACTCAGGTCCACCACAGGATGCCCCTCGCCGCTTAGCTGGGCCTCAGGGCTCCCTACTCAAGGTCTGGCCCTTCCCCCCTATAAATAGTCCCCTGCACTGCTGTGACCCCAGCTGCTCTTGACTTAAAGCACCTCCTCCTGCATGGGGAGAGTTGTACCCCCCTTGTCACCTGTGCTCTGGAAAGGGGCCCTCTTTTTGTTCTTGGCTTTGGGGCATCCAGGCTGTTGGTATTTTTCCCTTCCTATATCTGGAGATGATATAGACTCCCGCAGACCTTCTTCCTTGCTGAGAGCACTGGGGCCCGGAATGGCAGCCACTGAGGTCGAGGAGGGGGAAGGACACCCCTGAGACCCAGAGGGACCCCCTTCTTCAGCCAGGAGTGGGCTGCCTCCGCCCTGAGGGGACTTGCTGTGGAACTAGACCCAAGAACTTTCCCACAGAGGCCCGGCGCCCGCCCGGCTGTGCACTTTGCTCGCTCTCTCTGCCATGGTGCCGTGACTGCACTGTGCCTATGTGTAATCCAGACTGTGGCTTCCCTGCCACCTTACCCTGTGCCCCTGCCCACTGGCACTATCCTTACCCCCTCCGCCCCTTCCTTGAGCCTCTTCCCTGGGGAGCTCTCACTGAAGAATTTCCTAAGCCTAAAAATATTTTTACCTATTTCCTACTTTTGTATGGGTCATGAGGGTGGTGAGGGTGGACCCCCTGAGACAAGCGGACCAGGTGGGGTGACAGGGTGAGGTGTCGATGGAGGCAACTGGCTATTTGGGGATGATGGAGGTAGAGGAGAGCGGCCCCCACAGTGACAGCCAGGTTTCTGAGAGGAAGGACAGAAGGAGACGGCAGGCCAACAAGGCCATATCTCGGTAAGGGGCAGGGGGGACAGCCGGTCGCCTTCTTTGTAGCCATAAGGAGTGGTGCGGTCAGCTGTCTCTGTGGTATGGATCAGGTTTGGGGGCCTTGGAGATGTGTGGAGGAGAGGACATGGGCCCCCAGGCCCTTTTCCCCTCTGTCGGCAGCATTGTTATGGGGGTGGTCCGCTGCCCTCCTCTGGCCCCCCGTCTGCCCCTTGCTGGGGCACGCTCGCCTGTGCTGTGCTTTTGATGTGCATCAATAAACCACCATGGCCTGAGAGCCTTGCCTCTCCTTGGGCTCTGGGAGGGCAGGTGGGCACGTTATAGGATCACAGAGGAGCTTACGTGGCAGTGCCCCGCAGGACGGGCCAGCCAGAATGGTCTCCAAAGCTGTTACAAATCTTGCTGCAGGTAGCGGGGCTCAGGAAGCAGAGGCACATCTCCAGCGTGGTAGGGACTTTGGAGGTCACTTGGAGCTATCCCACACTTCGCAGAAGGGGAAACTGAGGCCTCTTAGGGGAGAACCTATAGCAATCTGAAGGGCTAACTAGGGTTCCCGGGCCCCCCTGTTTGGAGCCTTTCCCGCTGCAGCATCAGATCTAGATGCCGCTGACTTTCCCTCCCCCAGAGCCCATGTCCTCTCCCCAGCAGGACTCCTCGTTTGCAGATCTGAGTCACCTCTGCATCTATTATTATGAACTTATTAAAATGATCCTCTACTGGAGTGGAAGAGCTCCAGAAAAATTAGCGTCACCTCTTTGACACTGCCTGGCTCAGGCCCAGCGAACATGTGCCACCCGGAGTTTGGGTACAGCCTCCTGGGGCTAGGAAGAAAAGCTGAAGGGCAAAGGACCACTTCCTGAGGGCCTACTATGTGCCAGGCATCACATCAGGTGCTTTTCACACATCAGCTTGTTTAGTCTTCACAATGGCCCTGTGCCATGTCCCCTTTAACGTATAAAGAAATCGAGGCGCAAAGAATTTAAAAGGCTCACCCATGTCTTAGTCAGTAGGCGACAGGGGCCAGCATTTGAATCAGACTGAAATCTTCTCATTTCACTACCGTGTGTGCCAGAGGCACCTGAGACAGTTAAGACACGGGCAGGGCCTCTCTCAGAGGAAGTGGCCCTCCCAAGGGTCTCCACATCTCTCCCGGCTGACCAAGCCCATGCCTAGTTTCTGAATAACACCAGGGGGGGCTGTGGAGTCACAAATGCCCAGGAGGCTTATTTAAAAGGGTTTGAGCAGCAGCTGGAGTCCTGAATTCCCAGAATAGGGAATGACCACTGTGGTCCATCCTTCCACCTCTGGGCAGAACCCCCTGCCTCCCTGCCGCCAGCTGACGGGGTTCAGAGTCCTCCAGAGGCGCAGGCTTCAGTCTTCCTTTTGTGAACCCTGGGTTTCTTAGGAGGAGAGATTGGCTCTCAGGGTCCTCTCAGTGGGGGATGAAGGTGGCCAGCTGAGGTGTGGTGGACACGGGGTGAGAGGTCATGCAGGGTTCCTCCAGAGAACCTGCTCCTCCTCCGTCCCTCCAGATGGCTGCTCTCTGGCACACGCCTGCCCCAGGATGCCTGAGGTGCCCGTCAGACCAGGCCTGATCCGGGCATCTGCTGGAGTCTGCCCTAGGGTTCCTTCTGGCCTGCGTCCCTCTGGTGGAAGGAAAGATGTCTGTGTGGGTGCGCGCACACGCGCATGCACACACACACGCGCGCACACACACCCACACCCTTCCTCTGTGGGCTGGATTTAGAAGACGGCCACAGTGGCCACAGAGAGAGCTGCAAAGTGAGGGACAGCCTTGGATCGCAGCTGCCACTGTCCAGTGCAGAGGCCCTGAGTTAGCTCTGCTCAGGGAGAATGAATCAGTGGCCACCAAGGGGCACCTCTGAGTTACAGGTGGAGTATTCCGCTGCGCAGGCACAGACACACAGACAGACAACACACACACATGGCCACGTGCACTAATGCTTTCAACACCACACACACACACACACACACACACACACACACACACACACACACACACACATTCTCTGTCTCCTCTTCCCAGATACCCACACGTCCTTGCCTGTTCCTTTCCTTCCAGGCCAGCATCTTTCTTTAAATCCTGGATCAATAACAGTCCCCCCCAAGGTAGTGGGAGGGGAGGTGCCTGCTCTGAGGACCCTCACAGTTTCATCTGGCTTGAGCATGTGTCTCTTCTCCATGCTAGGAAAAGAAGTGGCTAGGGTCCCAAGGAAAGGGACAAGGAGGAATTATTCCCCAAGATGGAGGGAGGCCTTCAGGAAGCTGAGCTGAGGTGATTGGCAATAAAACAGCTTGGCCACAGCATCTGGAGAAGATTGGAACCAGATGTTCCTGGGATGGGGGAGGGGAAGGCATGGGGCTGGGAGGGGGCTGGAGCAGGAGAAGCAGGCTGGTCAGCAGAAGGCTGGGTTGGGGGCCTCGTGACTCTGGGAAAACATCTGGCCGCCCTTTCCTCCACTCCCAAGTCAGGCACTACTATTTTTGCAAACAGGAGCAGCAGACCTTTTCAGGGATTGTGGAATTAGCTCTGTGCAGGGACAGTCAAGCACAGGGTGTGACTTGGGAGGTGCCCAGAAAGGCTACCAGCAAGCCAGAAATACGTCCCCTGCTCTGCAAGCTCCTCCTTGCTGCGGGTTCAGCACTGTCCTCTCCAGCAGGAACAGTTCTGTGCTGAGTTCCTGATGCCCAATTGGAAAGTCACGTACCCAGAAGCTTCCTTTAAGCACTGGAAGAGAGTAGTCCAGCAGCTGGAAAACTGTCCAGCAGAGGGAAAGCAAAGGAGGCCCATTGGAGAGTCTCCTGCTGGCCGGGCACTGGGACAGGCTCTCTTCAAAGGTCATCTTGTTCCTTCCTTGAAACCCTGTGAGGTGTCACCATCCCATGTGTCTAGATGAAGAAACTGAGGCTCAGAGTGACGAAATGACTCACCCAAGGACACACGGCCCTCACATGGTAGAGCTTGTGTTCACAACCAGCTATGTTTAGGTTCGAGCTTGTGACCACTTCACG
The DNA here is from genome assembly GCF_000325575.1 of Pteropus alecto. Taxonomy (NCBI): domain Eukaryota; kingdom Metazoa; phylum Chordata; class Mammalia; order Chiroptera; family Pteropodidae; genus Pteropus; species Pteropus alecto. Next base: position 4,259,970 of record NW_006429864.1, on the reverse strand, counting down.
ACTGAGAAGCATGGGGCATTAGCGGTAGGGGAAGGGAAACGGAGAGAAAAAGGAGTGGTGGGCAATGCAGGGCATCACCTTCCCTTCTACAGTAGAGCCAACAGTGGGCCCTGGAGGCCCCGCCGCTGCTGAGGGCCCCAGCAGCATCAGCGGCCTGGATCTCCGCCCTCTGGCTGCCTGGAGACTGGACACTGCATTTTCTCCTTCAGCAGCATCAGCGGCCTGGATCTCCGCCCTCTGGAGACTGGACACTGCACTTTCTCCCTGGCTCTGGCAGGAAGGGCTGCTGGGGGAAGGTGACACACAGGCTTGGGGAACAGAGGCCCAGGCAGGGACATCTGGGCAACATCACAGGATGAAGCATGGCAGAGCCAGGTCTCCTGACTGCCAGGCTGGTCCTGTCATCCTGAACTCCCAGGGCTAGAGAGGTGTGCCTGGAGCGGGGAGACGCAAGCTCCAGGGTACATGGTTGCCTCAACCTGGTTGTCGCCACCTGGTTACTGGGGTTGGGGGCGCAGTCCATTCTGGCTCTTTCACTGCCGGCCATGAACTCAGGCTCCAGGGGGCCCTCAGGGTCTTAGAGACAGTTGAAGGAGCTTACCTGAGTTGATGGGTGGCTGCACTAGAATTGGTTTAGTCTAGAACTTGAAGCAGCCAGAAGGTGGTGAGGCGGGTTGGCCCTGAGAACGCATCAGGTTCTGGAGTATGTATCTATGGTCTGCATTCAGATCCTAAGCAGTCTTCAACACCCAGTGGCAGCCTCTGAAAATGGGCCCAGGGAATACCGGGAGGTGCCATCATCTGGGGGTCCCTAAATCATTGAGGGATCCAAGTCTATGGCCTTGGGAAAGGTGCCCGGGCGGCTGCATGGGGCCATCCTGAACTGCCTCTGGCTGTGGTGTTTGTTTATAGAGGCCTTGTTTGGGGTGAAGGACGGGTAGTCTCTATGGGCTGGAGCCCCACAGTCTCCACTAGGTTATGATGCCAGCTCCTTCTGGATATGTGGCATATGAGCTGGGAATGTGGTCTTCTGAGCTTCAGAGGAACCTGGAGGGCTGGCAAGGAGGGCTGTGCCCACTGACTACAAAGCTGGCTGTGGAGGAGCTGACGCCAGGCTGGTTGGCAAAGTGTCTGGGTGAGACGCCCAGGCGGCTCCAGTGGTTTAGGGGCCTTGTCATTCTCCTCGTGGCCCTCCAGGCTGTCCTGAGCATCCTACTCAGAGGAGGTGGAGGCAGGGAGGGGTGGCTGTGACCTCTCAGCTTGTGACCTCACTGGAGCAATAAGCAGTAACCCCCTCCAGCCATCACCCACTCCCTTACAGGGCTTCGTGGCCTCACCTGCGGTCAGGACTGGACGACAGGGCTGCAGCCTGACCATGGGAGCAGGCTGGCTTCCTGGAAGGAGGGGGGTCCTTCACGTACATTGGGTACTAGCAATGTGTCTGGTTTCCACTACTGCTTTCTGCTTAAAGGGCCAATGTGGGGCACATGATGCCATAGTGATCCCTGGGGGTGGGTCTCCCCACAGAGTCCCACAACATCTGGCACAGCACTTGCCCCTGCTATAGGGAGCAGTCTGGGGCCAGTAAAAGACCTACAGTCCTACTGAAGGCTCGTGGGTAGTCCCAGGGCTTGGAGCAAGCTGCCCGTTCTCTCCAGAATCTAAGAGTGGCTAAACCAGGTATCAGAACCTGGGTTCTCTCTTGCCTTTCTTTCCCTGTGAGATACATGTAGAGAAAGAGGAGAGAGAAGCTCC
>NW_006429864.1:4251207-4258176 GCF_000325575.1 Pteropus alecto | reverse complement strand
GGGGAAAGAGCAGGGAGGTGGCTTCTCTCCCCTTGGCCTCTGGGAGACCGGTCTGAACCTCCCTGGCTGGCTGGGAGGGAAGGGGCAATGGCGAGAAGGAGGAAGCCAGACAAGAGACAGCCTTGGGTCGCCTTGGGAGAGGGGGCTGGAGCTGGAATGTTTGCTCAGTGTCTGGCTCTTGTCTCCATGAGAAGAGAAGGACCCACAGGGGCCAGACTCGGTGGCTGACCTTCAGGAAGGCAGGCACTGGGGCCAGCTAGTGGGTCTGCTCGGGCTGATGCCTGTTTTCTGGCTTCTGATGAGCTCCCATAGCCAGACACCCTCACAGCCCACCCTTCCTCAAACACAGAGGCAAAAAACCTAGCTGGACACCGGATGGACAGACACACAACTATCCCTTCTTGCATACCTCCTCCCTCCCCACCAAACAGCCTTTTACAGAATGTTCCACCCCTCCCATTGTGAGGGAGGGTTATGTGCAGTGTGTGTACCCGGGGTGCCTACAGGCTGGTGTGTGAGGCGGCTGTGTTTATGTGTGCCCGAGTGTGAAATCACACCCTCAGGGGTCCTGAAATAGAAAAGAGGAAGGGCAGCCAGTAAGGCCAGGTGTCCTGGCCGGGGGCCACTCCAGACACAGCGAGCCTGCACATCTGGAACGAGACTCCCCCGCCCGCTCCCACCACGTCCCAGACAGCATCTGGCACAGGATACCGGCTGTAACACTTTCGGTTTATTGGCTGGGATGCCCTGGTGTGGCTGACCAGCCACTGGGCCTGAGAGAAGCCCTGTCTTGCTCCCCACCCCTCCCCTTCCCCACCCCCCCACTATGGCTCCTGTGGGACACGTACAGAAACTCACGCCCCAGGAAACTGCGGGAAGTGGGGGTTTAAAATAAAACCAAACGAGGCTGGGGAAGGGCTGGGACATGTATATTACAATGAGGATACGCACCGGCTATACACAATCCAGCGCGTAGAGATGGGCAGGGAAGGCGGGCGGGTCCAGCTGACAGACCCTCTCCCCACCGGCCGGCCCCCACGGAAGAATGGCCACTTCAAGTGTCTCAGTGAACGCTCTGGCTCCCTGGCCCTGGCCCCTCACTCTGGTGGGGGCGGGGGAGGAAGGGGTCTGGGGAAGTGGCTCATGAAGTAGTCCAAGTCCCCGCCTCCTGAGGACAGCCTCACCTGGACCATCGGCCCTGCAGGTCCTGGAGCCTCGGGGGCAGGGATGGGATGCCCACCTTCTGCGCGCCCCCACTGTCCGGTCCAGGTGACCAAGGGCAGCAGGCCTTGTGTCCCTGCCGACGTGCGAGGGCAGTGGTCACTTCCTGCTGTGCAGCGTGTCTTGAAACTTGGTGCTGGTGTAGCGCAGGTGGAAGCCTTTTTTGGTGATGGTGTCGTCGGAGTGGAATCTCACCAGGACAGAGTCTCCTGCCGAGTACACCTCCTCCGGGGGCTGACAGAGCAAAGGCCTGTGCGTGAGGCTGAGGACAGGAGCCAGGGCTGCTATTTTCCCTCCCCAAAGTCCCCAGCTCTAAGGAAGGTGGGCAGCTCCGACTTTCGCCAGATCCTGCAGCCCCTGGAAGCAGGAGGAAGACCCTTTTAGGGGGAGTTTAATGGGGAACCCAGAGGAGGACAGAAAGCAGGGGGCAGAGGAGCTTGTCTTCAGTCCAGAGTCGGACTGCCATTCTCAACCCAGCTCTGCTACTAACTAGTTAGTTGCGAAGTTTAGGCAACTAAACTCTTTGGGTTTTGCTTCCTTCAAGTGCAAATCTGCTACTAACTAGTTAGTTGCGAAGTTTAGGCAAGGCACTGTCTCTTTGGGTTTTGCTTCCTTCAAGTGCAAGCAGGACCAAATGCTACCTGCTCTTCATGCCTAGAAGGGCTGGGGGTCGGGGCACATGAGTGGATGGTTGTGAAGAATTCTGCAAAGGGAGCAGGTTCTCTGAGAGGCTACCTTATCGGTGTCCCAGCTGTTTCTTGAAGACCAGATGGCTGGGTCCCCCAGACCCGGACTCGGCTGCCTCCCTCCTAACTGCCCCTGGTTCTGGCCATCGTCAGCTCCAGGTGACACCCCTTCCCAGGCTCCTGCAAGTCTCTCCTCACCTCTGCATGCAGGCCCTCAGAGTGAGAGCCACCCACAGAGCACTAGCACACAGATGCCCTGACCCTCAGGATGTAGAAAGGATCGTTTTTGAGAACCTTGGGGACATTTGCAGCAACCATGCCAGGAAGCCCTGACGGGATTGGGTTCCTTCCCCGGGTCCCAGCCTGGTGGAAATCTCTGGAAAAAGCTACCTGGGACACCCAAATGTGCCAGATCAAGAGTTACATAGGGTAAAGTGGGGGAGAGGACACCAGCTTGGTACCCAGGGGACTCCAGAGCCACTGAGTCAGACAGGCAAGGAGGCTGTGTGCTCCGCTTCCTGCCCCACCTCCCCACCTCTCACCCTGCCTAGTTCTTGCTACTCAACTGAGAGAGGCTGGAGCTCTGCTCCTAAGGGGAGGTTTGCCACAACGCTGGCTCCAGCAGCTGATGCAGCTCTGGAAAGTTTCGCCCTTTCTGGGGCACGCAGGCTGCCTGGAGCACAGCCGTGAGAGGTGGGGACCACTGAGGTGATGGGAGGAAGGCGTGTCTGGGTGTGTGCATCAGTGTGAGTGCACGTGCAAGTGTGTGTGTGTGTGTGTGTGTGTGTGTGTGTGTGTGTGTGTGTGGGATGGGAAGAAGACAGTGTTCTCTGGAGGACAAAATTCAAAAAACAAAAACAAAAGAAGCCACAAGCTGTGACTGGGAGGAAAATAGATCCACCTTTGTGGTTTTCCTGTGGCCTTAGTTAAAACCCCGTCAAGTACACTGCATGTGTGGCATCTGCTTGGACAGCAGCACCAATGGCTTTGGGACCACTGGCCTCTCCAGGAGAGGAGAAGCTGGCCGTGGAAGAGATCAGGGTGTTTTTACAGCTCGGCCAAAATGGTTGGTTAGTGGGGCACAGCTCAGGCCCAGCCCTGGCTATGGCCCCAAGCTCTGACCCCACTCCGAGTCCCGGTGAGCTAGCTGCCTCGAGACTGGGACAAGGGAACGGGGAGTGGGGGGGCGGGGGGAGCCAAGAGAACCCCATCCTCCACCTTCCTCCCTGGATGCAAGCTGCCCTGGAGGCTCAACCAAAGCAGTGCTGAGCAGGCTTGGGTGAGGGCAGGGCCTGTCTTGGAGGCTGCAGGAATCTCTGTGTTGCCCCAAAAGGACTGGGTTGACTGGGTGGGGACAGCCCAGGGCAGGGCAGGCCGCTGCCAGCAGCCACCCAGCAGGCTGCATCTCCCGGCTCCAGTCAAGGGCCAGCGCCCCAAGCCTGCAGGGGCACAGGCTGGCACCAGGTCCGTGGATTGGGGAGTCTGGGGGGCCTCACCCCTGAGCCGCAGTAGCGCCCCAGTCTGGGGGCTGTGCTGTCGTAGCCATCGAAGAGCTCCATGTAGTCGTAGCCACAGTCCGTCTCCTCTTCCACCTCGAAGGTCTGGAATACGAGCTCCACGCCGTAGCCTTCCTCCGCCACGATGACCCACTCGCAGTCCACCCCCCCGGGGTAGTTGTTGTCACCAAACTGGGCGTGGGAGTAAAGATCCTTGGACTTCACCTCAGCCCGCACCTGGCCTCCACACTCTGCAGGGACAAGAGGGCCCATCACTCCCTGAGTGTGGCCACCGGCAGGCGCCGCACCTCACCACGCTGGCTCTACTGGCTGGAGGCCCTGGGAGAGGCCACGTGGCTGGCGAGAGCTGGGCTTGGACCCGGCCCAGGATCTGGCCCAGAACACGTGACTGCTGCTCTGCCTCTGGTTGGGGCCCACGGAGGCCGGGAACACACACAGGGCAGGGGCAGCTCAGCGGAGGCTGAGGACGGCAGGCTTGTTGAAAAAGGACATTGCTAGTTTGCTCCAGCCGATGGCTGTCATGGATGCATGTGGGCTCTGCGCTGCTGGAGCCTCCATTCTTAGGAAAGAGGGCGTACATCTAGATTTTACACAAAAACTCCTGATTTTTAAATGTTGGCTCACATTTTTTTAAAAACAAAGCATGGGCCAAACACAGCAGGTCTGAGGGCCGGATGGAGTTCCAGCCTCCATTCTGTGACCCTGTGCTGGGAGGAGAAAAAAAGCATGCGGGGCAGGGCCAACAGCAGCCACCCTCCTGGGGACACCATCGGCCTCTAGGACACCTGGTACTCACCTCTCCCTGGAAGGGTCAGGGGCAGGGCTTAGGGCAGGGGCTGAATTGAAGGTGGGAAGGGTAAGCTCATCAGCCCTAGGGACTCCCCAGCAGGTGGCTGAAGACCTACCTACAAGGAGCCTGCAAAGCCCGGTCTGACACTCTGTCTGACATTACAGGCCTCCCAGAACTTTCCGCCAGCCTTTCTCTGCCCGTTCCCAATTCAATCCTGGCCTCATGCCTCTATTGCTCTGGCTAAACCGAGTGACTTCTGGTCACCTGTATACACCCAGAGCTATCCTAGGGCTATGACTGTCCTCGGGCTCCTCCCCCTGCTGGAATGACCCCACCAGTCACACCCAGAGCTCTGCCCTTATCACGTTTGTCTCCTGAAGCAATTATCTGTGTGAGTCCTGTCTCATTCCTGGACACTGAGTTCCCAGGGTGGGAGCGATGAAGGGCTCAGGCCTGATGCATTCCCTTGGGCCCCGAGGGCCTTCTTGCATAGGGCTGGAGCTCCATAAATGGTTGTTAAATAAGGAACGAATGAACGCAGAGTAAGCTGCTCGAGGACTAAGATGTTCGTCTGCTTTGTTCATTGTGTGACCCGCGCTTAAAAGGCTGCCTCATACATGTTACCTATTAGTAAATACGTATAGAATGAATGAACCCGTAAATTCGGGGGTTTGGAATGTGGGTGGACAGCTGCACACTCAAGTGTCCTAGCACTGGGGACTCTGGAGATCCCCTCCCCATCCCTGGGTTCCCTACCTCCTGTTGTCACTGCCCGCTGGAGGGCCCCCTTCACAGTCCTTAATTAGGAGCTTGCCTTCCTCGACCAGGGAGCTCCCCCTCTGCTTCCTTGGCCTCGCCCTCCACACATGTTGTCTCTCCAGGCAGGCTGCAGGTTGTCTCTCCAGCCAGGCTGCAGGCTCCACTGGCCTGCAGCGTCCCAAGCTCTCTGTGACCCCCCACGGCGCCTGGGTCTGCCTTTGACACTGGGATCGGCAGATGCCTCCAGAACAAACGGTGGCATGAGAGCCCGGCAGCCCAGCGGCCTGGCCGGCGGTGGCCTCACCTGTGGAGTGGGAAGCCTGGAAGCCCTTCTTCTGGACAGAGTTGTCGGAGAAGAAGCGCAGGAACATGCGGCTGCCTGTGGCCACGACAGGCTCCGGTTTCTTGCTCCCGCAGAAGCGGCCCAGGATGGGGGCCTTGGCGTCACGCCCGTCATACACCTCCAGGTGGTCATAGGCGCACTCAGGCTGGGACTCGATGTCTATCTCAAGTAAGGTCTGGGGGACACGGGGCAGGAGGGCAAGTTAGGAATGAGTCTGGGGTGGGCAGCAGGTGGCCCCAGCCCCAGGCCTCCAGACTGCAGCTCATAGGTTCCCGGGGGAGTGGCCACTGCTGGTGAATGGCAGTGAGGCAAGACCCGGGAATGGGGAGGTGGCAAGGACACCCCCAGTGTACACCGGAGAAGGGCCTCTGTCCAGACCAGACTGGGGTTCGCACAGGATGGCAGCCCTGTGGGCTGGGCCAGGCCATCAGCCTATAGCCGACACTGCTCTGGGCAGAGCTTCTGAGTGACCCAGGGCTTTGGAGTTGACAGGAAATAGGTGACGGCCACATGGGGGACTAGGGCGCCCACGTAGGCTGGTGAGTGGGCGCCTTACCAGCTTGACCCGGTGCCCAGGGGTACTTGAGATAGCCCAGGTACACTCCTTCTTGCTGGGATATTTGTCAGGCCAGTTGGGGCTGGTGATGGTGCCACTGGTGGATGTCACCTTGTGGTCACAGCCGGCTGTGGGAGGTGAGCGAGAGGAAGGGGATCAGCAGGGACCCCAATGTTCCACTGCCTCCTATGCAGAAGAGAAGAAAGTCCCTCCTTCCTGTCCACTTCACTTCTTCTCTCTTTTGTCCCCCATGTAAAAACTGACTGAACTCACATTAGTTACTCACACGCGGGGAAACAGCTGGTTGTTTCCAAGAGAGGCCCCACCTGGCAGCATCCATAGAGCCACGCTCACAGGTGCCCCAGTGTAGACCTCTGGACCGTTGACGTCATTTGTCCACACCACCTCCGCCCTCCGCGATGCTGTCATTGTCTGATCTCCTGCCACAGCTCCATGTTCACAGAAGACTTTGGCACCCGACTCAGTTATCTCCGCCCCACTCCTGCTGCCCTCCTCGGTGATGTCAACAAACACGCAGACGGTCCACCCTACGTGCCGGCCTCTCAGCCTCTGACCTCAGCTCTACCGGTTCTTATCTCCCTCCTGTTGAAGCACACTCGCTCATGACCTCACCCCAGGCCGTGCCATCACCCGTGGTTGGTGGGTGTCAGCCCCTCTCCATGGCCGCCTCCCGTCCTTCCAGGGCACTCAGGCCCTCGCTTTCCCAACAGCGCTTTCTCAACTTTAGCGAGAGCTCCAAGGCCCCGATCCTTCCAGTTTCTCTCAGTGTTCCCTCCCTGATTGACTTAACTTGCTTCCCTATCCAGCTGGACTACGTGGCCGACCGGCCTGACCGCTCATCAGCACGCCACGCTTCCGCTGGGCCATCCTGGAAAACCCTGTCCGTAGTTGCCAATCACGGTGGGCCCCAAACCACTTGACACTCTTGGATTTGTCTTTCGCCAGCTCCATCTCTCGCCTCCTCAGCAATGGCTCCACACCTTCAGCCCTCTCACCTCCTGGCAGACCACCTCCCCTCCTGCCTCCCTGAGGAAATCAGGGCCTCAGATGTGAAGGGTCTCCACTGCCAGACCCGA
>NW_006429864.1:4219276-4251172 GCF_000325575.1 Pteropus alecto | reverse complement strand
CCCTGCCTCCACCGTCTCTCCTTCCCTGTCTCAGAGAAGGCGCCCCTCCTCCCCGGCTGGAATGGATTCTCTTTCTGTGAGCTGGAGCTCATCGCTGCCCACCATCTGCAGAACCGTGTACCACAAATTGCCCACTCTCACCCTCTGCCAGCTCTGCCAGCCTGAGCCTTCCTGAGCCGTGCGCATCCTAAACCAGCTCTCCCCACGCCCTGTATTCCCCTCCAGCTGCCACCCAGCCTCTCTCCTTTTCTTCTCAGCCAAGCTCCAGGAAAACTTTCTATCACCACATCCTCACTACTTATGGCTCCTTGATCCGCTGCCAGCCATCTGCTTTCTGCCTCTGAAAAGTGTGGCCTCCCAAAGAAATTTAAAAGCTGGTACTCATTATTCCTTATTATCATCCAGTCTAGGTCCCTCTAGGAAAAGTGGGCAGCCAGTGCACTGCTGGGCTGGGGCGAAGAAAGGGATGGGTGGGGTGCAGGCCGTACAGCTGTACCTATAGGGTGAGGGCACAGGGTGAGTGCACAGCCCCGAGGACCAGGAGAGAAGTGGTGCTGTCAAAGGCTGTCCAGTGGCCCTAGTGGAGGCAGGTGGAGGCAGGTGGATCTCCTGGCCCTCCCTGTGTGAGCTACGAGCTGTTTCATTGCCCCTCTGCAGGACCCTGTGTTTACACACGCAGCCCTCCTCCATTCCTACCTTGGTCTTCCATGACCTCTACTTTTTCTTGCACACCCACTTCTCTCCCCAGCTGGACTGCAGTCTCCTTGGGAGCAGGGGGCCTCCCTCCTTTCTTGAATCCCCTACAGAACCTGGCACAGCACTGTACCTCCTCAGGGGTTTAGGAAATACTGGCTGATTTATAATTAGCCTGTCCCTTGAGTAAGATACCACGAGCGCTTCTACGGGCCATCTTCCCAAGAAGTTTAAACCCTCTCTTGCTATCTCTCATTGATGTTGACGCTGAGGGTTCTTTAGCAAAACTCTCTTTTTCACAGAGGGGACAGAGATAAAATGAAGTGTAGACAACATCAGAATAAGGTCCCCTCTAGCTAAAAGACGTGGGGGCTCCACGAGTTAGGAACTCTATTTGGGGAGCCTGAGGTGACCAGGTTGGAAGCCCCTGAGTGTTGGGTCACTGTCGAGTGCTTCAATTTTGTTTATTCTGGCCAGCAGTTTGATTACACCTTGGTTGTCTACCTGATAATGGTAGGACAATACATGTGTCAGCCACTGTGCTAAATGCTCGAAGCATGATCTACGAGGCTTAGTACCCTGCAAAGCAGGTACCATTTTTAATCATCTCATAGGTGAGGAAACTGAAGCTCAAAGAGGTGAAGTGACTCACCCAAAGTCACACAGAGATTCAGTGGCAGAGAGTCTGCATTGTGCTGGGGGCCCAGTTTGTCCCCAGCAGGCAGGGACCACAACGGAATTAACGCCTTGGAATAATAGGCCAGTGTCGTTTCATGTCCAAAAGGTACCAGATGAGGTTGGGGATGACATGAGGGCTGTTTTCAAATATCTGCAGGGCTTCAGTGTCTGGGAGGCAGTGGCCCTTTTGAGTGTCCCCAGGATAAGCAGTGTGACCAAAAACAGTGACATGCACGATTGTGCTTGTGATGAGCTGCTTGGGCCCCTTTGCAGCCCCATGCCCCGACTAGGTGGGTGATATTACCATCTACATGTCACACAGGAGCAAACCAAGGTGCAGAGAGCAGTCAGTTGTCCGAGGGTGCACAGCTTGCTGAGTGGCAAGGCTGAGCCAGGCAGCCTGGCTCCAGAGTCTGTGCTCCTAACTGCTCTCCAGTCTTGCCTCTCAGCCAGAGGGAGGTTTCAAAGAGAGGGACTTGGACATGGATTTGAGGAAGCACCGACCGCCAGAACAGCCTAAAAATGGAGACTGGGGGCAGCTTGAGCTCCTCCTCTCTTGACACGCACGAGGAGAGACCGGAAGTACATGTGGCTTGGATAATGCTGGGACTAGGGGGATCTATGCACCCGGCAGGAGGTGAAATCGGGTGACCCCAGAGGTCACTGAGCTCAAGTATAAACTGAGCCCAATGGAGATGGCGCCTCCAAACTCCCATTCCCCAGCCTGTGGTCCCACAGGTCCACACGCCGCAGGCAGTGCTAGGTGCCCAGCAGGCTCTGGACCCCGACACCGGCATCGCTTACCTTCCTTGCAGTCATGCTTATTGTCATGGAGGACAAAGCCGCTGCGACACTGACACTCGTAGCTGCCGAAGGTGTTGACGCAGTCTTGCTGGCAGCCGCCATTATCCTTGGAGCACTCGTCCTTGTCTGCAGGGGAGCAAACAAGGGCAGATGCCGGGTCTGCGCAGGGCTAAGGTCCGGGCGGTCACCCCAGGGGAAGTGGGAGGCCTGGCTGGGCTTCCTCCCCCCCGGGGGCTGGGCGGGGAGTGAGAGGCCGATGGGCTCCGGCACTGCGTCAAGCGGAGCCAGCCGAGTGGGGCCCAGCTGTGGGGAGAGAAAGGAGGAGGGGGGCGGAGGGAGGCCTAGGTCTGGAGCTGACCGGCATGGGAACCCTCTACCATTACCTGCTTACTGGACAGACGGACAAGTGGAAAAACAGACACATGGACAAGCAGACTGCAAGAGAAAGGAGCAGGACGCAGGGGTCCCTCTTTTACTTCACAACAGGAAATGTCACAGACACCATCAAAATGGGAGGGAGCGGGGCAGGGAAGGCCCCCTGCCCACACGAGGGGGACAGTGGGGAGGCAAAGAGCACCAGTTCTGTCCGGCCAGAGGGAGGCAGGCCGGAATGGCAGAGCGGAGGTGGGGCTGGGCGGCACCGAAGCCCCCATCCCATTCTGTCCAAGGTGAGGTTCCTGAGTGTAACAAAGGGTCCGGGAGGCCTGGCAGGCCTCACTGGGGGGTCCGGTTTCTTTTCTGTACTCGGAATTTGAGCTGGTGGGGTCGTCCCCGAGGGGGCTGCAGAGCCGGCCTCTTTTCTGAAACGAGAGAGAGAAGGAGAAAAGGGACCAAGGGGTGGGGGTGGAGGGCAGGGACCAGACAGGGACAGCAGTGAAAACCAGACCCAGGGCCTTGGCGGCAGCTCCACGGGGCAGAGCGGGAAGGCAGCAGGGACCACATGCAGGACAGCCATGTCCGGTGCAGCCAGGTCACAGAGGGGTGGCAGGTGGTGGGAGCACAGCGACAGGGGATGGGCGGATGAGGAGAAAGCCTGTGGCAGGGAGCAGGCCTACAGGGGTGGGCACGAGGTCCGCACCCTGGGGGAGAGAAACGGTCTCCGGCAGAGGGGAGCAACAGTCCGCGGAGAGAGAGAGCTCTGCTGTCTCATTCTGGCTGCTGCGGCTACAGAGTATGTGAGACACACACTACTCACGCCAGCGTACCCACAGACACAGGATCCCCTCACGGATGTGCTGTTGTCCCAACATGGCAGCACAGACGCTGCTCACAGGTTCACACATACGTGTGCACAGGATACACAAACCCCCTCACACACAGATACATGGGCAGACACAGATAACACATGCACACTCATTAGTAACCATCCACCCATCTGCGTACACGTGCCACCAAGAGAAACACACTCAAATGTGCTTTCGCCTATAGCTGCTCACATTCCGGCGGACCCGCACATGTACTCTCCTGTGAACACACACACGTGTGCACTGATACAAACGCATGGTCACAGAGGCACGTGTATGTCACACCCACATATTCGCCAGTCTGTCTGTGGTCACTCTGGGGACCATGTGCCTGGCACAAAGGCAGGCGTTCAGGGAAGGCATGTAGATTGAATAGACACCCAGAACTCCAGAGATGAACTGTGAGGTAGAAAGATGCCTGCTAGCATTCAAACATCTAGGTGGGGTCTGTGACGAGGGGAGCCCTGTTCCTGGTCTCCGTCAGGAGAGGGGCCTGAGGGCTAGAGCACTGGTTCCCAGAAGGCCCTGCGTCTCCAGTCCGTTCTCAGGGAGGCCAGACCCCTTGTGGTCTGCAGCACAGGGCCAAGGGGTGGAGTTCCCAAGTCCCACTGCAGGGCTCCTCCTCAGTCAGAGCATCACAAGGACCCTGGTTGAGGGCCTGTGGAACTGCCTGTGCACTAGCCCTGCAGGAACGTGAGAGTGAGGGGCACCCTATGACCATCCTGGGGTGTCACCTAGGAACTCGCCAGTAACAATGCTGGCAGCTCATGGACTGAGCAAAGATTTCCCTGAAATGTCTTCCTTGTACTTATACCCCAAATACCAAGTCCAGGGTCTGGTACATATTGGGGTTGAGAAATACTTGCCCGATGAATGAGTGAGTGGGTAAATGAATAGAGGAATGAATGAATGAGAGAAAAGTGAGTCCTTGAGGAAGGCCTGCTTTAGCGTCCCAGGACAGGGCCTTGACATGGTGGGGCCCAGACACCATGGGTGGGGGTGGGGTGGGCAGCCTCCCCTCGGAGCCAGGGGGCAGGTTGCAGGAGGGGCAGGAGCAGGGAGTGGGGTGGACACGGGCCCAGACAAGGAGATGGCACTCACCCTCCAGTGCCAAATGCCCCGGAAGGTGGCTGGGGTCAGACTGAAGGTCTTCAGGCTCTTTCTTCTCCTTCTTGGCTTATAGTCTCCTGGCTCGGTGTCCCAAAAGTCCAAAGAGCCCCCTCCTGGGGGGCCAGAGTCAGATGCCCCATGCCCTGAGGCCTGGACCTTGATGCCCACTGGTGAGGGTCCTCTGCAGGTCTCTTGTGCGACAGGGCAATGTGCGTGTGTGCGCGAGGGTGTGCACGTGTATGTGCGCATCTTTGTGCAGGGCTGAGGGTGGGGTGGGCACAGTGCCACGTCAGGGCAGGGCAGTAATCACAGGTGGAGAGCCCTGGGAGTTAGGCCTGACAGGTGTGGTTTCAATCCCCGTCCCCCTCCAAGACTGGAGAAACAGAAGGGCAGGAAGAGAGGAGAGTAAGCAGGTAATGGTTTCCCTGGGGCCAAGCCCACACCTAAGCAGGTGTTAAGTCCCCTCAGCCCTCTGGGGGGTGCCTCATAGGAGTTTCAGGTGGGCACAGGAAGGAAAGGGGTTCGCACTGCAAGGGGAGGGTCTCAGCAAGCAGGGGGCAGGGGCTGTGGGCACTTTAAGCAGAGCAGGGTGGCTGGCAATGCCAAGCAGGGAACCAGTACACAGGGGCAGTGCATGGCATCCAGGTGGGGTTGGCAGGGGTGTAAGGGGCTGGAGGATGCAGGACCCTGGGCAAAGTTGGCGAGAAGGAAGGCAGCATGGATGGGCCGTGGGCCTCCTGCCTTCCTGCTGCCCCGTGCCCAGCCCACCAGGCTTGCTGGGGATGAGGATTCCTGGGTTGCCCCCACGAAGCCCTTCCACTATCCCACACTCGGGACCATGGAGCTCCGGCCCTGTGTTGCCTGTGTCCCGGGTCCTACTGCTTCAGGAAGACTACCAGCTGCCTCACAGCTTAGCCCCAGGGGCAAAGACACAGGGAATGAATAAAGCAGGAGAAAGGTCTCCTGGGAGCACTGGAAGTCAAGCTCAGAGAGGCTGGGCAGGGTGGGGCTGACTACCGGTTTATGCCACCCAAAGATGGGGCCGTCAAAGAGATTTGACCTCAAGCTTCACATGTGGAAGCTCTCGATAAACTAAATGATACATAAATAAGTAAATACAACCATAATAATAAATAAAATAAATGAATAAAAATTTTTAAATGAATAATAAAGTAATATACAATAAAGTAAATGCTGGACCCAGGAAGGCTTTAGTGTTGGAGGGAGAGTTCTCCGCATGAACTCTCTTGGCGCCTGCAGAATCTGATTAGAGATCTGGCCCACACAGTCCAAAACAAACACCCTCCTGCTCTCCAACACCCTCCTGCTCTCCAACACCCTCCTGCTCTCCGCATTCACCTCATGTCCCCAGGCCATGCTTAACTGCCTGCCCCCAAGGCCTGCCCTCTCTCAGGCTCCTGACACCTGGACTGCCTTCTCCCTTCATTTCTGCATGTCTGAATCCTGCCTGTGTCCCGCCTATGTACTGCCAGACATCAGGCCGGCTGCTGTAAAGCCCTGAGGGCTCAGGAATAATGGGGTTCAGGGTGGAGGGACTGGCCTGGTGGTGGAGGGCTAGTGGGGGAGCAGGGGACAGACCTTGCTTCGGGCACCAGGGGGGCTGGGAGTGCAGGGTGCAGCGGCGGGAAGCAGGGAGGCGGGTTGGGGAGTCAAGGTTACCTGAGAAGAAGTGGGCCTTGAAGCCCTTCTTGGAGACTGTGTTGTCGGACTTGAACTCCACCCGCATGTTGTTGTACTGGGAGGTGATGACCTCGGGCTTCTCAGAACCACAGAACTTGCCGTGCAGCTTGGAGTCGGCTGTGAGTCCGCTGCGCACCTCCACGAAGTCGTACTTGCACACCTGCAGGGCAGCACAGCTCCAGGCCCACCTCCTCCAGGAAGCCTCTCCTGACCACCCCCACTCAGCAGGCTTCCTGTTCTGTGGGTCCTTTCACCTTAGGTTACCTGCTTTACTGAATCTGACTGCTCAAAACAGTGCCACCGTACTGTCATCAGATGGATCCTCTAGTATTCCCCACATAAGTACTGTCATCAGATGGATCCTCTAGTATTCCCCACACAAGTCCCAGACCTGCCTCCCTCCATAGGCTTCCTGACACCACGTCCTTTATTTCCACATGCCGCATGCTCCCTGGTCTTCAAGACCTTCTTCCTTGAGCCCCTCTGCTTTCCTGAATCCCTCATCCCTCTACGCTCTTGGCGTACTTCTTTCAGAGGGTAGGAAGCAGGTACTGAGCCAGGCTCCCATGTCTCAGACACTTTCTTGTGTCTCAGCCCCGGGAGGCACTTACGTCATTGCCCTCGGTCTCAAAGAAGTCAAACTGCAGGGAGATGCGGTACTGGGTAGGGGCCACCAACTGCCAGATGCAGTTTTTGTTAGGAGGGTACTCCTTGGGCCAGCCCGGGCTGGTGATGGAGCCGTTGAGCTTGGTGAGGAACCCACCACAGGCAGCTGGGGGTACAAGGGAGGTGGCATCACCTTCCAGAGAAGGTGATGAAGGGCACGAGCTGTGGGCTGGGGTGCCTTAAGGAGGAGCCGGGGGCTTGGGTCTGGTCTCTCCAGAGCATAGAGAAGGAGGCATGAGATGGGGGACAAGTGTCTTCAAAGTACCAGGAGCTGAATGTGTACGCGGCCACTTCTATTTTATGCGGGCCAGGGTGTCCGCTGAGAGAGGCAGGGAGAGTGAGGGGCTCCAGGGAGGCAGAGCCAGTGGGCAGTGCGGACTGGGAGGCACGGAGCGGAGGCTGCTCAGAGTTGAGTAGAAAAAAGCCATTCAGCGAGATCGGGCTGAGCTGGAGTCAGTGAGCCTCTTGAGAACATTTACAGAGAGAGGCTGAAACTCAGTGCCTGTCTGAGAACAGTGGTTTCCAAATTGGAGATAATGACTTCCTGGTGGGTGATGAAATCAATCAGCAGGTCAACATCAGCATTCCAAAAACAGAATCGGAATGGAAAAAAAAGAAAAAACCAGAGTACCTCACTCACCTCTGGTGACAGTGTGTTCTAGGGGATGGAAATATGAAATGTATTCCTTACGTGTGAGTGGTAAAGAAAGTGCGTGGGAGTCCCAGCTGTTCCAGGAGGGGGTCTGTCCAAGGGCACGAGGGATCTGGGGAGGGTTTGGAGTCCGGGAGGGAACGGAGTTCTGGGGCAGCCAGGGGGCACTCACCCTCGCAGCGGCGCTTGTCCGGGGCCAGCTCGTACCCAGGGTCACAGCTGCACTTGTAGCTGCCCAGGGTGTTGAGGCACCGCTGCTCACAGCCCCCGCGGTTGGGCCGAGAGCACTCGTCCACCTCTGCCATGGAGGAGGAAAGATTCAGGGCCCGGGTCCCTCCTCTTGCTTTCTGCTTAAGAGTCAAGTCCAGCGTCCCTCAGGCTTCCTGTGACCTCCCCTGGCCCCATTCCAGAGCAGGAAGTCAGCTTTGAGCCACTCAGCTCTAAAGCTATGGCCACCTGGCCCCACCCAGCCCTCCATGGCCACTCAGGACCCACTCAGTCCCCAGGAGATGTTTTTTGTGAGAGCTCCAAAGGGACCTTGAAGGAGGGGCACTCCACAGAGCCTTCCTTCCTACCACGCCGGCTGGGCTGGTGACCTACACCATTTATTAGTGCCTCTCTTGTGCAGTTCTTGGCTAAGAACTATTCTTTCATTTCTCCTTCCATCCTTACATGAAGCTTGTGATGGAGAGGCTTTTACCATCTCCACTTTACAGAGGAGGAAATGAGGTTCAGGAAGAACCCTCTGCCCAAGGTCACACTGGTAAGTTGTCCACGCTGCCCGGCTTCTGCCCTGAGCGCCTTTGGTGCTTCCTGCCTCTAGGCCTCATGGGTACTTCTTCTGTACAAACTTTTAGACATAAAAGCAACCTGTGTTGTCATTTCAATTCATAGTTGATCACCTACCATGTCTCAGCTACCTTTACTTAAGTTTGTCATTTACTCAATGAGGTAGGCAGTTTTTCAGTGGGGTTGATCTTTTCTACCCAGTTAGACTATAAATTCAAGGGCAGGGCTCCAGGGCCTATGTGTCCCTCACAGTCTCTGTGTCAAATGGGTAAATGAAAAAGAAATGAAGTTATTACACACTATTCACCACAGCCAAGGTGTGGAAACAGACCAATTGTCCATCAGAAATTGTGCCTATGGTCAGCAATACTGTATTGTACACTTAAAAAGGTATTCAAGTCTACAGCCATGCCACCCTGAACAAGCCCGATCCCATCTTTTCTCGGAAGCTAAGCAGGGTCGGGCCTGGTTAGTACTTAGATGGGAGACCACCTAGGAAGATCAGGTGCTGTAGGCATAAAATAATAAAAATAAAAATAAAAATAAAATAAAATAAAAAATAAGGGATTGTAAGCTGACAAGGTCCTTGCAATCTGTGGGGTCAACCAAGGGTTGCCTCGTCTAAAGAAAAAGAAATGTAATCACAGAGTAGTTCGCATGCTAAGATTCTTGCCACAATAAAATAAAGTTGAAAAAACAAAAAGAAAGGATGGAGGAGATGGAATGGCCACAGGGTGAGCGGGTGGGGGAGCAGGGAAGGAGGCACCTTTGAAAAAGTTGACGGCAAAGCCAGCTTTGTTAATGGATCCGTCCGAGACGAACTTGAGCCACAGGCGGCTGGACGTGCTCTTGATGTCGTCCGGCTTCTCATAGCCACAGTAGCGCCCGATGAGGGTGCTGCTCTCACTGTGCCCATCGCGCACCTCCAGGTAGTCATAGGCACAGCTGTCATGGCGCTCAATCTGGGGGCCGGGGGCTCAATCAGCAGGAGGAGCTCCGTTGCCAGGACCCAACACCTGGCGCCCTCGGGGAGGTAGGCTGTCCCGGGGGCAAGTGGGGCACGAAAGGATCACAGGGTCTCTGACCCACCTCGAAGGACTGGAAGGTGAGGCCCACGTGGAAGCCTTCGGACACTTGGATCCGCCAGATGCAGACTTTGCTGGGCCGGTAATCGTCTGGGTAATTGGGCGACTGGATGTGGCCATTGTCCTTTTTCACATCTCCCCCGCAGATGGCTTTGGGGACACAGTGTGAGGTGGGAAAAAGGGGAGGTCAGTGAGAATGCTCTGCCCTTCTCCAGAGCCCCCTCCCACCTCCTCTGGCCCTTCTCACAATAAAAGCCCCCCAGCTTCCCAATGCTTCCCTCCCAACCCCATCCTGGCCAATCCCACTGGGATCTCTGCTTTCTCCCCCATGTGCCCTTAACCTTGCCCCTGGGGCACCAGGAAGGGGGTAGTTCTAGGATGCCCAGGGACCCTATATCTGACTCCCCATTCTTTATCCTCAGTACCTTCGTAGACAGCAAAGAAGCCCTTCCCAACCCAGTTGCTGCTGCTGCGGAATTCGACCCAGAGGCGGCTGTCCGTGGAGACGATAGGCTCGGGAATTTTGCCCCCGCAGAAACGGCCTGTGTAGATGGTGTGGACAGAGGGGACAGTGAGGCCCGAAGTCAGTCCCTTTCCTCTTCTTGTGCCAGGGCTGTCCCTCCAGGAAGCCTGCCCCACCTCTCCAGGGGGCTCAGGGGCTCTGGCCTGGGCACATATTCCCAAGACTGCACACCCTCCAGTGGGCCTGTGTCTGGTCCAATGTCCAGTTTGGCCTTGAAGAGCCAAAGACTCCATCTAGAGGATTCCGCGCCCTTGAGGATTAGGATATGAATGTGTTTCTGGCAGGAAAGGTGAGTCCTCATGATAAACAATTGCACATTAGAGCATATTCCCATCATTACTTATCTTTTCTTATTTGATCTCCATACAAACAATAAGAATGAATACAGTTTTCCTTGTACATTACAAAGTGAGTCATTGATCAGATGCAGGGGATGCCACAGGACCCCAAATAAACCCCAGGATCCGGGAACTGGGTTAGAAAACTTTGCAATAAAACCTGGTGAGAATCCACACAAGTGGATAAGGCTGGCCATCTGTGGAATTCTTCGTAGTCAAGAATTGACCAGGGATGCTTTGTGTATTCCTAATAAGACGGGTGTTTCCCAACTTTCGGCAAGGGACAGAGGGTGCTGACCTAGGTATGTAAGTTATAAAAATAAACTGCAATCTTGGAAATGATCACACGTCTGCAAGAGGAAGTGTTGTAATAACAGCTGCCTTGGGTAACTAAGAAAAAGTATTCGAATATCAGCAACCGAGGGGAAAATATGATTAGCAAGGATTGGTCAGCCTGCTACAGGCACAGGCTGTGGTAATGAGCGGTGCTGAGCTACTTAGCATCATGTCCAGATTGGTGAAGGACAATTTATATAGCTCCTTGGGCTTGATGCCAAAACCCTCCTAGAACACTTCTCTTTGCCCTAAGTCTGAGTCTGTTAAAGCATCTTCTTTCCTGTGACCCACTCATTCCCTACTTATTCATTGCCCCCCCATCCAGGGAAAAAGCACCCTATGTGAACAAGTTTGGGCCATTGTGCCAGGTAGGTAGCCCCCGTGGTGCACCAGGCTGCACTGTGGGCACCCTCAGGCCAGACTTCACAGACAGAGACAAAAGAGCTTCTGAAACTGCTCGGGTGACGAACGGAGCCCGGAACGGTGGGCGGCGTGCAGAATAGCTTCTTCATCTCTGTCAACTCAGATGACTCCCACAACCCGCACATTGACAGCCACCGGGAGAGAGGCCTGGAAGCCTGTGCTGAGGACCCTGAGTCCAGACTGGGAAAGGGACTTGCCTAAAGTCACACGGCTAGTTAGTGGTGGAGCTAGCAGGCATGGTTCCCACGGCCGGGTGTCGCCCCTGGCCAAGTGTTGTGTCTCAGGGGAGGATAATGTAGTTCTGAGAAGGAATCAGCCACAGAGGAGGCGGGGGTGGGCTGGTGCCTTACCTCGGAGGGGCGCCTTCCTCCAGAAGCCATCTCGGACCTCCACATAGTCGTACCAGCACAGGCGGCTGCGGTACAGGTCCATGGAGGTGAAGTTCAGAATGATCTAGGGGAAAGGGGGTGGGGGCAGAGGAAGAGGGTTACACGGCTCCCCACACCTCACCGTCCTCACCTGCCAGGACGTGAGTGCTGCCCCGCTTTCATGAGGCAGTTTGCCATGGGCGCTAAATAGTTAAGGGGTTCCAGAAAGGAACTCCTGGCACAGAAACGTCACTCCTTCCCAGCTGTCTGCCTGTTTCGGTCAGCATTCCTCCCAGATATCCCAGCCAGGCTTCTCTTAAAATGCATAGCCTCGGGAATATGTGTATGAGATCAGCAGGCTCATTTCATTGATTACCTTAGTAAGGAGCTTTGGGTTAAACAAACCCAGCTCCCCAGTCAACTTAAATCATATAAATCACAGCACCTTTAGAGGAAAGAGGTCTCCTCAGTGAGAGCAAGAGCCCAGAAAGCATGTGGTACTAGGGTCTGGCATGGAAATGAAGAGTCCAGAGAGAAGAGGCAGAGGGAAGACAGACCAAGTCCCCCGTCATCACATGTTTATTGAACGCTGATTCTGGGAAGAGGATCACGCTAACTTCGGAGGGGAATCCCTCCTCTGAGTGGGTTTGAGCTACGTCCCTGTCGAGGAGCTTGAGACTTAGAAGGATGAGATATATATACGCATGAAAAGATCATTTCGTGAAAAACTCAGACTCCAGTCACAAGGGCCTGGGTTTGAATCTCACCTCTGCATTTCCTGATGTGAATCTCCGGGTAAATCGCCTAACCTCTTTGAACCTCAGCAGCTACTTCATGTGTATAACCAAGAACATCTCATCCTAACACAGGGACAGCCACTGCCCTAAGTGCCTCCCACCCTCATTTCAGCCTCTGAACTCATCAGATGTTCACCTAATCCTGGAGGAATGTCTGACACTTTGCAAGTACCAACTGTCCCAGCAGGTGGGCGCATTAATAGGTAGAGAAGCAAACTTTCCAGGAGAGAAACTGCTTCCTTAGTAGTTTCCAGAATGAGCCATAAAGCTTGTTGTTTTTTTCTGAGTCTGACATGCAGGGACTCCAAAGAACAGTTCACTGTGACCAGTGAGGTGTGTACAGTGGACATATAATGGCCCCAGGGGCTCACCTGTGGGTGCCAGCTGGGCTCCCTGCTGGAAGAGAAGGGGACAAGAAGGTCTGTCTCCCCTCTGGCTCACTGTAGAGTTAGAGGCAGATAGAAAAAGAAGCCAGGATGAAAAAGATCCCAAAGCAGGTGCTGGTGATCAGTGTCTGCAACCAGTGTCAACGCTGTGGCCTGCAACTGGTCAGGGGAGAGCGTCTGGCTCCCAGTCACTCTGTCACACCAACCTCTCCGGAATTCTTGGTGGTCTCAATATCCACGTAGACAAACCTTCCCACTTCGTGGCCTCTCTGTTCCATGACCTCCTTTCCCCCCCTCTCTCTGCCCCTTCTCGGCCACATATAGCACATGCCCTAGACCTTATCATTCATAAGCTCGAGTTCATCCACGTGACTCAATCTTTCCTTGCTCACTCCCTCCGTTCACTGAGCTCACGATCCTGCTGGTTCACTATGACCTTCAATCCACTGAGCCTACAGGATTTCCACTGTCTTTCACATCTAGATCCTCACATCTCTCCTTACCCAGGCTGGACCTGCGGTCCGTCTCTCTTCTTTTCCTTTCATTCATAAGTTTAAGTTTATGTTTTTGGGAACCTTTTACTACCTGTGATAGCCTGAGATGGAATCGAGATCATGTTTTGAAAAGTATACTGTATTACTCTTGATAATTATTATTAATCATCACTGAGACTATTATTATAAAAAATATAGGTCCTGACGTTTCGAAAAACAGAAGTTGAAAATCTGTTCTAAATCTTGCTGTAGAGCCAGTGTCTCAAGACCCAATATTTTATCTGTTTAGAAAATGAGTAAATATCACAGAGGAAGTTTAATTCACTATGGAATCCTCAGTGTATGGCTCACAGTAGTTGCTTAATAAATATTTCTTGAATAGAATTTTGTTTTCAGGAATCTATTCTATAGATCTACTTGCCCAAGTGTATAAAAATATGTTTCAAGATATTTAAGGTAGAATTTTTGAAAACTTGGAAAAACTTAAATCGATATCCATCAATAGAGACCTGCAGGGGATGATTAAATAACTAAATTAAGGGACATCAAGATAATGGCACAATAAGCAGCCATGAAAATGATTGAGTTAGATCTGTATGTGCTGACATAGAATGACCACCACAATTTACTGTTGAGCGAAGGGCAAGTTACAGGAGACCAAACATGCACACACACGTACCAGAAGGTTCTGGAAGGACATCATTAGTGTTCTCAATGCTTAGTCATCTATGAGGAGTGGGATTTGGAGGCAGATCAAGGGGAGACTATTCTCTTTTTACCTTATACATTTCTGTGTCCTTCAAAATTTTTATAATGTGTGGACGTTATATCTAACAAACAACGAAAATATCTTTTAAAGAGTTCCTGGATAAAAGAAGGAATGCAGAGGGCCGAGTGAGGGCGCTCAGTCTTCTAAACTTGCACCCTCAACAACTACTCTGTGTGGCCTTTCTAGGCCTGCCAATCAATTCTGCTCACCAGCTGCGCTAAGAACAGTAGCAGCTGTCCCCTCCCTCCTCGGAAACAACCCTGGCTCTGTCCAGGGTGAATCAGTTCAGACCCTCTGAAGAAACCACGCATGCCCCGCCGGCGAACCCCAAAGGGCCCACCCGAGACCTCCTACATGGCAGGAGGAACCAGAGGTCGCCTCGCACAGGAGGAAGAGACCTGCACTGGTGGTCGGGGCATCCTACAGGGAGGCACAGCCGTGGCTAAATTGAGACCGGAGGTGTCTAATTAAGAGTTGTAACAACTTGTCATGTGGAAACAGCTGTGTTCTGGTGGCAGGGCCACTACCCTTTGCCAAAGAAAACCTGGCCAGCTCCACCACTTCCTGGCTGGTGACTTTGGGCCTGTGGCTTAACTTCTTTGTGTCTCAGTGTCTTTGTATGAAAAAAAGGAAGGTGATCCCAACGATTTCCACTGGGGAGTCAGGGGACTGACTGAGATGTGGGGTGCAGAGTCACCAGGTGCACCCTGCATGTACTCCTCACGTTTGTTGAATGCTCTCAGGAAGAACCTGGCAGAACATGTTGACCCCTGGGGACCCACAGTCCGGGCTTCAGCCTGATCTTGCCGTGCCATCTCAGGCCCATCATTGAACTCCTCTCTGCCCCCATTTCCTTACCTGTAAGATGGTGATGGGAACAGTGCCTATCTCACAGGACTGAGGGGGAATTAAATTAATATAGGTAAGTTTACAACAGTGTCTGACACGTGTATGTGTCATGAGTATAACATACACACATGTCACACATGCATACGACAGTGTGTGCCACTCCGTTAACATTAATTTCACTACTGGAGTTGAGTTTGCTTAAGATATTTTGACATTTGAAATGGTTCAAACCAGAATCCTGGAAGCAAGGGCGGCGAGGGGGGGCGGGGTGCGGGTGGCGAATGGGCCCCAGGAAAGCTGGCCAGGGTTCACTGATTTATCAGATGAGCGAACAGCAGCTGACACTGACTGATCTCCTACTATGTGCAGGCAGCGCTCCAAGCACGATACGTATATCACCTTGTTTAATCCTCGTATTAACCCCGCAAGGGAGGCACTACCACCAGGCCCATTTCACAAATGGGAAAACAAAGGCATGGAGAGGTTAAACAGCTTCCCCAAGATCATGCGTCCAGTCAAGAGCACAGCTGGGAGTCAAATTCAGTCACGCTGTCTCTGAAGCTTAGGCCCTTAACCGCTACTCCATGTGGCCTCCTAAGGCCTGCGAATCAATTTTGCCCAATAGCTGTGCAAAGAACGAGCATCAATGTTCCCTCCATTCTCTGAGCCCCACACCCTTCAGCGCCTGAGAAGCAGGACTTACAGAGGCCTGAGCACAGGCCTTGCAGAGGAGGAAGGGGCCAGCTCTGCCAGTGTGGGACTGGAGGAGAGGGGTCAGGGAAGGCATCAGAGAGGAGGTAGAATTTGGGTTGGACCCTGAAGAATAGCCAGGATATCAGAAGGCAGGGATGAGAATGAAGGTGGATACTGATAAATCCAAGAGGCATTTTAAATTTTTATCTTCTTGGCTCCCCTGTGACATTTGACCACAATCTCCCTTTGAATCCACTTTCCTGCTCATACAGGCTGGCTTGGGGAACTGTAAATCCTCTCCAAGGCAGCTGCTCATTACATGCAGTGTAGAGACTTGGGACCCTCAGAGAAGCCTTTCAAAGAGGCTCTTTCGCTTGTTCGACACACCCCTGACTTGCACAGTTGTATAAGTTCACACTGCTTGCAATAAGCTGAAAACTGGGAAGCCAGTGGAAAACAATCTCTCGGCAGCCAAATAGATGCCAAAGTCCACCGGCTAATGCGGGTGGGTTTATTTAAGGTTTCTTGTTGAAAGAGTGAAGACTTTGGAGTCAGACAGGTCTAGAATTGAATGCTAGTTCCACCACGACTACTGTGTAAACGTGGGCAGATTTACTCACGCCCTTTGAGCCTCACCTCCCTCATCAGTGCGGTAGGGATATTGTGCCCACGTCACAAAATTGTTGTTAAGAAATAAAAGAGATCATGCACGTAAGATGCCTGATACTTCCCCTGGCATAAAACTGTTAAGTAACAAAGAGTAGCCATTATTGGATGATGCCATCCCCTTCTCATTGCCCAGCTTCCGAGGGCCCTTTAAAGGGTCCACACCCAGGGTTCTATCTTCGGTTCACTTACAACTCTACAATCTCATCCAGGACTGCGGGTGGGTTTTATTTTTTTGCATTTCTACAACTATACATTGATTAACCTGGAATTTTTATCTGGAGCTCTCATCTCTCCCTGGACCTCCAGGCGGGCCTCCGAAAAGAATGAGGAATCTTCTGGAATTATGAAGGGAGCAGGCCCAAGGCCCAGAGAAGATCCTAGAGCAAGGCCACTAGAGACTAAGGCCCGCCCATGCCCGCCTGAAGGAATAGGGAAGGAAGCGATCCTGGCCAAGTTGCTATGCCTCTGCCAATGGAGCAAACCTCCTGAACGGGAAAGAAAGCGACACTCTACCCTATTCTATGGTCCTCGAGGTGGGGGGCTGACTCACACACCTTTCTATCCTCAGGCCAGGCACATAGTGAGCACACAGCCCACTTTGGTGAAGGGGACTTAGGTAGTTGTTGGAATGGGACAGGGCTCTAGAGTATACATAGTATTGCATTCACATGCAAAATGAGAATATCATTAGTGCCTGGGCTGTGATATTGTTGGGCTAATTAAGAGAGATAACACATAAAGATCTCAACATATGACTGATGAATCACATACTGAATAATCATTGTTGCTATTATCTGCGGTGAGATTTCCAAAGGCTGGAATAGTGAAGCCCCTTGGCAGAGGAATGAAGGAAGCCAGGGCATATAGTCAGTACATGACAGCAAGAAGGACTGCGATATTTAAGTTAGATTCAGAAAATAAAAACAAGGAAGGGGTGAATTCACTTTTGAGGGAAGATGGTAGAACGTTAACCAAGAGAGATGAAGGAATTACTCAATCAACCCTCAATAAAAGTCTGTCATTAATGAAATAATCTTCAAATGACAACAATAAAATAAGCACAGTTTGGAAAGGAAATGGACACTCAGTAACAAAGGAGGAAAGTCAGTGAGCAGCTCTCTAAGTTGACTCTTGTGTCTAGGCTCAAAAATGACATCAGAGAATATTCCGAGAACTCGCAGATATGATCAGTGTTTGTAATCTTGAGAACTCAGAATTCAGAAGAGCTTTCCCAGTTTCCAAGGGTTGTTCATGGTGTGGAAGGGTTTGGAGTGAATTCTGGGAATTGCAAACCACTGAGTTGAATGTCAATCTCCAATTAAATAGATGGCCTGTGACCATTTAGAGAAGAAACACTTGATTACCAGGAGCCAGTTCGGGTTCACCTGAAAAAAAGTCTATCACGAATTTCACTTCCTTTTTAAAAGGGTTTTTACCAACTGTTAGAATGGTGGATTTAATTTGGTAAAGCAATCAATCTACATATTTGGCATTTATTAACCACTTTCTGTTCCAGGGATATAAAAATGATGCAGGAGGGGTCTCGGAAGAAGTTCACTCCTCCATTGACTAGGTGGTGACCTGTGTGGCTAGATGGTAATCATGTTAAGTGGTGTCATAACTCGTAGAAAAACTCTGCCCAAAGCCTTCCCATTAACGGGTCAATGTCAGTTCAGAGGGAGATCTTGGATCTGCTTTGATTCATGTCCTGTTCAATATTTTGATCAAACACCAGGTTCCAAAGACCCAAAAGGCATGCATATCAAACGAGCTCATGGCAGAGTAAAAGGGATGGCTACCCATTGGAGGGTGCAATTCTGATTCAAAATGATCTTGAGTGCTGTTGGAATGAACAATGTGACCAGTAATAAAATCTAATACAGCTCAAGGCTACTCAAGGTGGCACTAGTATATTAAGTGCCATGTTCTGATCAAGGGAATAAAGTCTTAAATTTGACTCTTGGGAGCAATAAAAATACAAAGGACTCGGAAGGTCCTGGGGTGGGTGAGAGGTCTAGACTCCATGTGAAAAGCCTGTGAATGGATCTGAGAAGTACTTAGAAAAGTGCCTGGCACATAGTAAGTGCTATCTTCGAGTTAGCCTTCATTTACAACTATCGCTGGAAGCCCCTCCTCACTGTGGTACTCCATCATTCTTGTGGGTTGGATGGGTTTACTGTCCCCAAGAAGGTCACTCACAGCCACAGTGACTACATGCTCCTACTCTGCTGCCTTGGCAGAGGAGGGGACGCTCAGTTTACCTTCTCCCCAGGTGTGACAGAGATGCGCCATACGCAGTGCATGTGGGCGGAGTAGCCGTTGGGGTACTCAGGAGAGGAGAAGTTGCCTGTGCTGTCTTGTAGGGTCTCTCCACAGGCTGTCAAGGAAAGTAAATGACTGGGTGGCTGACTGCAGGCACTTGATCCCCCCAACCTTCTGTCTTCTCTGCCCCGTGCCCTGACATCCTCAGGGGAGAGAAGAATGGAGGAGGAGAGGGAGGAGTCTGGGGTGGTCTTGTCCCTTTAAGATCCACCCCCTGGTCCTCATAGATAAGCTCACACCATCCTATCTCCCCCTAGCGCTAAGGATGCCCTGTTGTCAAGGCAACTGGGTTCCAGAGTTGAGGTCAGGCTCTTTTGGTGGGCCTCACTCCTCGCTCTCTGAGAACTGCTCTGCTCTTCCCATTTTCTGCTCCTAGTGCCCCTCATTCTCCCAGACCCTGAGAAGGTGGGTGGCTCATCATTTCACCACCACCTGACTCTAGGCCCAGTTTGGTCCATAACTTGAATACTGCCACTCCCTGGGGGTCCCCTTCACCAGGCAGTCTTGGCCTTCTCTAAGGTTCACGGTTTTAGCCTTCTTGGTCCCAGTCCTGGCCTCTGCCTGTCTGGGGCCGTACCCTCCACTCCTCCCTGGCCCATCCTTCCATGCCCTGACCTGGGCACTTGTAGAGCTTGCGGGCTTGGGCGATGTCCCCCTTGCTGAGCCGGGTCCTTTGGCCAATGGGAGGTTTCACTCCGTTCACCTCGTACTTGGGAACAATGGTGTCCAGGAAGATGCCCCTGAGGAGGACAAGCCCCACATGGGTGAGAACCTGACGAAAGGAGGGGTGGTGTGCCTGTGCGCACTAAAGGTCACAACCCTGCCAGAGCCCAGACATTCCTCAGCAGGGTCAGGGACGGGTGGAGACATCTCACCCTGTCATTATGCTGCCCACTGACCAGCAGCCACCCTGCTCCGTGGCAGCCACAGCACAGGAACCTGGGGGAGCCCCAGAAACACTTTGGGAGGTCAGGGACACAAGCCCAGGAAACCCTGGGGACCCACTTGTGTCCAGCTCAATCTGGCCCTGACTCCCAGCCCCAGGAGAGCTTTGGACCCCTCGTCGATCATGTCTCCAGCCCCACCTGGCCCCCGATTCTGCAGCCCCTGTGCTCATCAGCCTTGAATGCACTTCTCCCAGGATGACCCAGAGCCAACGCTTTATCCTATTGGCACGGCTGCTTCTGATAGCACCTGGGACAAGGCCAAAGGGCAGGGTCCACTGTGGCCGGATCGGACCCTGGGACAGCCCCACCAGTTCCCAACCCATCAGTGTCTCTGGCCTCTCAGTTCCTGCTTGTGAGATCCTGGGTGTTCCCATCTGGGAAGAGGGGAAGCAGGCAGCCCTCTGCCTCCCCAGGGCCCCTGACTCACCAGTTGGGTGGAACTCAGCAGGGGGTAAGGAGGGATGTGGTGGGAAATGCACAGGGGGGACTGTGGGTGTGGGGGGGGGCCGATGACCTCACCACCCTTTCTTGGTCTCTGTTCCCTCAGATCTGGAGGCAGGAAGAGTGGGTCTAGCAGGACTGACAAGAGGGGGAAGGGCCAATGTCTGGGACAGAGTGGGAGTGCAGATGGAGGATGAGGAAAGGCCAGGCGGGAAGGAGGGCGAGGAGCATGCAGGTCAGTTCCCATACCGGGCTAAGGAGAAGCTGGGGTGGGGGGCGCTGACCCACTGCCTTGGGGTTCTGGCTATGATTTCGGGAACCTGAGCACAGGATGAAGAGTAGGTGTGTATGTGCTTGTGAGGTAGGGAGGAGGCTGGTCCAGGGCAGGAGCTGGTCTTTGTGCAAAGTAGCCAATTATGAAAAGGCAGACCAATCAGAAGAGGATGCTCCTAATTAGAAAAATGTGTCCCTTTTTGGTCATCAGAGGAGGGATGAGCTCAGCTCCTTTGGGCTAACACGGTTCTGGGGCCACCGCGCACCACGGCCTGCAGAGTGGCTGGATTTCAGCCTCCTGTGCCAGATGCCCTTGGTGTGCACAGCATTTAGGTGAAGAACTTAGGCTTTGTGAGTCCCGACCCTGCCATGAGCCCACAGTGGAAAGGACAGAAGGGCAGGCAGCACCACGGGTCCTCTGCTTGGGGGCCGCAGCAGCCCAGGACCCATTCTTGTCCTTGCTAACTCACCAGGACAGCCTGGTGCAAAGCGGGAGGCCCACGGGGGCAGGGCTGGGCTGCCCCAGCAGAGGCCGGGCCCATCTCTCACCTGGAGAACGTGTTGCGGGCATAGTGCATGATACTGTCAAAGTCGTAGTTCTCCCCCAGAGACTCCACCTCTTGGATCTCCATCTTCAGGAAGTTATACTCCTGCCCTGCGAAGACCAGAAAAAGGGTGTGCGGAGTGGCAGGGGGTGGGTCTGTGTGGGATGCAGGGTGGGGAATGGGGTCCTCCCAGGACTTGGGAGGTGCCCCCCTACCTGAGGGTCCCAGGAGCAGCCAAGGGAAGCCTGGGGGGAGGGGCGGGTCTCTAGAAGAGTGTCCAGCAGAGGGGCAGGGTGAAGGAGGACTTGCAGCAGGGAAGGCTCAAGGGAGTATGGGAAGGAAGTGCCCATTTCTAGAACCACAGCGAGATGAAAGCAGTGAAGAGTGGAGGAGGCCTGGGGAGAGAGGGAGGAAACAGGAAGGGAGGGGAAACAGAGCATAGCCAGGAGAAAGGAGAGAGTGAGCACCCTTAGAGGACAGAAAAGGCAAAGAGCAGAAGGCTGGGTAAGTGAAGAGAAAGGCTGAGGAAGCATGGAGGACAGGAAGACCCCTCCCCAAACTCCACCCTGATGGCCAGCTGGGTTCCGGCTGCTCTGGATGGCCCCTATGTCCAGGATCTGGACCTTTCCTGGCCCCCCAAAGTAGCTCCGCAATCGATCTGTGGTCTCCGAGCTGCTACTGGCCAGAGCAGATGCCTCAGGGGCAGCATCTGGACCTAGGTCCTGGGCAGGGCTGAGATTATATGCTGAGCTGACCAGAAGCGGTGGCTCGAGGGAGCAGCTGCCACCCGCACCGGGGGCCCTGGAGCAGGGATTGGGGCAGGAGCCACGGTACCCCCCCCACCCCCACCCTTAGGTAGAAGTACATACCTGGCTGGATGTTCTCACGCACGATGGAGACGTGGCGGTCCCGGTCGGGCCGCGTGTGCTCGTGCCAAAAGCCGATGACGTGGCCCAGCTCATGGACCACGATGCCGAACTTGTCACAGTTCTTGCCGATAGAGATGGCCTGCGGGCCCCCGCCACGGCGACCCACGTAGGAGCAGCACCTGGAGGGCGGGGCCAGCTCAGGGGGGCGGTCCCGAGCTGGGGGAGTGCATCCACTCAGGGGCCGGGCTAGGCTGCCAGGGGGGCGGGGAGCGGAGGGGAAGGGGAGGGGCCTGAGTGTGCGGAGGCCCAGGCTGTGGGCTGGGTCACCGATTTTTTTAGATGCCCCATGGCTGGAAGGGCCAGATGACACACGGCTAAGCCCAGGTGGGGCAGCTGCTGTGCCCAGGGCAGAACATGGGTTAGGGAGATGACAGAGGGTGCAGTGCCCAGGGGCCCCTGCTCACCCGCAGGGTCGATAGGTGAATACAATATAGCTGTCCTCATCAGTGCGCTCCAGGAAGGTGACACAAGTATGCTTCTCCCAGTGCCTCATGGCCTGCCGGAAGACTGCCCTCTGGCTGCCTGCCAGGAAGAAGGAGGCTGTCACAGCGTCCAGGTGAGCCCACCTTCACCCACCGCTCGAGTTGATACCGGATAGGCAGAAGGTACCTCTCATATTACCGTGCACAGCAGGGCTGCCCGGACATAACGCTCACCAGTGAAGTTTCCCCCAATGACAAAGGGGATGACCCCATCGGGCCACACACGATCCGGTCTGGACGTTGCTGCCCGCCGGCTCCGGGACCTGCTTCGCCATCGCCCACGGCTTTTCTGAGGCAGCCCGCTGGTGCGCGGGCAGTTGGGAGTGGAAGAGTTTCCTGGAATTCAGAGAGGAAGACATTGGTAGCAAGTGGGTGAAGGGGAGGAGGGGCAAAGGAATTATAATCAATCTTCATTATTGGGAGATTCCATATCTGCCCACTCACTACAATTTATTTGGAACCCCAAAATCAGTACCCTTGGCTCTTTCATCGTCATTTGCTGACATGCACAGAGCAGTGAAAGATTCGAGTCACCTGACGGGCATGTCCCCAGGAAAGGTTGAACAAGGCGATGCTCTGCCTTCTTGTTTCAGCTCTAATAACGCAAACAAGTGTCTTTTTCACAGTCTATTTAGTGCCATATCTTTTTGTTGTTGTTTTGCATGTTTTGCATTTTTGTGCCTTTTCTGTTGGTGATTTTGCTGTTAAAATGACTCCCCTGCCCGCCCCCACCTCTACCTTCCACACCAAAGAGCTGTTTAGTGTTCCTACATGTAAGAAAACTGTGATGGGCCTTATGGAGAAAATGCCTGTGTTAGATAAGCTTCGATCAGGCGTGAGTCATAGTGCTGTTGGCTATGAGTTCAATGTTAATGAAGCAATTATATATTAAAAAAGGTGTCTTTAAACAGAAACACACATAAAACACGGCTACGTATTGATGAGTTATGAAAACGTTGTGACCAGAGGCTCACTGTATTTCTCTTAGGAGTATTGGCTCGGTTTTGGTAACTCAGTGTTTGCAGGGACTTTATAGAGTGACTAGAAGTTTATTCTATAACTTTATTCATAACCACCATGAATAGTAAGTGTTGACTGTGATGGAAAAGAGAACAATGGTGCACTCATTTCCTACGAACTGTGGGGACCTGAGACTAGGAAGTGTCCCCCTCTCATCCGGTAAACCTTCCTATTTGTGGTGCACACAGGACTCGATGTCTTCTTTAAGTATTCCCAAATATGAGGTCTCATTTGACACAGTAGCTCTCTGGGATGGATTGAACAAGTGTCACTATCTACCTCTGACAGATGAGAAAACTAAGGCCAAAGATTTTCCCAAAGTTACGTGGTAGGGTAATGGCAGCCCAGGTGATCCAGCTCCTCCATTCTAGTCCCCACTAAGGTCAAGTAAGGCTTGCTAGTTACCAGGCCATGAGGTCACCCTCCAATGCCAGCTGCTCTCTGGGGTAGTTTGACCTTCACTCTAGGGGCTGCCCATGCCAGGGTCCTCCCTTGTGTTGAACATGACAACTGCCTGCCAGCACCAGAGTGTGCTCAGAACAGGTCCCAGGTGAGCATCTGTGTCCTCTGGCAATGGAAGAGCCACCTATGGCCAGTAGCATGTTCCAGAGCAGGGAGAAGGCTGGACAGCACTGAGCCAGCCCAGGCCTCATTCTTTCCATTCCCTCATCCACTCCCAAGTGCCAGGTGGGTTGTTAGGTGCTTGGATCACACCCAGGGATAAGAAGGGCCCATCTCTGACCTTGAAGAGCTTTGAGTTCAGCTGGGAAGACAGACACGTAAACAAATTGTCGCACTATGGTACACTGAGTGAGCTGCTAACAGTGTCAGTACAGAGCAGAGAGAACATAGGAAATGGAGGTACAGTCATGTCTGGGGGGCGATCAGGGAAGACTTCACAAGAGAAGCTCTCGTGATGGGCCTTGAAGAATGCATAGAAGCTTGCACGGTGGGAGCAGGAGGAGAAGCCGGGGGGGACTGTGGTGTTGAGCAGAGCCTTGGATTTGGAGTGAGAGGCTTGGCTTCCTGTCCCAGCTCTGCCACAACTACCTTTGTGATCTTGAGCAAATCACATCACCTCTGTGAATCTTAGTATCTGTATCTCTAAAGCAGGAGTTGTCCTGACACCTACCTTCGAAGGTGATTGGGAACAGTCCAGTTAGATAATGCTTATAAAAGTACTTTGTAAACTGTAAGCAAAAAGAATGTTGGTTCTTAGCTCCTGGGAATGTCTAAACTTCCTGCTCCTCCAGGGAAGAGATAAAGATATCCTAAGGGAAGACGAGGCCTTACGCTGGGTTCAAGTTCATGGCCTCTGTCTTGGGAGGGCTGGCTGGGAACAGGGAGGTCTGTGTTTCTCCAATTCTGGCACCCACTTCTGGGGCATAGGAAGGCTGGCCCGTACCCAGTGCACCTGCAGCTTTGATAGAAGACCTGTGGATTGCACGCTGTCTGAGATCTGAGGCCTGCCGCACCTGGAAAGCCCTCAAATCCTCCTCGTCCAGGGCGATGTCCCCAAGGAAGGCAGCTAGAGAGAAAAGAAGAGGCCGCGGGCCGAGTTAGTCCTCCTACCCCGCACTGACAGCCCTGACCCTGTGGACACAGCCCCGGCCCCCATAGCAACTTTAATCCCAACCATCTTCTGGGGAAGGAGAAGGACAGTGAGGTTTGGCTCTGGGGATCTCTTGGGAGACTCATGCTCGCTTTTTAGTTGGAATCCCCGCAAAGCTGATGGCCAGTCCCTACCAGACCATTAGCTCTACAGAAACACAGTTATGTCATTTATCTCATTATTCTTCATCTAACAGTTGGTATGCACCCACTGTGGACCAGGTTCCAATCCAGTGATTAGCAA
Source organism: Pteropus alecto (assembly GCF_000325575.1). Classification (NCBI taxonomy): domain Eukaryota; kingdom Metazoa; phylum Chordata; class Mammalia; order Chiroptera; family Pteropodidae; genus Pteropus; species Pteropus alecto. The sequence continues at coordinate 4,226,291 of NW_006429864.1, read as the reverse complement.
GACAGATGAGGTCCCTGTTTGCATGGAGCTAACCTCCAACAACACACAAGTAAGCAAATACCGAACTCCAGAATCCAGACAGTGATGTGTGCTATGAAGAGAGTAGAGGGTGAGATGATAGAGTGTCTCCTCTGTGGGCCTAAAACCTTGGCACTGTGCTGAGCACGTGGCATTCACTCCACAAATGCCGTTTCAATGGCAATGAGGGGAGGTCAGGAGTAAGAAGTGGAGCAGATAGGCACATTGGGGAGCCTAGGACACGTGATGGGAGCTTCTCAACTAGGAGAAAAGGTTGAGCAGTTCTCAAGTGACTCCTATTTGGAGTCTCAGGGTCCCCTCTCCGGAGAAAGAAGGGACTGGGGGAAACAAGTCCCCTGATAGGCCATTTTGATTTCTGAAGCTGGGATGGTGTTATCAAAGAGATGGGCTAAACGGTCTGCTTTGTGAGAAGTCAGGAATGAGAAGCGGAGGCTGCAGAGCTGAGCTTGATAGAAGGAGCTCAGATGCAAGCTTCACGCAGGGCTGGGGCTGGGGATGGGGAGGCGGGAGGCGGGAGGCGGAGCAGAGGGCAGCTTCCCTGCAGCTCCGCCCTAGCGACATCTGCTTCTCATCCCAGCGCTACACAGGCCTGGAGGGCAGCATGACACAAGTTGTTTTAACCTTGAGGCCTTGCACACAGGTTTTTCCTCCCCAGATGTCCTGCTGGGTGGACACACACACACATACACACACCGTCATCATCATCATCGTTACCATCATCATCACACACAGAGTCAGACAAACAGGGTTAGTGTTCCTACAGATACAGGGTGACATCCACACGCATGCCATCAAACACATAGCTCCACAAAGTCACAGAGACATCCTTGTACACACAAGCAATGCTCTCAATGCCCTGGATAGCACTGGATAATGGAAGGCACTGGATAATGTTTGTTTGAGTGAAGTATCACGTCAATATCCTTTGAGCCTGCAAACGTGCTCACAGATACACATTCTTCTGTAGCCGTGACCTAAAGCTGGATCACAGAATGTAGGAGAGACTTTAGCAGTTATCGAGACCAACCTTCCCTTTAACAGATACAGAAACTGAGGCCCAGAAGGGAAATTACGTCAACAAGGCCATGCTGCTAGACAATAGAAAGGATGGATTTACAACTCGGGCCTCCTGGTTCCCAGTCCAGTGCTCATGACTCAAGTTCATTAATTCCGTAGAACCCAGATTATAAATACATATACACAGAAATAGATACATAGACATACACATCCACCAAAAAATACACACACAGTCACAGTCCTAAAAAGCACACATGCACAAGCTCCAACACACACAAACCAACTGCAAGTTCCAAACTCATTAAGCCAGTAATAGTAGCAATAATGACACCTTGTGCAAATGTCTGTTGAAATTTATGTGGTGTTTTCCATGCTTTCACATTAATGAATTCATTTAATCTTGTCCTATTCAGTACATGCCAGTAAAGTCATACTCCACCCATGCCTTTGCCTAGGAGTGTCTCATTACAAACTCATAGAGAGATAACCTGGTGGCTAGGTCCCAGCCCACATCCCTGACTTAAGAGGTCAGAATACTTGGGCCTAAGAGGGGAAATGACTTGCCCAAGGTCACCAGCCAGTAAGTGGCCCAGTATCAATTCCACCACATGAGAAAGTTTCTTACTAAAACGTCACCCTCGGTGGCCCTGGCTCAGCAATTGATGAGACAGCAATAGAAGATGCTTCTCAGCTGACATGTGAGGGTGGCCTTAGCAAGGATCTGGGATGGGAGGTACATTCCAAGGACGCAGTGGTGGGTTCCTATGTGTCAACAGTCACACAGGGACTCACGGGACATGTGAATGTCCCCACACCTTTGTACATCTTGCACCTTTGCCCAGACACTGCACCTCCAGGCTTACACACCCATACCCATGGACGTCACCATTCACACATGTGGCTGGACATTTAGACTCCTCTTTGGACACAGCAGCGAAGAGCAAGGTCTTTGGAGACAGACAGACAGACCTGTCTTTGAATCTTAACTGGCTTCTTCCAGCTGACAAGTCATATAGACTCTTCCAAACCTTAATGTTTCTCCTGTATAAAGAGGAGCTAATAAAAGAATCTGTCTCCTAGGATTGACTTACACGAAATAAGGCACGTGAATAAAGCACCTAGCACAACGCCTGGAGCATAGTGAGGACACACTAAATGGCTACTATTAATATAACCTCAACAACAACCCCGAAGCTCAAGTTCAGCATTCCACTTTCCGAGGGCTCACTGGTTCACCTACAGGGCTCACTGGTTCACCTACACTGGCCTGGCAGCTGAGTGAAGCCCCAGAGGGCTCAGAAGCACAATCTTGAATCCCAAGTACAGAGCCCACAGGCCTGTGCTGGCCTGTGGGACCAGGGCAGTGTGGAGGGCAGGGCAAGAGGAAGGCGGGACAGGCCCTGGGCTGGCCGCAGAGCGAGCGCCCTGCGGTGGGGATGTCATGGCTGAAGAATGCGTGGGAACAGTGGGGGTGGGGAGAGACGTGGTGGGCAGGAAAGCCTTATAGCCAGGAGCTGGGCCTGAAGGCCCTGCTCATTTGAGATTCCCCTGGGAAAGTGAGGGAATCTAGATCCTGGGAAGTCCAGGACACCCCTCCTTATTTCAGAAGGAAGCCCCGGGATCAGGGTCAGGGTAGTAGTTGTTTTCAACACGGAATCAGGGGTTTTTGTTTTGTTTTCTGGTGGTAAACCAGCCAGGAGGATTCACGGCTGCTTCACAGCCAGGCCCCAGGAGTAGGAGAAGATAAGGAAGCGCAGTGGACCCCCATCCTTCAGGCTGGCCTTTTGACTCCTCAGTCTCCTCCCCTGGTGTGTGGCAAGGCGCCTCCCTCTGAGGGGAGGGAGAGGAGCTGGCTGCTGTGATGGAGCCCCAATGCCATGTGTACCAAGCACATGCAGGTCTTACTACACCAATACAAGCTTCTAGCTGGGGAAGAACACACTCAAGCTCCCACGGATGTTTGCATATACTTAATCACAGGTATAAACTGATGCACAGGTGCATATTTGTCCACACACTTCCATGCACTCAGGCGTACCCACATGCATAGTCGAACACACTTGCCCATAAAGCAGGGGCACATTCGGAAATGTGCAAAAACACACTCAACGACTTCCCTGTGCAAGCCCTAGTGTTTTTACACACAGAGATAACTGGATGTGCAGACCCCTTTTTCAAGCCACACCCCCAAAGGAGAAGGGCACCTTTAGAAAGGGAGGGGTGGCGGAGCGATATTCCCCAGATATCCTTGCAAGTCCTTAGAAGCCTAAGGAGTGATACATTTTACTCTTCCCCCTCTTCCCCCAATATCGTCTCCGGAAATCTCTGGAGAAACTAGAATTTTGGGAGGTCCTTCTTCCCGGGGAGTCAGTCCCATTGGTTTCCCTCCACCTGAAGCCCAGGGAGGTTGTCTTTTCCTCCTACCCTGGAGCACCTAAAAGAGAAGGTGACTCAGGGAGCAGGGGCATAAGTGGGTGGGTGACTCATTCAGTGTCTGGAGGGAGAATGTGGTCTGGCAGAAGAAGCAATTGCTTCTTAGCCTCCTGAGCTTGGAACTTGTTCCTCTGAGACCCCTTGAAGTCCAAACCTGGGCCATGAGCCCCCTAGGGTGAAGATAGTGATGAGGGCTGGTGAGCTACCGGCCCACTTCACCTCCCAAAGCAGACCTGTGAGCTGCCAGCTGAGGTTGAAGTAAGGTCCTTACTGGCTCAGGAGCAGTCTTATGGGTTTCTCTGCTTATGGGAGAAACTGGGTCCCGATTCCTGCCTCCAAGTCTCTCCCAGAACCCTGAGAGTCACTGTCAAGTCACTAGGGCAGCCAAATAGAGCTGGGAATCTTAGGATAGGAACCCCTTGATGATTTAACATACAAGAAATCAGGGCTGACTTGCGATCTCCCTAGGCAAGGGTAAGAGAGGGGTGGGGGCAGGGTCTGTGGAACTAGCTGCCAGCACACGTATAGACCAGCTTGCATCCTGCCCACTGCTCTGGCCTCATCCAGAAGATCCAGGAACCTCTCCAGGGTGTCAGGGTCTTAATTTTGTCCTTACTGCAACAGTAACCATAACTCTGGCAGTAATAGCAAGAGGTGGCTTCAAATAAAGGGGTACGGCTATCATGAGAGATCACAGGTGAGCCAGGGAAGTCAATGGGGCTTTCATTTTTGGTCCCCCAAAAATGCAAGAAGGAGGAGGAGAGAGCTGGAGAAGGTCCAGTGAGCAGAGGTAAGCGGGCACACCAGTTGCATCCAAAAGAAGCACAGGCCTACCTTGGAGATACTGCTGGTTCGGTTCTGTACCACTGCAATCAAGTGGACACAGCGACAAAGCGAGTCACAGGAATATTTGTTTCCCAGTGCATATGAAAGGTACGCTGACACTGTACTTAGTCTATTCAGTATGCAATAGCGTTACGCCTAAAAAAACCCCAATATATATACTTTAATTAAGAATACTTTAATGCTAAAAAATGCTAACCGTTATCTGAGCCCGTTGGAAAATGGCTCCGATAGACTCACTTGGCACAGGGTTGACATATACCTTCAATTTGTTTAAAAAAAAAAAAAGCAATGTTTGCAAAGCACAATAAAACGAGGTATGCCTGTAAAGTCAGGCACACCTGCTAACATCATCTCTAGCACCTGGAGGACAGGGCTCAGAGGGAGCAAGAGGCAAAGCCTGGCAGGAGACACAGAAAGGAGCCTGGGGACCTGATGCTTGAGGATGTGGGGGTGGGGGGTCTTAGGAAGTCTGGGGGAGGAAGGCAGCCTGCACCAGTCACACCCAGTAGGAGGCCTGATCTGACCCTGAATCTTGGCCTTGTCAGGCTCTTGGGCCCTCTCGGCCACCCCCAGGCCTGGCCCAGCTCCCCACCAGCCTCACTTCACCCTGGTGAAGAGCCTTCTCCAGAGCCCTTGTTTGAAGTTCCAAGTTAGCCAGCCCCACCCTAACATGAAATCTGAGACTGGGGATAAAGCCCTCAGCCTCCTGCTGCTCCAAAAAATCACTCCAACTTCCAACTAGTAGTGAAATACATCAGTTTGGCTTCCTACCCATTCTTTAAGGCCTTGCCCCAGCCCGCCTCCTCCAAGAAGACTCCCAGAACTTCCCAGCCTGCTGTGATCACCGGTTCTCTGCCATCATCACCACCAGAGCTCCAGAAGGGTAAGAAGCTCCTTGAGACTTTAGGTCCCTTCCCTCCGAGGTGGTACACAATGCATCTTGATTTGTGCTGTCAGTTACATCACCATGTGTGGTCCCCTCCTGGACTATAAGCGCCCACAACATCAAGCCCAGGGCCTGGCACATATAAGGCATTCAGTAAATGCAGATATGTTGAGTGAATAAATGACACAAGGACAGGGTCAAGAAGAGACTCCCTTTTCTGAAAACCAAGACTATTCCCTCAGAAAAAATGGAGTGTGAGGCACACAAAACAGGGGGTAGACAGTCAGCATTTATTTAGTGCTTATTTATTATTTATTTAGTGCATGTTAAGCTCTAATAAATGTTTTATATATGTTCTCATATTTAATCTTTATCAGCAACTCTATGGAGAGACATATCATCAGTTCTACTTTACAGGTGAGAAAAGTGAAGTTCACAGAAGCTAATTAACATTCCCGTGGTGGTACAGCTAATGAGCTGTGGGTCCAGGATTGACAGTTAGGTCTGCTTGCTTCCAAAGCCCACGCTCTGTCCATTTAGCCTCATGCCCACCCCAAGACCAGTGAGAAAGATGACAGCTAACCCCGTGGTTTACCTGTAGACCAGCAAGGGTGGAGGAAGAAGGGCAGAGGGGTTTGTTTTCTCCTCCTCCCACAGGAAGAGACTCCTATTCCGAAGTTAGCTGTGATCCATCCACCCAAAGAGGGGTCCCATGGGCAGGACTCAAGCGACCTGCCCCCCAATCCCTTGTGCCACATACAGGAACTCCTAGAACTCTAGGAACTGTGCCACTGCCTCTGGCTCTGGCTATTTGGAGACAGGCTAAAGTCAGAGGCAGGAGGTAGAGAAGAGGTTCTGATATCTTATGCCCTGTGGGTTCTCTTGTCCCAGGCGGCCTGCTCAGGGTCATCCAATCAGGCCAACAGCCCGAGTGCCTGGCCATCTGGTCACTCCAGGGGCAGGACCCCTTTGAGCCCAGCAGGAGTGAAGGGGTTACACAGGGTCTTCATGGACAAAGAACACACACACACTCACCACTCCTGGGCCCTGACCTCAGCTAATAACCCTCCGGTGTCTGTGGATTGAGAGAGCTGATGTACAGTGTCGGTTCTCTGTGTTTCCCACTTTCCCTCCCAACTTGGCTTGGTGCGAGCCCCTGGCACACAGGCGCAGAGGTAAATCCCCGACCTGCACTGCCTTCTCTGACTTTGACAGCTGTCTCCTCGGCCCCAGAAAGCTGCTGCGCTGGTGTGGACCCCAAGACACCCACGGAGCATGATCCCAGAGGAACCCTTGAAAAACTTTCTTCTTCCACTTGGGCTGGGTAAGGGCCTCAGGAAACCTGCTCCTTGGAGATGCAGGCCACCCCATTCCAGGGAGACAGATGTGCAGTCCCCGAGCCGCCCAGACAGACAGACAGACAGACTGGAAAACACCAAGGTCCTGGAGCCGGGGACCCGGGAGAAGGGAAAATGCACGCGCGCGCGCTCACACCACACACACACATACACTCTCTGTCTCACGGGAGTTTGACCAGAAAAGTTTCCTGCAGGAGGAAAAGCCTCCTTGGCCACAGGTTTCTCTCAGGACCCAGGGAGTGAAATTTCCCTAGGAATCCTCTGCGAAGACAAGAGGCAGCGGCTTCCACAAACAGCGCAAAAGTTCAGTCCTAAAAGTCCCCCAAACTTCCCCTCCCCTTTTCCCTCCTTCTTTTGTTCCCCACTGCATTGCCAACCAGGCAGCTCCCGGCTTCCCACACCGGACCGTCCTCCCCCCACCCCGAACCCCCGGCAG
>NW_006429864.1:4198934-4218608 GCF_000325575.1 Pteropus alecto | reverse complement strand
ACGGGGGGGGGCGCGGGCCCGGGCTGCGGGCGGCGGCAGTCCCGGCCAGCTGCCCTCTAGCGGTGCTTCTCCCGCGCGCTCCCGGCCCGAGCCCCTCCCGGTGCGGGACACGCTGTCAATCGCTCCTGCTGCCAGTGCCTTGCTCTGTCCCTAGGTCTCAGCTCGTGTTTCTCAGCTTGCGTCTCTCGGTCTCTCCCTTTCTCGGACCCTCGCTTTCTCGCATCTCGGTCTCTGGCCCTCGAGTCGTTTCTGTCTCCTGCCCTCTCTCGGGAGACACCACTGGAGGGCGCCTAAAGCCCGTGGATCGGTCCCAGGTCCCCTCTCCCACCACCCTGAGCCAGAGGGAGAATAGGAAAGCCCCCTTTGCTCCCCAAGGCTCTACCCTCCCCTGGCTGCCTCACCAAGAGCAGGACCTCGGCGGTGTGGGAGGAGAGAAGGACACCCTTTGTTTTTCAATCAGGCTGCTTTATTCTTTTGTGGTAGGAGCCCCCCACCCCCACCCCCATACCCCCAGGAGCCATCTCTCTTCTGACCGCTCCCACCTCTCCCCACAGCTCCCATTTCTCCAAGACCAGTTCCTGTGGTGTGGCAGGAGCAGCTTCCTGCCTGTCTGCAAAAGACCCTTTGCTCCTGGATCTCTCCTGTCCCCTTGGGGCTTCTGCGGACCCTGCGAAGCAAAGAAACACTGTTTATTATGTTGGGGAGAGGGACTGGTTGGGGGCGGGGGATTGAAGGTCTGTGAACTTTCCCTCCCCAGAGCTCCCTAGGTGACCAGCCTCAATGGATTCCCCTGTGCGGGGTCAGCTAACAAGGCAAGGTGGCCCAAGCCCTCCTGGGCCACTGCCGCGCTGCTGTCCTGGCAGCTGCACATGCTCACCTGATGGGTGCTAGATGTAGTAGAGGGGCACCTCGCCACAGAGGGTGCTCACGGTGGTGCCTAGGAAGTCCAGGTCCCTGGAGGACACTGAGCCAGTGTCACTGCCCTCCTCCTGGCCCAGCTTAGAGGGAGGCATCGCAGGCTTGACCTATAAAGCACCAGATTTGGAGGCTGGAAATTAAATTTCTGTCTCACCTGTGGCCCCTTTTGTGGGACCTCAGGTGTGTCAGGCAATGTCTCTGAGCCTTGGTTTCCTCACCAGTAAAGAGGGGGCTGTGCTGGAGTCAGAAGCCCCCAGGTAGTGTGAGCTCAGTTGAAGCCGCCACCTGGAGGTGGGGTGGTTGGGTGGGGCTGGGGAATGGGTAGGGCAAGTGTAGTGCAGGTGAGTCTAGAAAGGGACACTTACCTGACAGCCCAAGAGGAGCAGCAGCACTTTACAGGTGACAAATAGCCATCATCTCAAATGCTCCTCCCAGTAGCCCTGGAAGGGAGACAACCAGCTCCCTCTCACCTTCACACTCACCTGGAAGTTCTGGAATTTTCTAGCGAGAGCCTCAAGACTGGGGATGTTCTCCGGAGCCATCTTCATGATGTAGCAGCAGGTTCCCGGTGCCGGCTTGTAGGCAATCAGGAGCTGGGCATAGGAACGCCAGAGTTCATTCAGGAAGGCCCTGCCTTGCTCACTCCCTAACTCTGGTCCTGGGCCACCTCCCTCTAGGTTGGGCACAGGAGGGAGTCATATTAGAATCTGGAGCTCAGGCACCCCCAGGGGAGGCAAAAAGATTGGGGAGTGGGGCAAGATGGGTGGGTATGAAGTGGCACTGCTGGGCGAGTCTAGCAAAGTCTTGTCATTGGTCCCCTGGGGCCAGGGTCGAGAGGTCCGGGCATACCCACCCGCTGGTAGTCATACACTACGATGCCAGTGGAGCCAATGGAGAAGGTGGCGGTGCCGCCCGCACGCTCGCTCAGGGCCAGGCGTTGCTGGGCTTCCGGCCCCGCAATGCTCATCTCTAGGACCTGGAGGAGGGAACAGTGCTGCCTGGCATTCCTCTTTTCCCACTCGTCCCTTCGGTACTCATGACCACCCTCAGTTCTCTGTACTCAAATGCACTTTGTTCTCTGAGAGCTCAGAAAGGCTGAGTAAAACCAGGTCCTGGAGGAAGCAGCCTGTCCCGATGTGGGGCAGGGGCCTGGTGGAAAAGCTCAGGCTGGATTTGCCACCCTATTCCTGCCTCTGTCCTCCCATTCATCTTGGGCATCTGCTCTACCTCCCCAGCCCATCTGTCTGGACCTGCTGCCCACTCCATCCCAGGCCTGCTCACCATCTCAGTATGTTTCTGGCTCATGTGAAGACCCATGAGCAGGGCCCCTACAATCACCACGACGACAAGAACCACCACCACGACCACGATGAGAAGGCGTTTCAAGTGCACAGGGCAGCAGGGGATGCGGAACTGGCCCCGGGGGGCTGCTGAGTAGTCCTGATGTGGTGGTGGCGGGGGAAAGGAGACAGGTGTGAAGTCATGAGGATGCCCCTTCTCCCTGCACAAGCTCGATGCCCTCTCACACCCTCCCTAGGCTGGGCAAACAATGCTATGGATGTGCAGAGGAGGGATGAGGGGGTCAGTGGGGTACTTCCTGGAGGAGGTGGCCTGAATTCCAACAAACCCATAGATGCGGAGAAGCGAGGTCTAGTTTGGAGAGACCCAAGAGAGCCTATTTTAACAGTCATATCTCCTGCTGTTTCCTCCAGACCCCTGGTACCCCAGCCATGCCCAGTCCTTCTCTCTTCCCCAGGTAATCCGTGCTCTCTCACACCTCTGTGCCTTTATGCATACCACCCTTCTTCCTGCGGCGCCTTTCTCCTTCTCCACCTGGGGAGCTCCTACTTATCTTCTGGAGCCAGCTTGAAAGTCATTTTCTCCATTGAGCTTCCTTTGACCTCCCCTTTAGTGGCTCCCAACTCAGTGCCCTCTACAGCTCTTTCCACTGACCTTGGTGGTGGCAGCCAGCCCCTCATATTGGAACCATTGGCTGCCACATCTATCACCCCAAGGGACTATGTCTTGCTAGTTGGTGTCCCTGCCCCAACTTAGCACAGCCCTAGGTGAGTTGAGTGAATGAATCTGGATGAGGAAACAGGCCCAGAGAGGCCCACCACACGCATGCACACACACATGATCACACTCACCGGTGGGCTCTCCATCAGGACCTCTTTGCTGCCGACATCCATCTTGCTATAGGCACCTTCTCCTCATCATCTCTCAAATGTGACTAGGGTTTTATATGTGCCAGTAGGGAGAGGGGACAGAGGTGAAGGACCCAGGCTCCATCTGCCAGGCAAACCCTTGGCTTTGAAGCCTGTTTGTTCCTGGCCCTCCAGAACCTCGGACCCGATAAGCCAGCTACAAGAACACCTAAGGGCCCTTGGCCCTGGCACATGAGTCCTCTTGGCCCCGGCAAAAGCAAAGCTGGATAAGCCGAGCACACTTACCCTTGGGCAATCTGTTCCTCTCACTGTGGGTGTCTTCCTGGCATGCTCGCCTTTCTTGCTGGCACCTGCCTTCGCAGTCCTGTGTCTTTCCCTGTTCTTCTGCCAGGCTGAAACTTTCAGGCAGCCAAGGGTCTGACCCAGTGGGGAGTCCATCCCACTTCCCAACAGAATTTTCCCCTACGTGTAAAGATGAGCTCCAGCAAGGGGCATGAAGAGGAGGTGCCTGTGGACCTAGAAGGGGCGCTGCTGAAGGCATCAGTGTGGGGGTTCATAAACGGTTCAAAAGTCCTCTGGGAACATCAGATTTTCACTTCAGGTACTTTACCTGTCTCGCTGTCTCTTACACTTCTGTACCTAACCTCAGACTTCCCCCCAGCCATTCTTTTCCAAATTCTGTAAACTGTTTTCTCTGGTTATGAATTCCTACTAACACAAGGTTTTCTGTATTTCGCTATGGGCTTGTTTGTAAGCTGAAGGCTTCCCCTACCCCCTAGCCCCTGCTTTTATTTTACTTGCGTTTATTTTATGCTAAACTTCTTCGCAGGCCATACATTTTTGGAGTTGTGTTTTTTCAGTTTCTTCTGGGATGGCTTCTTCTGTGCAACCTCCTCTTCTGGTTTAGGAACGATCTGCTCTTTTTCAGTGCAGATCGTCTCGGTGTGGCAGGGAGGGCTCCTGTAGGGGATCATCCCACAGGAGTTCTGTAAGTTCTGTACCTCATTTTGGGGGCTTCGTTCACCCGGATGTGTTCGATGACCAGAGAATCTTCATCTAAACCTTTCAGTTCAGTATCGCCCTCTACATTTTTAAGCATGTGCAGCAAAATTTCAGCACTGTTTTTGGGCCACCCACCCTCTGTCCAGCCCCACTGTTTAGCTTGGACACCTCTACCAACTCCACCATTATAATGACATGGAATGACATTGCTTCTGTCAAGTGCCATCCTCCAGATACTTGGAGGCTTTTCGAATATGTATACCTTTAATGGCCTGGGCAGTTTCATGAATGTTTTTAAAGAGAACATGAAGATTTGAGTCTCTCGCTTTGCATGATTTTGTGGGGTTTGCTGCATCAAGTGAATGGCGAACCATTTTCAGAGATCAAGCTGAAGGCTCTTGATAGTAGATTCCATGCCTGACACTTCTTTCTTATGTACAGACAGCTTTGCGCAAGGCTGGGTGTAGTGACATGGGATCCCAATTTCCTTGTCCTTGAATCAGCCCATTCACCGGGTGCTGCCATCACCCTTCCTCTCTTCGCTCCTCTTTTCATATCCTCTGACCCTAAATTTGCCCTGAGAACACGACTCAACCAAATGGGTTCACTTCCTGGACCTTCTTCTCCCCTCTCTCTTTCCTACTCTTGCCCAAAGCGGTCTCTGCGGCTTTGTTGTGCTAGATCAAGGCTATATCCCTTCTGTCAAGTGCTCCTCTGCACAGTGGGCCAGGGGTGCTCTATGGCACCTTCAGCTCTAAACTTTCGTGAGTGTGTAAGTCAGAGCCCCACACCTCGCTCCTCTCTTGGCCCCGCTCCCTGATCTTCCTTATACTGCAGCTCCGACACTTCACTCCAATTCCTGCCCCTTGCCTGTCAGCTCCCTCACAGCTTGGCCTTCCCTTTCGATCATGATCTCACGACTGGACCTCCAACTCTCCAGCCCTGGCGGGTTCTCCTGCCCCCACAAGGACCCCCTCTCCAGATGGAGGGCCTTCAACCCCCAGCTTGCGCAACAGCATGGCATCTGAGCTGAGAGCCCCTGAGAAGCTTGGGGAAGGAGAGAAGGAAGGAAATGTTTGCTCCCACCACTCTGCTCAACTCCCAACTGCCCCTTTAAATATTTGCCTAAGCCTCTAGCAGCAAGTGTCCTAGGAGGGGTGAAAGAGGAGGAGAGGGGTCCATGGAAGAGAGGGAAGAGCTCTTCCCTCAACTGTGTACAGGCTCGACTGTGTGCAGGTGCCAGATATAGCAGACAGCCGCCTGCAGCCCACCCCTGCCTGCCAGGGCCCCCACTCCCATCCCCAGTTGTCCTGGCAACACTAGGATTGATCGGCTGACTCACATGTACTGAGCCTGTGCCAGGTGGGCAGCGAGCCAGCGGGAGGGCCAAGGATAACTGCAAACATCTCTGGGTCCCTGTGAGCATCTGGTGGAGGAGCGTCTAGTCCAGCTGTGGGGCTCGTTCTGAGCAGGTGCTGTGGGTAGGGCTTGCCATCATCACAGGGTGCTGGGAAAGGGGGCTCTTTCTTGGAGAGACGCCTCCGCTCTCCTTTAGGTCCTCAATCTCTCCTGTAGGCTGCTCTTAGGCTTGCCTGCTTTCTTTTACTCATTTTTTTTGCCTGTTTGGAGGTTGGGAAGGAAGGATGCCCTCCAGTTTCATAAAGGAAGTTCAGATGCTGGCGCCAACCCAGCAGAAGTCTTGGGAACCTTGAAGCAGGAAAGAAGGAGGGACCTTCAGCTGGGCACACATAGCTGTCCCCTTGCCTCCCACCCCAGCCCTCTGCTGCAGGCTTCTCACTTTTTGGCCTTTACTTAGGCCATTTTTCCCTCTTGGAAAGCCCACCCTCAATGCCTCTCCACCTCCTTCAATACCGCCTCTCCTACAAGGCCAAGCAAGAACCAATGGCACCCATTCTGTTACCTCACTGCTCTGGCCTGCGATGCCCCATCCCTCCTCCAAAATCTCCCAGACTCCCTGACACGTGTTCACCTACCACTTAACACACACTGCTGTTCTCATGAGCTACGTGGGTGCTTTTTGTTGTCCTATGTTTCCAACCTGGCTTCCAGCCATGGAACTGGCCCTGGGAGCAAGCTTTCCCGAGGCTTCTTTGTACCTGCCACATGGCAAGGAACTTGCACGCAGCCAACAGGTAATTATAGTCAATGATAAGACTATCACCAAACATGAGAGGGCTCCTGGTGAGCAGTCAATAGTTCATTCCTTCAGTATGTGGAGGTCTCAGTGCTTCCCTGGCTTGCTCTGGAACACTGAATGAGACATTTTGTCTTTCTAGGCTTTAGAGTATTCATCTGTGAAATGGGACTAGTACTGTCTGTGGCCTGTCCCCGTCTACAAGCTGTTGTGAGGATCCAAGACATCATAATGTGAAAGTCCAATCATCATGATTATCATCATCTGCTTCAGCTCCCAGGACACCCTTTCTCACTGGCGAGGAGTAAGACCCAGCCTCCCCCTTTCCGCTGTCTCTGAGGTAAAGCCTCTGAGGACCATGGTGGCGGAGAGCTCCATGACAGCCACTCCTATGTGTGACTCCCGGTTTCCTCCTTCCAGCCCCTCAGCTGCAGAACCAGGACAGGATTCACTCTGCCCTTTGTGTCCTGGGCAGAGCCGTGCCAGGGACGAATGGAGACGGTTGCCCAGCTGCCCCAGCCCCCCTCTCCACCCCCATTGGTTGTCTTCCCACCAGCTGGCATGAGCGGGGCAGCACGGGCAGCTGGATGGGCCGTGACAAGTGGGTTATCAAAGGGCAGGGGCATCCCTGGCTGGGAGAACATGGACTTAAGCTCAGACCAGAGGATCCCCTGCTGGCAGAAGCTGAGATCAGCTGGGGAAGCATCTTACACCTGGTAGTCTCAGTTTCCTGGATTGATGTGGAAAGAGCACCTGACTAGGAGCCCAGCCACCTGACTTCTAGGCTCCCCTTGTCCTGTACCTGGGAGCTCTTGGGACAGTACTCATACCACACCACACACACACACACACACGCACACACACGCACGCACGTACACACACACTCCCCTGGGAGGTAGCATGGTATAGAGCAGCAGTTCTCAAACTCTTAAAAAATATTGAGGACCCCAAAGGGCTTTTGTTTATGTGAGTTATATCTATTGATATTTACTGAGAAATTTAAAAATATTTATTAAAGAATTAAATTAAAATAGCAATAATAAACCAATATACGTTATAAGTTTTTACATAAAATTAACTATTTTACGTAGCAAAAAATATTTAGAGAGAAGAGCATCATTGTTTTACATTTTTATAAATTTCTTTCATTTCTGGCTTAATAGAAGATATATCATCGCGTAGCCTCTGGAAAATTCCAGCGTGCTTTGTGAGAACATGGAAGTGAAAAGGGCAAATAATGTCTTAACATTAATAGGAAAATTGTCTTGACCTCCAAGAGTCCCTGGGAGGTTCTCAAGCCCGCTTGGGCTGCCTGGACCACGCTCTGAAAACCCCTGGTGTGGATAACAACTGTGAACTTAGGAGCTGAGCAGATTGAGTTTAAAGCCCTGCTTTGTCACTTTCTTTTTCTGGTACTACGGGCCTTACTTTTCTTCTCTGTAAAAAGGGATTAATATCATCTACCTCAAAAGGTGGAAAGGATTAAGTAAGTGGAGTTCACGACACATAGTAAGTGTGATATCGAGCTTGGCTACTTTCCCCTTGGTTCCGGCCTCAGTGTCTTCATTTGTTAAACAAAGGGCTGGACCGGAAAACTTGCAAGGATCTTCCCAGTTCCAACAGGCTGTGGCTGTGTGGTGAGAAATGTTCGAGAATTCCACATTCCCACTCCCGCACTAGTGACGGCAGTGACGGCATCCCCTTTTCAGCTCACACAGACACGGTGGCACATTCCATTCACCAGCTGTGGAAACACACGTGAACACAGATACACACCTGTCGGTCATGATTGCCCATGAATCTGTTTAGAAGATGTGTGTCCCGAGGGCCAAGACACACACGGGAAGACGCAGAGGCACATAGATCCCTGATGCAAAAATGCCTCGCAAGGGGATCTGTGCATGTGCCTGCAAAGACACGTGTGCACACGTGTATGCAATCATGTCCTCCTAGGATGCACAAGGGCACCGTGCACGCATGCACAGACGATCTGAGTGCCAGACACAGTAGCAGATGGGCCAGAGACCTCCGGGAGGGCATGCAGTATAGAGCGGCCAGGGCGGCAACCACTCCTTTCTTACGCTACTCTCAGCCCAGCACCCCTACTCCGCCCTGCGCGCCCCCGCGGCTGCCGCCGCAGTCCGCGGCCACCCCAGCCCGGCAGCCCTCTGCTCGGCTCGTTTCCGCGCATCAATCCCGGCCCGCGCGCGGGAGCGAGCAGGGGAGGGGACCGCAGCCGGTGCTGAGGGTTGGAGGAGTCGGCTCTCTGCTCTCTGCAGCCGGCAGCTGGGCCTCTTGCTGCGGCGGCAGCGGCTGCCAGTGGCCAGGCGGTGCCAGCCCACAGGGTGGCTGAGAGCGGTGGGGCGGGGGCGGCCGGTGGCCTGAGGCAAAGCTTGCCGGCAGCATGGCGGGGGTGTGGGCCAGGCGGGGCTCGGGGCTCCCGCTGCTGGCGCTGTCCGTGTTTGGCTTCTGCCTGATGCTGCAGGTCAGTGCCAAGAGGCCCCCCAAAACGCCCCCCTGCCCGCCCAGCTGCTCCTGCACCAGGGACACGGCCTTCTGCGTGGACTCTAAGGCAGTACCCAGGAACCTGCCCGCGGAGGTCATCTCTCTGTGAGTGCCCAGCCCTGTCCCGGGGTGGTGGTGGTGGGGATTGAGCCGAGAGGGGGAGGAAGCCAAGGACCGCTCTGGGAGTGGATGGGGAGAACCCTGCTCCCCCTTATAGAGTGTGGGGACCAGGAGGACTCCAGGGGGTCCTTAGGACTGGAGATTCAAGGTATCAGCTGGACAGGGCGTTCTGCAGTCATACAGGCTCGGCGGCCATAGCTGGGGAAAGCAGTTCACGGCCAAGAATGAATCACCACCAGCAGCGTCGATGAGACCTACTATGTGCGGGGCTCTGGACTTTGGGGGAGGGAGTTGTTTACACCAACATGTGGGCCCCCTACCTGTGATGTCAAATGAAGGGCGGAAAGGCTTCTTGTGCCAGAAGGGAGGGAGGCAGCAGGGGGAGAGGTAGAAGTGAGAAACACCCACATGGCAACCGGCACCCTGGCCCCGAGGTGCCCGGAGGTGGGGGGGCATGGCGGGGGGTGGGGGGCAGCAGACGCCTGCCACTGATCTCGCTAGCCACTCTGCACAGGGCCAGCCAAGGTGGGGGGGCATGGCGGGGGGGGGGGGGCAGCAGACGCCTGCCACTGATCTCGCCAGCCACTCTGCACAGGGCCAGCCAGCCTGTCACTTGCAGCAACAGCCTCCGGAAATAGACAGGCTGTGTGGTCCTTGGGAGTACAATGCTAACCTGTACCCCCATCCCTCAACAGTACCCAGCACATTGTGGGTGTTTAGAGGATCATGAAGGTGTGGGTAATGGAACCTTCTTTTGGCTGAGGAGGAAGCTGAGCCTGGGGCCATTGGTGCTCAGAGAGGCGGTAGGGAAGGGTAATGGTGAAGGCAGGCATTGAGAAGGGGAAGACAGCCCCAGGTGGAGGGCCAGTCAGGTGAAATGGGAGTTTCCAGAACAAGTGCCTACAGAAGCCATTGCCCTGTCCACCTCGCACCGCACCAGCACAATCCCTGCATACTCCCCCCGGTACTGACTCAGGTGTCCCCTGCAGGACGCTGGTGAATGCTGCCTTCTCGGAGATCCAGGATGGAGCGTTTTCCCACCTGCCACTGCTGCAGTTCCTGTATGGACAAGGCCTTGTGGAAGGCGGGTGGTGGTTTGGGGTGGGGCAGTGGAAGGGGACAGATCCTGGACTGGGGAGAGGAGAGCCCATGTAGGTAGCCTTTGGAGATTAAGATGCAGATGTCTTACTTACACACCAGTGGGATATGCCACAAAAGATGGAGCAGCCTGGAGTAAGGAAGGGTGGGGGGAGCAGCAGCTGGGGAGAAGGGGGGCAGGGCTTGCATGCAAAAGCCAAGAAATGGGTATTGGGAGGCCAGTTAGGAATGGACTTGCCTCCTCTGGACATCTAAAGGAATTGGGTGCAATAATTTGGGCTGGTTCCAGAGGGTGGACACTGAAGGAGAGAGGGGTCATCTTAGAGACCAGTGACCCCGGGGTTTGAAGAAAGAGCAGGGGGCTGAACAGAGGGAAGACCTGATGGCCTGGAATTCTAAAAGGGGCTGTTTACATTCAAAGCCCAGTCACAAGAGATGGTACATGAGAGTTACCCCACCTCCTTCTCACCGGCCATCTCAGAGGGACTGGAGGGCTGAGGGGTTAGGATAGGAGGGATGGGAGATGCGCTGGGGAAGGAACCAGCTTGCCAGCAGAGATCTACCCCGACTGTTTTTACTCTAGGAGCAAACAGGGGCCCTGGGAGTTTCTGGGACCAGAACAGGTTTCTGCCTGGTTTGGCTGCCCAGGCTGCTCTGGGGTTCTCTGTTGGGGTCCCGAAGGTAGGAGACAGGGTAGCCAGGCTTTGAAGAAGCCCAAGGGTGAGGCAACAGGCATGTCCTTGGAAGCTCTAATTCTGCCTTTGTCTCTCCAGGTTACTCAACTCCAACAAGTTTACGCTGATCGGAGACAACGCCTTCACAGGACTGTCGCACCTGCAGTACCTGTGTGTGGGAAGGAAAGGGGAGGGAGGCCGAAGGGAGTAGGGATGAAGAAGGAGGGCCTAGGTGGGCTGAGGGGAGGTTGACTGAGGAAGGCTGAGGGAGGTGAGGGCCCTTCAATCTCTGCCTGTAGGACCTGAGCAGAGGTTGTTTCATCCATCCCTCTGTAAACCGTCCTGCCGGGACGCCCTGTCACCACAGGTTCAGTGTCTCCAGATTCAGAGTGGAAGCCTGTCTCAGGGCCATGGGCTGAAATCTAGGTGGGATGTAGAAAAATAGATGGGGGAGGGGGTCCTGGGAGCCTGAGCGGCTGCAGAGACGATTCTCATTTCCTCCAGCTTCATTGAGAACAATGACATCTGGGCACTCTCCAAGTTTACTTTCAGAGGACTCAAGTCTCTAACACACCTGTGAGTACATGCCACACACACTCACCCTTCCCCAGCCCACCCACGCCCATCCCTATTTCCTATGGCCTTTGGCCTCAGTCACAATCTTCAGGTGACCCAGGGGTCTCTCTTGCAGCTCACTGGCCAACAATAACCTGCAGACACTGCCCAGAGACATCTTTCGGCCCCTGGACATCCTGAGTGACTTGTAAGGACTTAGTCTTAGCTCTTTTGACAGTGCCACAGAAGGGCGTGTCCCTGAAGGGCATGTTGTGGGAACCAAGATTGGGAAGATCATAAGGTCTAGAGAGGCTAGGTGAGCTTGGGTTTGGAAAGGGGGCGCCTCCGAAAAGGCTAGGTTGAGTTATATGTAGATTGGTAGTCTTCCAAGTTAGGGTTCCTGACTTGGAATCTGTGGGTCCTCTAAAAATGCACATGAGGCAATACGTGTATGTTTTTTAAACATGTACTTTCTAAATGTATGCTTGATTTTAATCTATATTAAAGTCTGATAGCATAGCCAGTCATCGATAAGTATTTATACAAGAGGACAAAAGCCCTGGGTTGTGGAGAGGTGGGAGGAACTGGGGTACAACACAGAGTTGTGCAGGTTATACACTGCAAATGGCACCTGCCTGCTAAGGAGGCAAGTAGGGGCTGAACTCTGCTTCCACTCAGCTGGTCAATCATGTGTCAATGGGGCTGCATCCACCCCAAGGGGAACCTTTTTCTAATCCACACAAAGATGCCATGTGAGCAACCAACAGCAGCTTTGACTATAGCTACTTCTAGAGCCTCAAGGGCCCAGGTGGGCTGAGCAGCTGAGAACCTGTCCCTCTCTGTGTCACCCTGCCCCGCCCCCCATCACCCTCATGATCAGGGATCTGCGGGGCAACTCGCTCAACTGTGACTGCAAGGTGAAGTGGCTGGTGGAGTGGCTGGCACACACCAACACCACGGTGGCCCCCATCTATTGCGCCAGCCCGCCCCGCTTCCAAGAGCACAAGGTGCAGGATTTGCCACTGCGGGAGTTCGACTGCATCACCACGGGTAGGAGGTGCCCCTGCCTCGGGCCTCAGGCTGGGCCTACCCAGGGCACTCCACAGGCACTGCCTGAACTCCCCAAGCCCCTGCCTCACCAGCCGAGCAACCCCTACCGCCTCGGCAAGCTCTTACTCCTCCACCCAACCTCTCATCCCCGCAGATTTCGTGCTGTACCAGACCCTGTCCTTCCCTGCGGTGTCGGCTGAGCCCTTCCTTTACTCCAGCGACCTCTATGTGGCTCTGGCCCAGCCAGGTGCCAGTGCTTGCACCATCCTCAAGTGGGACTATGTTGAACGGCAGCTTCGAGACTATGATAGGATCCCAGGTACTTGCGCCAGGCTCTGCTCTGCTGGGTGGGTGGGGGTGCCCCGTTGAGTTCCTATAGGGAGGATAGATGACACATAGTCTCTGCTCACAAGAATGTTCTAGTGTTTGGAGGGAGGCTGATACATACACAGATAACATCCATCTAATAGGTCAGTGCTAGGAGGGAGCTATGAACACAATGCTCTGGGAGAACGAAGGAGAAGCCTACCTTGGGAAATCAAGGAAAGCTTCCTGGTAGAGGGATGCCTGAGCTGAGTCTTGAAGGATGAGTCAGGGGTGATGCTCAGTCTCCAGGTTTAAGTAACTGGGAGGTGCCTGTGAACTAAGGAGGAGGAGATAGGAGTGGCTAGTGAGCTCGATTTGGGATCTACTGAATTTAAGCTGAGTCTAGAAAGTTGAGGGAGACGTAGCTGGGAGAAAAAAGAAATGTGGGCAGGGTGTTCTGGCAGAGGGAACAGCATGAGCAAAGTCAAGAAGGTGTGTACCAGCTTATCGTGTGAATGCAGGCACAGCATATAAACAGCTCACATGACTACAACATAAGGTTCAAGATGGAAGGTGGCAGATGAGACTTGAGAAAGAGGAGGACCAGGTCACTGACAGGCTTTGAGAAAGTATGTGAATCGATCCAATCTGTATTTTAGAAAACTCCCTCTGTGAGCATCGCGGAGAGTGGTGAGGCATGGGGCAAGACATGTGGACAGACCAGTAGGGAGGGTTGGCTGGAGCCTGGGCTGGGCAGCAGCAGTGGGGATGGAGAATTATACTTAGAAAAGAGGATTAAACTGACACAAGAGGAAACAGAAAATTTAAATTGCCCTATACCTATGAAAGAATTTGAAGTCATTATTAAAAAGAAAAACAAAAAACCTTCCCCCAAGACTCCAGGTCCAGATGGAATCCTTGGTGAATTCTAACAAACATTTAAGGAATAAATAACACGAATCTTATACAAGCTGTACTAGAAAGCAGAAAGGAGGGTTAGCAGGACTTGGGGACTGATCAGCTGCAGGTGAGTGAAGGACAGAGAGGTGCTAGGGATGGCTTCCAGGTTTCTAGACAGAGTGACTAGGTGGAGCCACAGATTGACAAGAACACAGGAGGAAGGAGAGGCTCAATTCTGTGGGTAGACGTGGAGCTCAGTTTTGGCCAGCTGGAGACTAAGGTGCTTGAGGGTGTGTGGCCAAGGAGGGTCTGAGCTGCGTTTTAGGAGCTGAGTGATCATCTGGCACTGGGCAGGCAGACCACGGCTACAGGCGGTGACTGCCAGAGCCTGAGACTCAGCAGGGTTTCCCTTGGGGTTGAGGTCGGGTGATGGAAAGGAGGAGGGTGGGTGAAGATGAGGACAGGTGAAGAGTGTGGCCCCATTTGCTTCGGGTGCCTGGGAAGGGGTCAGATCAATCAGGTCGTGACCTCAGGTACACTTGTTCTAGTGCATAAAAGCCTTTCAAGAGTAAGAGTTCTTGGGAGAATGTATTTCATACGCAACTCTCCAGACATCGAGCTGTCATTTTGCACCCAGCTGTGGGGGAGCTCAAGCGCTCCCTTCTTCCCCGCCTGGACACTCGCCAGTGGGGTAGCTTCTGGTGAGTCGCTTAGACTCTGAGTCTTAGTTTCTCTCTGCGAAATGGTAAAATAAGAGGGTGCATTTCAGAGTGATTAACTGAGGCAATGTGTTCACACTTAGCACAGTGACTGCACGTGATATAAATTCACTAACTGACATTATGGCTAAACAGTCGGTCCATTTCTGGGGACACCTATTTTGTGCTCAGTGTCAGCTTCTATTCGAACCCTGGGGGTAAGGGTGGAGGGAGGGTGATGCTGAGACTGATTATTAGCTGTGAAAAAATGAGATGAACTTCAGCGGAGAGGGACTTCTGTAGCAGAGGACCCTAGCTGTGGCCCACGGTCCCAAGGGACTGACCCCTTTTTTGAGGCTGCGGCATGGGCAGGGCACGTGGCTGCCTGCACTGCCTGATGCTGCTTCCCTCCTGTGGCAGCCCCCTCAGCAGTGCACTGCAAGCCCATGGTGGTGGACAGCCAGCTGTACGTGGTGGTGGCCCAGTTGTTTGGTGGCTCTTACATTTACCACTGGGACCCCAACACCACTCGCTTCACCAAGCTGCAGGACATTGACCCGCAGCGCGTGCGCAAGCCAAATGACCTGGAGGCCTTCCGCATCGATGGCGACTGGTACTTTGCCGTGGCTGACAGCTCCAAGGCAGGTGCCACCAGCCTCTACCGCTGGCACCAGAATGGCTTCTACTCCCACCAGGCCCTGCACGCCTGGCACCGTGACACAGACCTGGAGTTTGTGGATGGTGAGGGCAAGCCTCGGTTGATCGTGTCAAGCAGCTCCCAGGCGCCTGTCATCTATCAGTGGAGTCGCACCCAGAAGCAGTTTGTGGCCCAGGGCGAGGTGACTCAGGTGCCTGATGCCCAGGCTGTGAAACATTTCCGTGCGGGACGTGACAGCTACCTGTGCCTCAGCCGCTACATCGGGGACTCCAAGATCCTGCGCTGGGAGGGCAGCCGCTTCTCAGAGGTGCAAGCCCTCCCCTCCCGGGGCTCGCTGGCCCTGCAGCCCTTCCTCGTAGGTGGTCACCGCTACCTGGCGCTGGGCAGTGACTTCTCCTTCACCCAGATCTATCAGTGGGATGAGGGACGGCAGAAGTTTGTGCGGTTCCAGGAGCTGGCCGTGCAGGCCCCTCGGGCCTTCTGTTACATGCCTGCTGGAGATGCCCAGCTGCTCCTGGCCCCGAGCTTCAAGGGGCAGACACTTGTGTACCGACATGTAGTGGTGGACCTCAGTGCCTAGAGGGGTGCTGAGGCATCTGGGTTGGAGGCTGAGGGGTCCTCCATGTGAGCAGCATGTGTGTCCATGTGAAGACACATGTAGCCAACCTCACGCACACAGACTCCTGGTGAGCACGGGCACCATGTGGGTTGGCCCTGGGAGCCACTCGTCATAGTTGCAATCAGCATTAGGATTCATATATGCACCAGGAAAGCCAAGCAACCTAGTGCCTGAAGCCCTTCTGTCTGTGGACACCCATGGACCCCACACTCTGCAGGCCCCCTCGCTCTGCTGCCTTCCACACGCTCTGGCCCGGGGATGGGGAGGAGTGCTGGGAGGGAGGGCCTTGGGCTGATCCTTCCGACCCTCTGGTCTCTGTTGTTGGTGCTCCAGGTGTCTGTTTAACTTGCTCATGCCCCACATTGCAGCCATGACCACATTTTTCCTACTGCGGGTACACTCACCTGTGTGCCTCCTGCATGCACATGTAGACACTGGCCAACACCCTCAGTCACATGCACATACACCTGTCCACACCCCCGGTTCCCTGTGCACATATGCAGATTCAGCGCTGCCTAAAGGGGCTCCCTTCCATTACCTTGCCTCTCTTGGAGGGGGTGCATAGTACTGTTCTCCTCTGCTCACCCCTGGTGCGCCCACCCTGCATCTGGTAAGGATGAGAATTGTGGTGCCAGCCTCTGGGCATCAGCTTGAACTCCTGGGGACAAAGTCCCTCTGCCCAAAGCAATAACAACAGCCCCAGCAGACCTTGACCTCTTCCCAGTGCTGGCTCTGTTCTCACTGACGTTTCTTCCTCTGACCCTGTCGCCACGGAGAGGAAGGAGACCACTCAGACAAAAGCTTTTCTGCTTTTCTTCCCTGTAGCTCAGCCTCAGCCTCAGCCTCAGACCTCTGCGCCCTAACCCTGCCCCTTGGTTCAGCCCCTACTTTGGGATGTGGACCCTGAGCTGTGCTGGCTCCTTAGGGTGGGTCCAAAAGCTGGCCATCCCAGGGGCCCTGCAAGCACTGGAACCATCTGGGTGGGTGCCAGGAGTGGAGCTGGGCTAGACAGCAACTTGAGGGCACTGGCACCCCTCCAGTCCACGGAGGCTCACACCAAGGGCATTGCCTTTCAGTGCAAGCTGGTAGAGGGGTGAGGACCCTATGAGGTGACATCTGGGAGCCAAGCTTCTGCTGCCCTCTGCTGTGTGCTGGGGATAGACAGCTGCGAGTTACAATGCCGGTGGAGAAGGCATGAGGAGGCTCCTCCCTGTGCCCAGACTGTGATGGGTTCCTGGTGGCAGGATGCCGGGGGCACTCGGGGGCAATGCTATAATTCACTTGCTTCAAATAAAAAGTTCCCACCCCATTGCCAGCTCTAAAATGTCCAGCAGCAAGTCAGCAGTAGCTGTTTCATTAAGAACAGAGTGCATTGTCTATCCCTGTTGCTCGCAGGGGGCCAGCGTCAGCTTTCAGTCCTCATTCCTCCTTGGTCCCTTCCCTCCAAGGAGTGACTGGGCACCCCAAGGTCAGCTGGTGCTGGGGTCAGGAGTTCATGGTAATGACACTGAGGTGCTAGGTCAGTGTGACTAGTTTCTATCACCTGGGCCTGACTCATGGCCTAAGTGTTTCTTCCTGGAAATCAGTTTTAGGGCCAGTAAGACCTCTGTCAGGTCAACTCCAATCAACATGGCCAAGGACAAGCTCAGAATCCCTCTCCTCTCCTCCCCTTCTGCTGGGCAAATGTGCTTCATCACTACCGCCCTCTTCCCTGGGTAAGATTTCAAGCAAGTGGACTGATTTCCCAGAGCCCGAGTTTCTCCTGCAACACAGATGATATGTAAGTCCTAGTTTGTCAGATCCAGATTCAGCCACTTACGAGCTGGGTGGCCTCAACTGCATTACTTAGCCTATTGTATTTATTTCCTCATCTGTAAAATGCAGACGATCATGACACCTGACAGGGTTAGTGGGAAATTTAAACGCATTCACTATCTAGTCTATTAATATATCCAAGGTTCTTGGAAGAGTGTGTCTGGCACAGAATTATGATTTTTATTGGTCTGTGGGACTATATGAGACACAGAGGAGGCACAGAGAAGGCTGCTTTGTGGGAGGGGAGAAGGGAGCCCTTCGGGGAGAACCGCTGTCTGTCAGGTAGGGTTCCGTATCTATCCTTGGTCTCAGATCTTTTTTTTCCCCAGTTAGGAAATATGCTCAGTGATGAAAAGTCATTTGCCCAATGTCACCTGGTGGCATTTGTTAGATAAATGCTTGCCTTGATCAGTCTTCTGTGGGTGGCTTTGGGAGGGGACAGGGAATGCAAATGCTCCTCCGGGAGGGAGGTATATGACTGGAAGAAGGTGGGAGGCTCAAAAGAGAAGGCAAATTCTGATGCTTCTACAACTTTCCATGTGGGGTTGCACAGAGCCCCTGTGCCCCATGTCAGATGCCCAGCCAATCCTGCCCCTGACCATGCCTCACAATGGGGAATCTCACAGATGACTGACATGTACCACATTCATGTTCTCTCGGCTTAGCAGGTGCCCCTTGGGTCCCCAGCCACACTGCACTGGAATTGTCTGTCCTGTTTTTCATATGAGGAATGGGCCTTCATGCTCTGCCAAAGGAGGTTGCCAGGGAGAGTGGGTTGAGTCTCCCAGACCCGTTGGCACTCTGTTGCCCAGTAGAAAGATAAACATCACTTTGATCGTCGCCCCTACCCCCACCCCAGGGCTCCTCCCAAGAATGGAAGACACTTCTCTCCCTGAATGCCCAGCCCTCTCTGCACATGGGAATGGAGCCTGCTGTATGCCTGCCTGGTCACCTGCCCTGGGGTCATCTATGTGTCCAGAGAGCTGCTTAGCAACCCACTGTTACCAGGTGACTGTGTCAATAGCTAAAGACCAAAGGCTATGAGAGGCAGAGTCCACTCACTCTGCCAAAGCTGAGGAGGGTGACACTCCCAGTTGCCAGCCTCATGCCCCTCCATGCTAGGCTCTTAGCAGCAGACCTCTGACGTCTTGCCCCTTAGATTTCCCAAGCACAGTCATCAGGACCAGGAGTCTGCATGTGAGAGATCGTCGCAGCTGGGAGAGCTTAGAGTGAGAACAGGGGAGCTTTTCCCCATTTGTGGGGGTAGAGAAAGGCTTGTGATGCTGAAGTCAGGCTCGTGACTCTGGAAGGCAGCTGGTGGGGAGAAGGCGGTTCTGTGGCAGGTACCAAAGGACCCGAGGTTCACACGTTCACAGTAAGCCCAGGTAACCTTACCTCCCAAAGAATGGACATCCCTTCCCACTTCTGCAACCCCTACTCCCACCCTGCTCCTCCTGAGCTGGTCCCCTATTGAATCAGTCACATCCTTCTGCTCCAAAGACTATGCCTAGAGACCAGTGGTGGGACACCAACCTTTAGTGTTTCTTATTCCTCCAATGCAGGGTGGGAGCTAGGCCCAGGTGAGGGGATGGTTAGGCAGAGAGAAGAAGGCAGCAGGGCCTCAGGGGAGCTTCTCCTATAGGCCGGTTTCACTTCTAGCTCTCACACCCAGCAACACCAATAAAACCGATGATGATAATTGAATATAATTACAATGTGTTTTCATTTATTCCCAAGAAGCCTCCTTTCCCTGGCCCCCATCATTACTTATTCCATCCTTTTGAGGGGCAGTGGGTGTTAACTATGGCTCTAATAAAAAGTAATGACTGCCCACTTCCTGCCCCCACAGCTCTGGGCAGCTCTGCTATCACCCTCACCGCAGCCCTGTGAGGCAGAGGGGAGGCTGTGCAGGGTTAGGGGGATGCTGTGATTCTCATTTTTAGAGGTAAGAAGGAGGCGCTAAGCAGGAGAGGTACACTGAATGCAACCCCACGTGGAAAGTTGTAGAAGCATCAGAGTTTGCCTTCTCTTTTGAGCCTCTCACCTTCTTCCAGTCAATACCTCTCTTCCAGAGGAGCATTTGCATTCCCTGTCCCCTCCCAAAGCCACCAGCAGAAGACTGATCAGGGCAAGCATTATCCAGCCAGCAACAAATGCCACCAGGTGACGTTGGGCAAATGACTTTTCATCACTGAGCATATTTCCTAAATATTTGGGGGGGGGGGATCTTTGTAAAAATCAAGACCCTAGGCACAAAAAGTGCACTACAAAAAGGCAACCAGTGACATTATAGAGCTCTCAGGGATATCTGTGTTCTTGGCTCACAGGAATAGGTGGAATTTCAAACTTCTGGTGAAAAAGGCACAGAGGGCTGGGGGCTCTGCCCAGAATCTGTCAAATCCTAGCAATTAGCCTGCCCAGGCCCCGTAGGCT
>NW_006429864.1:4198227-4198896 GCF_000325575.1 Pteropus alecto | reverse complement strand
CGGGTGAGGCAGATAGGAGTGATGAGTCCCTCAGGTTCCCTCTCCCCACTTCCTCCCTACTGCTCCTCTAGTCAGCTTGGCATCTTTGAGGCCTTCCTGAGGTCCTGACACAGAGCAAGACCTGGATATGCTGGCGCTCAGCCAAGCCTTCTTCCAGCTTGTGCCTGAGCCTCTAATGGGAAACTATACGCATCTCGTGCCCTTTCCGTTTTACAGAAGGGAAAACAACGCGTATGGGGGAGCCAGTGAAGAGCCTCGAAACTCCGGAGTCCAAATCTCCTTCCTTTCCTCCTTCCCACCCCTTAATCTTTCGGAATTGGACCACAGTTGTACCGATGCGCCTCACCGGCGAGTCGAAGGCGCACCGCCCCTTTAAGGGGCAGGCTGCTCACCGACCTGACCTCGCCCCGCCCCTCCTGGGCTGCACTGCGCCTGCGCCGCACGCCGGAGCCCTGGGGTTGGGCAGATCTCAGTTCCGTGCAACTTTCAAGTGAGTTGCAAACTCCGCCCCCAGGCTGGTGCCGGAGGCTAGGCGCCCTAAGACCCAGGGCACTAGCTCCAGAGAAGGCCACGACCCGCCACCCCTGGCCCGAGGCCCGCAGCGGCGAGGACCATCAGCCTGGTTCTCTGCTGCAGGAAGTGCAGGTCACAGCCGTAACCCCGAGCGGC
>NW_006429864.1:4196382-4198214 GCF_000325575.1 Pteropus alecto | reverse complement strand
CGCGGGCCCCGGCCCCAAGTCCGTTCCTCTGTGTGCGGGCCTCCTCGCTCCAGCCAGCTGGTCTCCCCGCACTGCGGCGTTAGGAGGCGGCGGGCTCCGCCTTCGCCAAGGGGCAGCCGGAGCGCCAGTCTGGTTCCCGCAGCTCCGCTGATTCCCCCATCTCAGCCCTGCGTGAGCATCTCTCAGGCTGTCTTCTTGGAGGTCTCCCTTCGCCCCTGAGGCTGCAAGATGGTGTCCTGGATGATCTGTCGC
Source organism: Pteropus alecto (assembly GCF_000325575.1). Classification (NCBI taxonomy): domain Eukaryota; kingdom Metazoa; phylum Chordata; class Mammalia; order Chiroptera; family Pteropodidae; genus Pteropus; species Pteropus alecto. The sequence goes on along the minus strand of NW_006429864.1, from coordinate 4,197,962 downwards.
CTAGTGGTGTGAGTATGGCCACTCTCTCAGCCCCACTTCCCGGGTGCCAGCCTGTCCCTGGGGTGGAAGCTAGGAAGGTCAGGTGGGAAAGGGGACTTTGTGAGTTCCTTCACACCAACCCTCCCAACACTCACCGCCAAGGGTTAACGGTTATGCGGCCCTGCACGCGATATCTGGCACCGCGGGCTTTTCTCCACAGCCCCCAAAGCCTCCTTGGCTGATGGCGACCCCTCTTGTACACACATGCACTGCATACAGGTGCTGTGGAGTGGAGGACCACTGGCTTGCCATAAGCCCTTTGGCAGACACAAGGTGTTGAGGCATGTTGTGGGCGGAGAATCCAGATGTCTGTTTCCCCTCAGAGCAGTCACATGACTCACCACCCTGGCCTCACCTCCCCACTCTGTCCTACTCATCACCCTTCAATACTTAGTACTTGGCTTGAATATCCCTGTCTGCGGCCTGGCAGTGCCAGGTCTGGTGGCCCTGGGCCTAACTGAATGTCCATGGGAGGGGACAGCTTAGTGCTGTCAACAGCTCACAAGCCTGCGTCCCACCCACCATGTTGAGTGGCTCTGTGCTCTGGCTCTATCGTGCACCCATGGGCCACTGCGCAGGTCTGGGCAGGCTTGGGATGTTTGTAAACAGCAGGGTGGGGAGGTGGCCTCCAGGGCACTGACTCAGGTGCAGGTTGTGCAAGCCAAGCGGGAAGAACAGGGTAGGCACTGTCACCTCACACCCGTGGTGGAGGTGGCCACCTGTGGGGGGATGCAGGGGCATAGTGCCCCTCACACTCTTCCTCTGCTTTCTGGCTTGCTCTTCCAGGCTGGTGTTTGGGATGCTGTACCCAGCTTATGCTTCCTACAAGGCTGTGAAGACTAAGAACATTCGTGAATATGTGAGCGTAGGGGTTGGCTGAGTGCTTGACTCAGGAGGGGTGGGACAACAGCCTTGGGGCGTATGATATGACTTGGCAAGGTGGGGAGGGTCTGAGCTGGCCTCCCCCTCCTCCATGGGTGTAATCTGCTGTTGGATCCTGAGCAGAGCAGGTGTGGCTAGAGGATAAGCTGTTGGGGTGCCTGTGCAGGACATTGTGGGTCAAGCCCACTGGGGGTGGGTACAGGAATGAGTGGCTTTTTCTCAGAGGCAGCTCTCTAGGGCCATCCAGGTGCCAGGGAACGCAGTGGGACAGGCTCTTTGGCATCTCAGAGCTGGGTCAGCCCGGGACAGGTGTGTTGACTCTGCAGGCTCAGCTGCTGGCCTCTGACCTCCCTGCACCCCCAGGTCCGGTGGATGATGTACTGGATCGTCTTTGCCCTCTTCATGGCGGTGGAGACCTTCACAGACATCTTTATTTCCTGGTATGGGTACAGGGCTCTGTGGGCTGTGGAAAGGGATGGACCACACTTGGCCTGGCTCCCTGGCTGACCTTGACACCTGTGCTCTGACAGGTTCCCATTCTACTACGAGATCAAGATGGCCTTCGTGCTGTGGCTGCTCTCACCCTACACCAAGGGGGCCAGCCTGCTTTACCGCAAATTCGTCCACCCATCCTTGTCCCGACATGAGAAGGTACCCCA
>NW_006429864.1:4191434-4196347 GCF_000325575.1 Pteropus alecto | reverse complement strand
CCCTGAACTCAGAGTCCAGGACACTGGAAGACACCTGGGTTCTAATCCCAGTCCCGCTGCCGTTTGGCAGTGGGACTTTGACAGAGCCTAACCTTCTTCCTCTTCTGGGATAATCAAATGAGGGCACAGATGAGTGGCTTTTTGAGAGGGTGTAACGTCAGCTAGAAGTTGGTTTGGGATGATGGGGGGAGGCTGGAACATGGCCTTTCATTGAGGTTTGGGAATAGGGGAGTGGATGGGTAAGGAGGTCTGCCCTTGGTGTGGTTTGGGGCCCATTGTGGGTAGGGGTGGGCTGAGAGGCATGACACCCAGTGGCTTCTCTGGGTCTGCAGAGGAAGAGTGACTCGGGCTGTCCCCTAAGCTCTCTCTGCCCTCGTCTGCAGGAGATCGACACCTGCATTGTGCAAGCCAAGGAGCGCAGCTATGAGACAGTGCTCAGCTTTGGGAAGCGGGGCCTCAACATTGCCGCGACAGCCGCTGTGCAGGCTGCCACCAAGGTGCACTGGACCCCAGCCATCCAGTCCCCCCCCGTCCCCCCCCCACCCCCCGCAGTGTCTTTTGGGCAAGCCCAGCTCTTTGTCAGGGAGCCAAGAGATAACATCTGTCCGTGTCAGGGCATAGTGGTGAGAGGTGACAGGTGGGTTGTTGGCAAGAGCATGGAGCTGGAAGTACACACTTTCCTGGCTCTGACACTGACTGTGAGTGGCTGCTCCTGCTCTCTGCGCCTTAAGTGTCCTGTTGGTGCCACAAAGACCTCGGACTAGAAGATAACTGGGTCGCTTTCAGTTCTGAGGCCTGCTCCCCAGTGATCACCTATAGGTCAGCTCTTGATCATCCTGGGCAGCTGCCCTGGCCGAGGCCCCTTCCTGCTGGGAGCCCTGCCCCATCCCTCAGGTGATGCAGCTGCTCTCCCTTTCTTGCAGAGTCAGGGTGCACTGGCCGGAAGGCTACGCAGCTTCTCCATGCAGGACCTGAGCTCCATCCCTGATGCCTCTGCGTCAACCTACCAGGATCCCCTCTACCTGGAGGACCAGGTGCCCCGCCGCAGGCCACCCATCGGTGAGCAGGCAGAGGGACCCAGAGCCGTCCCACAAGGGATGGCTTCTGCGTGCAGTCTGTGTAAGTGCCTGACTTTGCCTCCCCGGCCTTCCTCTCCTCCACACAGGGTACCGAGCAGGGGGCCTGCAGGACAGTGACACTGAGGATGAGTGTTGGTCGGATACAGAGGCCGTGCCTCAGCCACGGTCCCGAGAGAAGACCCTGAGCCGCAGCCAGAGCCTGCGTGTGGTCAAGAGAAAGCCGCTGGTGCGGGAGGTCAGTGGCGAGGGAGGCAGGCCCCCCTGGCACGTCAGCCCAGACTCCTCACGGTGTGCCGCTCTCTCTCCCACAGGGCACCTCACGCTCCTTGAAGGTCCGGACGAGGAAGAAGACCTTGCCCTCAGACGTGGGCAGCTAGGGCCTACGGAACCTGCGCAGTCTTACCTCGTGCCTTGCAGGGCCCTGGGGGCTGTTCAGAAAGGCCCTCTGGCTGCGCCAGCCCCCCCAGGCTCTGCCCTCCTGGCTCCTGCTGTTGGTTAAGGGCCAGGGGCAGGTGCTGCCAGGGCCATGCACAGAGATGACCTACAATGTACCAAAGCAAGCCGGGCCCAGGGTTCTATTTATTGCCTTTCTCATTCCTCTACCTTTGCAGGGGTGGGAACAGAGCCCTCCCTAAACCCTTGCGAATGAAACCAAAGCCCATCCAGCTGTGTTCATTCCTCCCTGTCCTTCAAAGTACTTGACAGCCTTCTCCAAGGCCTTTTGTGTGTGTCTTGGGTGTGTGTTTTGTGTTGGTGAGTGAGGTCAGGTTTGTGCAAGTTTTGATAAACGAATACATAAAAGTGTTCTCTCACTCCTGGTTTTTATCCCTACTCCTCACAGCACACATTAAACAGCCTAGGAGGAGGGCCGAAGAATAGACAGACTGCTAGAGGGGACTAGTCTTTTGGAGCAGATAGCCATTGACAAATAACTACGATGTGGCAAGTGCTATCACAGAAAGCCCTTGGGGACCCCTGAGAACACAGATGGGAGAGTGGGGGGCTAGCCCCGAGAGACGTTAGAGTCTAAGAAGACTAGCCAGGAGGAGGTGGGATTGGCCTTGACTGGAAGATGCATTGTATGATAGGTAGAGAAGCCAGTGGGAGTGAAGGTGTTGTGGGGGCTGGGACAACATGATGATCTGGGATCGGGCATTGGTGGTGCTATGTACAGGTTATGCCTGGGAGGCCCACTTTCTCCATGGGCCTGCAGGGATCTCCAGGCAGCTCAGGGGCATTGAGTTCCTTAAAACACTCAGATGACATTGAGAGTATTGCACCTCTGCAGAGTGGCCGTGAGAGGGCAGCAGCCGCCAGGGTCTGGGCTGCCCCCAGCTTCCAGGTCAAGGAGGGTGGGGTTCGGAGGCTGGCCAGAGCCTTGCCCTGCAGGGGACTGGCCGCTGGCTGGTTGGAGGGACTGTGTAGAACTCTGGCCTGGCCTCCGATGGCTTTCCCTGCTGCTCATGGTCATTGGTCCTCAGCCTGCTCCATCCATGCAGGCTCCAGTGTTCTGCCACTCAGGCTCTGTGCCTGGATTGGCTCCACTCCATCCCCTACCCTAATCCTGGGACAGCCAGTCAGGCTCTGTCCTCTCCTGCTCCTGGATGCTGGTCTCACCCAGAGCTGCTCCCCACCTCCCACCCCCATGCCTGCTCTTCCTTCTTGCTTTTGATTAAGCAGAAAGGTGGGTGAGAGTGTTGAGTGGGAAGAGGGGAGATGGGGTGGTAACCCAGAGTGACATGAGGAGCATGGATTAACTCTTGGCATGGGGATTATCTGGATTTTATTTGGGGGAGGCACTTAATCTGCCAGAGTGATTTAGCTCCTCACATCTTGGTGTTCGGTGACTTAGTCTCTTGGTGTTCCCTTGCATCGTGGTATAGCCTTATCCTTTTCATTTATTCATTCAGAAAACCTTTATTGAGCATCTACCAGGTACCAGGCATTTCGCCAGATACTAGCGATGCAGAGTCTAGTAATGGCTATAGCACCTGGAACGTGACCACCCCAGCAGGTGCTGCTCTTGGCACCTGACATATATTAATTTAATCCTCACAACAGTTTCATGAGGTATGTACTATTATTATACTCTCCATTTTATAAATGGGAAACTAGAGACCGGGAGGCCAAGTAATTTGCCCAAGGTCACAGAGCTAGTAAGTGGAAAAATTGGGCATTGAATCAGTGTGTCTGACTCCAGAGTAAGTATACTTAACTGCTGTGCAGGACTAAAGTAAGTGACATGTTTCTTGTCTGGGAAGCAAGAAGGAGACTAGCATATATCGAACACTGGTGTACACCTGACCTTGTGCTGGGCGCTTCGCAGAGATGATTCCCTTGAGTCCTCCCGAAAAGCCTGTCAGGGATTATATTCATTTTACAGATGGAAAAACTGAGACTCAGAGAGGTAAAGCAACTGTGCTGCACATGGATTGGGCCCCGTCTCCTGATGCAAGCCTGCCCAGAAGTGGCCTTGGTCAAGGTGGCACGGCGGGATCCACACTTCTGAATTGAGGGAACAAAACAGGAGCGAGCATGTGATGAATGGGGCAAAATGAAGCAAAAACTCCAAGGGAGGGGGAGCTGCAGGGAGGCCTGAAATTGTCAGGGGCAAGGGAGCTTCCATGGGACCTGGGCTTCACCGACCTTCATTCCTAGGATGGAGCCTTAGAGTGAGCAGCAAAGTCACTTAGGCTCCCTGGGCTGAATGGGAGATGCTGTCTTATGTCCATGATCCCTACCTTACCCCCAGCCTTTCGCTGGCCCGGCGGCCCCACAACTCCCGCCTTCAGCCTTGTTGCTCCTATTTCTGTCTCCTGAGCACATCACGTTCATTCCAGCCTCAGCCTCCAGGCCTTTGCTCTACTGAATGAATCTCCAGCCCTCCCGTCTTTTTCTCCCACCTGGTATCGGCCTTCCTTACAGACCTGTTTCCTCCAAGAAGCCTTCCCTGACTTGCCAACCCCTTGAGTTCCTAAGGCTCCTGATCTCTGACCTGCTCACCTCTGGCACATGACAGTATGGGCTGTGCTGTGCCCATCGCTCTCCCCTCCCCTCCCAGCTGGCCTCCCCTACACCCAAATTGCTTCGCGTTCCCCACCTCCGTCAACCGGGACTGTCGCGTGGCTCCATGCTGTTCCCCTGACATGCTCTTTCTCCTCCACCCCATTCACTGTCCTATTTGCCCTTCGAAGCCCACTCAGACCTTACGTCCCCTCACATTCCTCACGTCTGTAATCACTCCCCCTGCTCCCTTGGAGATAAGTGCTCATCCAAGACCATGCCATCTCTGTTCCTGTGCTGACTTCTGGTTTTGCCTTGAGCACATTGTGTTTTCTCCCCCACTGGACTGTAACTCCATAAAGAACAGACTAGCATATCTACTTTTGTGTCTCAGCCGGAACAAATGGTGATTTAGCCAAAGCGAAATATCGTTGTCCACGTGTGGCTTGGTGGTGAAGGCCCACTTACCCTCTAAACTCTGAGCTCGAGCATCACCTCCATGAAGCCCCCGCCCCACCCCCAGACTTCCCCAGGGCCGGACTAGGAATGCCTCGTAGTCATTAATATGCCTGACTCCAGGAGTCACCCCGCAGGGTCCAGCACAGGGCCCGGCACCTAGGAGTCCTCAGTGAGTGTTTGCTGGTAAAATGACAAGTGCGTGAGTGAGTAAATCTCCAGGACAGGAAGGGTCACGCTTTTGTCTTTGTGCCCTGAATCTCTTTGGTGCCCATCACAGAGCCTTGAAAAATGCCAGGGTCTCTGTGACACATGTTTGAAGAATGGCTGCTGCAGTTCTGTGGGCTCCAAGACATCTGGGACCAGAGAGGACGG
>NW_006429864.1:4190389-4191416 GCF_000325575.1 Pteropus alecto | reverse complement strand
TTCCTGGCCAAACACACACGTGCTCCTGAGGCTGGGGCACTGGGTGTGGGCTGGGCTTCCCTCAGAGCCTGCCCTGTCCCTCTGAGGATCACTAGGCATCTGCCAGCACTGCCGCCCTCTCCATGGGGCTCCTGGCCCAGGCTTCACTCTCTCTGGTCTGACCCCTAAGCGAAGGCTAAGCTGTGCTTTGGCTTGCCCATGGCCCCCAGCCTTCCATTATCCACTAGTGTGCCCACTGCCGCCCCAGGCAGGATCAGGGCTGGGCTGCCCTTCCAACTGGCCTGGAGCACAGATGTGCCAGGCTCCATGCTGGGCACGGGGTAAGGAGATAAAGCAGCCTAGGCCAGCCTCCTCAGAAGCACACACCTCTGCTTGGCCCACGTCCCGGTCCCGCTTGGTTTGGGCCCTGGTCTTACTCCTCAGCCTCCCCATCCACCTTTCCTGCCTCTGAGGACTTCTCCATTGCCTCTAAGTCCCCTTCCCCTCCTCCCCACCACTTCATGATCCTTCGGAGCTTTCAGGGGAGTCCTCTCTCTCCCTGCCTCTCAGCCCCTCTCTGCCTGTAGCCCCTCCATGTCTTGGTCCTCCTCCTCGACTCTGACCTCCATATGCACGGCCCACCCCGCACCCCGCCGCCGCCGTATTTCTAGCTGCCGCTCTGGGTGGCGGCAGTGTAGCCCCTTGTTTCAATACAGCCCTGGCCCAGGAGTATTGGCTGGCACTGCCCTACCCTTGAGGGGTCTGAGGAGATGAGCACTCGGCCCTTGCCCCTTGTCCCTTGCCCAGCATCAGGGACTGGGATGCCCAATAGTTGGGTAGGGGATAGAAGCTCGGCAAGAGGATGATGCCCGCTGCCCCAGAAATCCTGGGGGCCGGAGCTGGAGTTGCTAGGCAGAAGGTCCTGAGCCAGGGCAGAATGAGGTAGCTTTCTCTACCCAGTGGTTAGATTGCCCCAAGGGGAGGTTGGGGGGAAGGAGGAGGGACGCTGGGGAGGCAAGGACTGAGAAGAGGAATTAGGTCAGGGATG
>NW_006429864.1:4187462-4190356 GCF_000325575.1 Pteropus alecto | reverse complement strand
GGGGCATCTGCTGCAGAGCTTCCTTCCTGCTCCAACAGCCTCTCCACACTTCCCTTCCTCTCCCTTCCCCCCAGGTCCTGGGAGAATTCTCCCCGGTATTTCCCCCTCCCCCATGCCCCCGCCCCAGGCGTTGCCACAAGGTTGGGGGGTGGGGTGGGGGGGAGGCCGGCCTCAGCTGTCTGAAGGATAGAGGGGCTGGGGAAGTAGGGCTAGGTGCCCAGACGGCCGCGTGTGTGGGAGGGGATGTCCTCAGATGCCCTCCACCCGGCAGTCCCCGCTCTGACGTGGGTGCCCCCCCTCTCCCCGCCCGGATTAGTGGCAGCTTGGCCTGACTCTCCGGGGCTCCTTCCCCCGCCCCTGCCTGCTACCCTCCCCCGGGTAGGGGGCTGCTCCACCCGAGGGGCACTGTGCTTGCCCAGGTAAGGGGCTCTGGGGACAGCGTGAGGGCAGCTGACTCGTGAGTGCTGCTGTGCTTGTCAGCATGAATGTGTGTCTCAGTGAGTGTGCGTGTGTATGTGTGCGTCAGTGCTTGAGGGGTCCGCGTGGGGCTGAGTGAGCCCACGCGTGTCTGGGGGTGCTGGTCAGCTTGCCTTTGTCCATGAATCCAGCATTGTGTCCACGCAATATGTGGCTTCCCTTCTGTGTTTGTGTCTTTTGTGTGTCTCCTCAGCTATTCTCCGTCCTCAGGCACAGAAGAGCCGGCTACCAGGGCTCTGTGGGCCTGTGGCGTGGTCTGTGGAGCAGGTTGGGGAGCTGGGTGAGGGTGGAAAGGCGCTCCTTCGCCCACCCCACTCCCAGGACCCCTTGGGCATTTCAGAAGTCTGTCTCCTGGTCTAGTCCAGAGACTGTGACCTGACAAAGCAGACATGACAACTGGAGTGGGTTGGGGAGAAGTGTCTGTCCTAATTTCCTGGGACAGTCCCCATCCCCTCTGGGGATGACAGTGACAGGCCTTCAGGGCCCCAGACAGCCCAGGCTCCCACTCTACCCTGCCCAGCCTGTTCTAGGCCCCAAGCCACAGGAATCTCCCCCCCAGACTCTCCCACAAGCTTTGACTGCCAGAGGACACAGATGGGGGACCACAGGCACACCCCAGCCTCCATCTGTACCCTGGAGCCAGCCTGGGAGCAGGAGGCTGGGCCTTGGGGGCTTGGGGGCTTGGGGGTTTAGGACTGCAGTCCTGATAGACCCTTCACAAGCATTGTCCCTGGCACACTCAGGTCCAGCCACCCCTCAGGGGAGCTGGGGGAAGGAGTGTTAATAACTCAGTCAAGTAAACAACCCCTACCAGCTTGCCTGGCCACAGACGCCCTCTGGGGGGGAGGCGAGGGGGCAGAGGGAATCCGGGGAATCCTCGCCAACCTGATCCAGGTCCTGCCAGGGGAGGCCAGCCCCTTCAGGTCCCCTCCTCTCCCCACCTCTCCTCTTCCCCTCAGCTGCTGAAAGAGCCCCTGCTTCTTCTCCAGTCTCCTGGGAGGAAGGCTCCCTCCCAGCTCTTCATGGCTCCCTTCTCCAGGGATGATGGTGTGATCTGGGACCAGACCAGGCATCCGAGAACTCATCCCTTCAATGGGACGGGGTGGGTAGGGTGCTGCTGCCTCTGTCCTGGTCTGGGTGAAGGCAGGCCAAGGATGGCTTCCACAGGGATTCAGGGGAGTCGCGGGGTGGGAGGTGGGTGCCTGAGGGGAAGGGAAGCACCCGTTGGGCGTGTGGGTTTCTGTGTGTGTCTGAATCTGTCTGTGTGTGTTTGAATCTGTCTGTTTGTGTCTGTGCTCTGGAACCACCCCCGCAGAGGAGCCGGGATGCTTCCTCGGGTGGAGGGTGCCCTGCTTTCCCATTTCCTTTCCTCCTCTCTGCTCCCTCCCAGGAGCCACTCCCATGGGCTCCTCTCCAGTGCTGGGCCTGGGAATACTAGGAATGGGGATGTGGCGGACCCCCCAGAACGAATTCGTGAGGCTGGAGCAGGTGGTGGCACTAATCGGGTCCCACCTCTTCTCCAGACACTTGGTGAAAAGAGGCCCGTAGAGCCGGGACAGACTAGAGCCTAGGCCCTCCCAGAACTGCTGACGAAGGGCACTGTGCCATTGGCCCCTGGGAGGGGGCTTGGGAAGGGGCTTGGGTCAGAAGGTGAAGAGCAGCTTGGCCAGGTGAGGAGGAGGCAGGGCAGACACAGCCAGTGGGTGTGCCCATGTGCCAGAGCTGGAGAGGACCAGGGGCAAGTGGTCCAGCAGGCACAGGGCCGGCTGGCATGGGTCAGAGCGCCCATCACTGACCCGTGAGAACCCGACTGCCCCTGCCAGCTCTGGCACTGTCCCCTCCCAGCCGCCTGCCCTAGCACCCCAGGGGGCACCCCACCCCACCGTGGCCTGGTCTGGCCCCTCCCGCCCTTTGCTCCAGTTCCCGGGCTTGGCACCTATAGTGGGGGTGCTGCCCGCCTGCCAGGCTCCGGGGCCGGGCCCACGGGAGGGTGGGGCGGCTGGGAAGCTGGCACGCTGCCCCCGGGGGAGCCTCTCTCGGCAGGCGCCCGGGTGCCGCGGGGGGGAGGGGGAACAAAGGGCTCATTCTCCCCGTGCGCAGCCGGTGGCATCGCCGGGGCGTTGGCGGAAGCCCCCGGGGCCCGGGAGGGGGCAGGCCCAGGCGGGGCCGCCGAATCACGGGCTCCTGTTTCCCGCAGGGCGCTGGAGGAGGAAACCGGCGGAGCAGCTTCCCCACTCTCAGTTGCGCGTCTGGCGATGGCGATCAGAGGTCCTGCTGCGCTCTCCGCCGCGATCTCCTTCCATTAGCCGCGCCGCGTCTCTTTGCGCGCTCCCTGGTGCCTCTCTCTCGGGTCCCGGGATCGGCCCCTCTTTCAGGCACGACCCCCTCCCCCGGCCCCTCGGCCTTTCCCCACTCTG
>NW_006429864.1:4172405-4187378 GCF_000325575.1 Pteropus alecto | reverse complement strand
CGCGTTCCCCCCGGCCCGGCTCCCTCTCTCCCTCCGGGGGGCACCGCTCCCTAGCCCCGGCCCGGCCCTCCCCGCGGCGCAGCACGGAGTCTCCGCGTCCCATGGCGCAACCCACGGCCTTGGCCCAGAAGCTGGTGCGGCCGATCCGCGCCGTGTGCCGCATCCTGCAGATCCCGGAGTCCGACCCCTCCAACCTGCGGCCCTAGAGCACCCCCGCCGCCCCGGGGGAGAGAGAGCGCCAGCTCGCTGAGCACGGAGCGCGGGGAAACAAGTCCTCGCCCGCCGGCCGCGAGGCTCAAGAGCCAGCCCATGGGGAGCGGGACTCCGGCGCCAGCCCCGACGACTGCCTCCGCCCGCGCTGCGCCCGGCCGGTGAAGCCCAGGTAAGCGCCAAGAGGGCGAGCCAGGCGCGCGCCTTTGGGGACGCTCTGAGCTGAGCCCCAGCCGCAGCAGGGAGCGAGCTCTCCGTGCTCCTCTGGGCTGGGCCACACATCCGAAAGAAGTTAGGGGGCCCTACGGGACTGGACCGCGTCGGAGCGGTGGCCCCAGAAAAGCCGAGCGTCCTGTCTCGGCTCCCTCACCTCCCTTCAGAGGCTTCACCCAGTCGGCTGAGGGGGCACGCGGAGAGAGCGCTGCGGCTCTGGTGCCACCTGTCATACCGGTCCTTTGCACACAAGTTCAATTTTCCCTCCTTTGCCTCTCTCTGGGGCGCAGCCCGCTTTCCCCGCCTCCTTCCCTGCCCCCACCCCACCTCCCCGAAAGGCTGCAGTTACAGCAGCCGCCGATGGCCCTGGCACTGCTGGCTGGACAGGGGTAGCTTGACCCATCCCAGCTGAAGCCTCTTAATCCTCTTCTCCTGTGCTTTCTCACTCTTTTTTTTTTGTGAGCGCGGTGGAGATCCCAGCCCCCAGCAGTTGTCCTGGGACTGTGCTTCAGAAACCCAGAAACTGTAGAGCGCTGGAAAGAGGCAGAGACGGGGCTGCGCAGGTGTGCGGAGCGATAGCAGCCCACAGCCGTGTCTGGCGGCTTCCCCAGTGACTCCGGCCTGCCCTGCCTGCCCTTCTCACCCCTACAAGTCTGGGTGTGGCTGAGGGGTGGGGGTGGGCAGGCAGCATCCCCAGAACCAGACTGCAATGTGGGAAGAGGCCTCTGAGACTGCTGCTTTCCAAGCCCTGATTTACACAATGGCTCACTGAGGACCAGAGTGACATGACTTGCCCAAGGTGACATAATTGATGACCAAGTCAGAGCCAGAGTCCAGCCTTCTTTTCCCCAGTGCGGTGTCTTCCACCGAGCTCACCATTTGGGTTCTTGCTTCCTGTCCTTCACCATGGCTTGTGTCCAAGTTTTAGGGTCAGGGAAGCATGTCTTCCCAGAAATAGCAGGCTCTGCTAAGGGGCTCTGGCCCAGGAGCGGAAGGGCTATCAAATCCCAGGTATTTGGGGCAAGGGGTGACCTTCTACATGCATCATACCACCCAGGCGGGTCCTCGAGTCACATGTGGGCAGTCAGCATGGAGCCCAGCTGTGCGTTGGCACTTGCCTTTCTGGTTTGAGCCGCCTTGGTACTGCCAGGGCGGTGCTCACTCTCTACCAGGTGGTAGGGTACTGGGGCAGGTCTAAGAAGCTCATGCTTTGGTGGTTATGCTCCAGGGACCCCCCTCTGGGAGAGCCCCATGAGGGCAGGAGAGTGATGGAGAGTATGCCCAGCTTCCTGAAGGACACTCCAGCCTGGGAGAAGACAGCCTCTGAGAACGGCATCGTGGAACGGGAGTCAGATGCCCTGCCACGAGATGGCCTGCACCGTGGGGCACTGTGCCTGGGAGAGCCTGCTCCCTTCTGGAGGGGTGTCCTGAGCACCCCAGACTCCTGGTTTCCCCCTGGCTTCCCCCATGGCCCCAAAGACATGCTCCCACTGGTGGAGGGTGAAGGTCCCCGGAATGGGGAGAGGAAGGCCAGCTGGCTGGGCAGCAAGGACGGGTTGCGCTGGAAGGAGGCGATGCTCACCCATCCACTGGCATTCTGTGGGTCAGCATGTCCACCTCGCTATGGCCCTCTGATTCCTGAGCATAGTGGTGGCCATCCAAAAAGTGATCCTGTGGCCTTCCGGCCCTTGCACTGCCCCTTCCTTCTGGAGACCAAGATCCTGGAGCGAGCTCCCTTCTGGGTGCCCACCTGCTTGCCACCTTACCTAGTGTCCGGCCTGCCCCCAGAGCGTCCATGTGACTGGCCTCTGGCCCCGCACCCTTGGATGTACTCCGGGGGTCAGCCCAAAGTGCCCTCCGCTTTCAGCTTAGGCAGCAAGGTGAGTGTTGGAACAGAGCGTATACCTGGAGTTCAGGTCACACGGTGGTCCTCGAGCAGCTCTGCCAGGGCCATACCACACTACCCTTCCATTCTGACGAGAAGATAAGGCAGCACCCAGGCAGAAGAGCCTGTCAGCTCAGACAGAGTCCTTCCTCTGAGCATCTCCATCTCACTAGGCCTCCCCTGCCTTCGGGCCATTTCAGGGACTGACCTACCCATTGTCCACTCAGAACAAGGCCCTGGGAACTGGGACCTCAGAATATGTGGTCTTGTCCTGGGAAGGTGGGAGGCAGACTAGGCCCTCTAACTGGGAAAGGAACGTACAGGTAGCCCTTTGGCCTGTGTCCAGGGCATCTCCTCCACAGGTGACCCTTATGCTGAAGGGATGAGATCTAAATTATTTTAAAACCAGTATAGTACAGGGCATCAAACAATCTGAATAGACCCCGGAGGACCTTTGGCTGTGCCAGATATTACCCCTTTAGTTGCTGGATTGTGGGGCGGTCTGAGAAATCCTGGGGGATGACCTGGGGGTGGCTAGTACAATGGGGGTGACGTTTAGGAGCAGTGCCTAATAATCAGTACATGAGTTCTGTATTTTTCACAACCCTTAAGGCCATACAGATGCACACCTGCTGGTTATCAGTTTGTTCTTTTAAGCCTTGGGAACAAAGTCAGTGCTAGCTTAATCCTTTCTTCTCTCTTTAGGGTTTTTACCATAAGGATCCGAGCATTCTCAGGCTGGCAAAGGAGCCTTTGGCAACTGCGGAACCTGGGTTGTTGGGCTCAGCCCCTAGTGGGCCTCTCCAGAGAAATAGGGAGGCAGAGTGTCCTTCATTCCACCAGAGGGATAGAGAGACAGGCCTCAGCAGGCATCAGAATCTTTGCCCACTTCTCCTGGGGCATCCAGATACTATTCCCCGGACCCCCTGGCCCACATGTCCCCCAGGCCTGGTTCATACGCTTGGCAACGTCTGGACCATACCTGGGAGCGGGGGCCTTGGGTGCCAGCTGGGGTCATCAGCCACATCAAGATGCCCCTCTCCTGGGCCTCCTACCACCCAGGTGGGCTGTTACTCATCCCACACACCTGCTGGAGATGAAGGCCCTTGTGGGAAGTGCCAGGAGGGCCTGGAGGGGGACACCAGGGAGCCCCGTGAATCCAGCGAAGAAGCAAACAAGGCCCTGGGTCTCAGGGCCTGCCCGCCCAGCCACCACACCAAACTGAAGAAGACATGGCTCACGCGACACTCTGAGCAGTTCGGGTGCCCAGGTGTCTGCCCTGAGGACGAGGAAAGCCTGGCTGTCCCACTTCGTGCCCTGAAGAGGGCAAGCAGCCCTGAGGTCCAGGGGGTGGAGGGTAGCCCAGCTGCCAAGCGCCCCCCTGAGTCCTTCCCAGACGGTGCAGGGCGGGGGGCCAGAGATTGGCAGGAGGTCCTGGACTCATCCTTGCGGAACAAGGCAGAGGCAGAACACCGAGATGACCACAGAGGTAAGGGGGCAGGGGGCCCTACTTGGGAGGGGCAGCCCAAACTAGGCTTCGCAAAGAGGTCAGCTGGTGCTTTATGAGTAAATCGTACCCAGTATCCTTTGAGAGTTCCTCAGCACCTACAGACCAGAGCCTTCTAGCAAGTAGCTTCTATTTCCGTCTGCCTCCTCCCAAGCCATGGTGTGTTGGTGGCAGTGTAATGACATGGTTCAGAGCTTGGGCTCTGGAGTCAGAGTGCCTGGGTCCTGGCTTTGCTGACTGGTAGCTGTGTGGCCTTGGGCTAGTTGCTTCGCCTCTCTGTGCCTCAATTTCTTCATCTATAACATGGGGATAAAGACAGCACCTACCTCATAAAGACTGCTGCAAAGATTAAATGATATAATTTACACAAAAGGCTTTGGAGAATTTCCGGCACTTAGCACTCAATAAATGTTCACGATTGTCTGTATTACAAATCCCGTCTTGGGGAATGCTTCTCCCGAAGCGCCCCTGTCCTGCCTCAGGAACAAACACCTGTCTCCTAGCCAGCTGGATCATGGAAACTCAGTTTGGACTCTGCCAGTGTCAGGGCTTTGGGCACATGCTGGACCCCTCTGTCATGCTGTGCCTCTCATGGACGGCACTGGTGCTGCCGGCCCCAGCCTCAGTTCTTCGCGATCACCTCAGTTTCTCAGCCCCCTGAACTGCGACTGCTGGGCCTGGATCTGGACTCTCCTGATGGCCTTGCCCAAGCACCCTGCACCTGGCATGGGTCTGTCCACGCTCTCCAGGCCTGTGCCTGGGCTGGGAAGCTGTTGGCCCCTCTGCCTTCTTGGGTTACTGCACCTGTGGCCTGTGTTGAAACTCTCCAGCCTTCTCACCTTCCGGTGCCCTCCATCCACGTTGGGATTGTCTCCTTGCACGGTCACGCAGCCAGTGGCATCGCTAAGCCCATGGCTGAGCTATCCAAAGTCTATACTAGCTGGATCCTGTGCTTGGGTCAGGACCATCATCCCAGCTGCCCCGGCCTTGGGCTCAGCGCACCAGACCCCTCCTCTCGGCCCGTCAGTCATGTCAGCATTGCCGAGCTCCCCACATAGCCTTTTTGGTGATGTTTCTAGCTGCCTGGTCCACTCTCACTGATTCCAGGTCAGGCCTCTTGGGCCGGGGCCTGGGGCTGGGCCGGTTCTGCTTGAGGACCGCTGGTCGCTAAGCCACGGCCTGAAGGTTGCCTGAGCCCTGAGGCCCAGACTCCTGACCAGCTGCGTTGTCTCCTCAGGACCCCAGGATGGCAGGACCAGCATCCAGGATCCAGGGCATCAGGGTGCTCCTTGCTCAGCTACCCCGGCAGGCACCCCTCAGTGCCAAAGCTGTGCCCAGGTGGCAGGAGAGGTGGGAGGGCGAGCCTGCCACTCCCAGCAAGTGCCGAGGTGAGCCCTTGCCCCCTGGATGCCCCCATAGCCTCCCCCTCGGGGCACCTTTCTCACTTTCCTCTGCCCTGTCTCTAGATTGTCTCTAGGAGGGGAGCAGCAGCAGGAGGACGACCTGGCAGCCAGCTCGGAGGAGGGAGGAGGGTCTGGCCCGAAGGCTGGTCTCAGTGTGGGCCTCGCCAAGCACCTGCTAAGTGGTCTGGGGGACCGACTGTGCCGTCTGCTGCGCAGAGAGCGGGAAGCCCTGGGCTGGGCACAGCGGGAAGGTGAGCAGGATCCCCAGGCATTCAGCCTCCCAGGAGGTCCTGGTGCTTTCGCGAGGAGCACGGGGCCTGCAGAGTGTGGGGCCCTCCCTCCCACCTGCACTGCCTCCAGCTCAGGAGAACTGCTGCCCTGCTTTGCCCTTATTCCTGGCTAAGGCTCTTAGTCATCACGCTTTCTGAAGTTTCTGGCCAGGGTCGGGGGGTGGGGGGGTGGGGTGGGGTTGGGATGGGAATGTGTAAAATCTGGTCCAGCCCAGGAGCTCTTGGGCCTGTTGGGGAAACAAGACTGAGTGCCAAGTATCTGCGAGAGCAGTGGAAGGCGGGGCAGCTCCCTGGGGGCTGGCGCGTGAGGAAGGCTTCCTGGGTGGCGAAGCTCGCGGGCCCTAGGAGGCTGGTAGAGTTTGGGCTGATGTTCGAGACTGTGAAGTCCTTTTGGCTTCGGGCTCTCCCTCCCGCATCCCTTTCACGGCACCTCGAGAGCAGTGTGTTCGAAAACACACACCTGTGGTCCACCCCTCCTGGTGGAGGCCCAGTGGTGGCTCCCTCCTGTCTCAGCTCCTTTCATCAGCCCCTGCCACTCCCTGAGCCTGGATTCCCGGTACACAGCATCACAGTCTGGCCCTCACATCCTCCTCTGCTCACTGGGCTTGTCCATCCCCTACGGCCTTGGCACTCTCTGTTCCTTCTGTCTGGAAGGCCCTTCTCCTCCCTTTCTACCTGGTGAATGAAAACTTACTCATCACTCGGGCTCATTCGTGGACCGGCCCGCACCATCCCCGCCCTCAGCCTTGCGTCTCATTCTCACACCCCAGCACTCGCCCTGTGTTGCCTTCACCATTGCCATGTTTATAAGTCCATCTCCCCTTGGAATGTGAGCACTGGGAGGGCAAGCGTGCAGTCCTGATTGGCGCTGAATCCCAGCCCCCATCCCGGGACAGGACAAGGTGTCTGTTGAATGAGTAAATGAACACTTGCTCACTGGCAATCTTGCACCTACCAGTGAGAGCCTCGTCTGAGACTCCGGGTGAGGAAAGGGATGGCCTCCCAAGGTTTCCTCTTCTGATACGAAGTCCCCTGGAGAAAGCTCCCTCTGGAGGGAGCGTGTGGCTGAAAGTTGTGTAGATTAGATTCATAATTCAGAGCCGAGAGGGCAGGAACCCGGGAGATGGAGCCTGCACTGTCCCTGGGAAGGCTTGCTGGAGACAGGGGTGCGGTGGGAGGTTCTTTCCAGGGACTGTTGAGTAAGTGGGGGTATCTGTGAGGGGGCCGTCTCCTTTCTGGGGTGGCCTCTCAGTAGAAACTGCTCCTGCTTTTCCCCAGCCCTGCCTAGAGTCCTCCTACATAAGGACCTTGAAAGGGGCCTGTGGCCCGAGCCCCCTCTGACCCTGTTCTCTCCCGTGGTCAGCAGGCCAGGGGCCAGCCAGGGTAGAGGACAACCAGGCCATTGCAGGCTGCTGCAGCCGCTGCCACCATGGACTTTTCAACACCCACTGGAGATGCCCTCGCTGCAGCCACCGGCTGTGTGTGGCCTGTGGTCGCAAGGCAGGCGCTGGGAGGGTCAGTGAGAAAGCAGGTAAGAAGGGAGCTGGGGGCCGAGGGTGGGAGGGCAGGAAGGGAGGGTTGCTCTAAAGTTTGTGGCCATTTCTTGGCTGCCTCTTCCCAAGAAAGCCTCCCTCCCCCGCCCCAGCCTCAGCTTCAGCCTCAGCTGCCACTGCCCAATGCCCCATAGAGCAGACCTTTCCCTCTCCCCAGGTCAGAGGGCCACACCTGTGTCCTTGCCTACCCTTAAAAGGAGTCGAGTGCCTACTCTATGCCTCCCACTTTGCTCAGCTTGTACCTTTTAAACCTTTACAACACCGTGAGGTGGGTATTTTTGCCTCCATTTTCCAGATAAGAAAAACTCAGAGAGGTTAAGTGACTTGTCCAAGGTCATACAGCTAGTAAGTATTGGGTCCAGGATTTAGACTCTGGTCTTCTGATTCCAAGTCCTGTTCTTTTCACAGTTCTCAGCTTTTTTTTTTCCGTGGGTCGACTCGGCCACCTGAGGTCTTGGAATTTCCCAGTGTTCCAGTAGACGTGGCCAAAAAAGATTTTCGGGGTCAGAAATGTTTGGAACACTGTATTCTACATGATCATTTTGGAGCCTTGCAATGCATATCAGCATATTAAAGGCTCTGCCTTCTGCAAGCAAAGTATACTATGTCACGGTTGAACCCTAGTGCCCCAGAAAGCCGACGTTTTACAGTTTGTCGAGTCCCTGATTTAGATATCATGCCCTTATTCTTCTTCCTTGACCTTAACCTGTGCTTACCTTGATTTCCTGACCTTCCTACCCCACAGGCTCTCCAGAGCAGTCCACGGAGGAGTGTGCCCAGGAGTCTGGGCACAGCGCCTCTTCCCTGAGGCTCACCCAGTTTGTCTCCAGCCAAGGTGAGCCATCTTGGAGGAGGTGGGGCAAGCAGGGGGTGAGTCCTGGGGGAGAACAGATTCCTGTCTGGGTGTCCCTCAGCCCAGTGCCGTGCCCTCCTGGTTGGTGAGGACAAGCAGCACAAGGTGGCCTTCTATCTGCACTGACAGCCAAACTCCATCTCCCTTCCTCCCTCCCAGCTTTGGCAGAACTGAGCACTGCAATGCACCAGGTCTGGGGCAAGTTTGAGATCCGGGGCCACTGTCCCTGCCAAGCTGATGCCCAGGTGTGGGCCCCTGGGGATGGAGGCCAGCAGGTAAGAAGCATGGGACAGGTGACAAAGCCCTAGCCAGTGGGCCCCAGTATCGGGCAGCGTGTCTGCAAATTACTGACCTTGGCCAGGTTTGGCCCCTTTCTTTCGATGGGACTCAAGAGAGACATAGAGGCTTGGTGAAATCCGGCTACTTCCCCCACGCCCCTGAGGCTTAAGATCCACGGAGCCAGCACTAGCTTCTACTCCCACCTGCCCCACACCCAGCAGAAGTCCTCACTCTGCTTGCCCAGAGCTGCTACCCACTTTGTGCGTTTTCCAGCTTAGCACTTGCTGCATCATTCTAGAGCTGCTCCTTGGCGTGTCCTGTCTCTCCACGCCCCAGGCACCAGCTCTCGCTGGAGGACCGTGGCCTCCCTTCTCAGCATTCTCTGCATCTAACACGTAGCAGGTGTTCAACGTGCATTTTGTACAGCTTTTATGAAGCTCATGTTTTTATGATAAAAATCATTTATTCAAGAAATCATTTATTGAATGCATTTCGTATGCCGGACAGCATGCTAAGTACTCGTGGTGGAGAATTTGAAAAATACAAACAGGTATAAGGAAGAAAATGACAATGGCATATAACACCACCATGATCATTTTGACAGCAGTCATTTGCCTATATATTTATTCAAGTCTATTTTTGTATACTTTAGACCATACTACATGGAATTCCAGAACCTGGCCACCAGCCTGCCCCTCCCAGAACAAGTTTTTTCTACCTAATGTTATATCATATAACATCTTGCTCCTTGTAAACGTGATTTTAGGACTCACAAAAGTCTGTTGTTAATACATGTGGGTTAAATTGGATTGAGTTGTGTTTGCCATTTTTAAAATCTCTGGTTGGACTGGGGGGTGGTGGATGGGTTTAGCAGAAGAGGTCGACGGAGACAACTGCCCCAACTCCACAGCCTTCCTGCAACGGGGACACCAACAGGACCAAGGACATCAAAGAGGGTGAGTGGGCCACTGCCCCTCGTTCAGACTCAGGTGTGTGGAGGGTGCTGGGCCAGGGTGGGGACATTCAGGAGAGACTGAAATCGCTTTAGCCACCCTTCATCCCCCAATCGCCGTTACTCTTTTCAAGTCGCTCCAGAGAAAACAAATCTAAATAAAACCTAGGATAAGCCTCCTAACCCCTCTCCAGCCAGAACCCCGTTCTAAGCCCCTCTTTGGGGACGTTCTGGAGCTGCCAGCGGGGAAGCTGGTGGTAGGAGGTGAGGGCAGCCAGAGCAGAGTTGTGCCGGGCAATGCCAGCGAGGAGAGAGCAGGCTCGGCCGGGAGTGGAGGGAAGAGCACGTGGGCAATGGAGCCTCCAGAGGAAGGTGAAGCCCTCACGGTTGTTCTCCTTGGCAGAGGCTCCGGACTCCACAGAGACCCCGACACAGGACCGTGCTGGCCGAGCGCCCCTGCCTTGTCCCTCTCTCTGTGAGCTGCTGGCTTCCACTGCTGTCAAACTCTGCTTGGGGCATGAGCGGATACATATGGCTTTTGCCCCCGTCACTCCTGCCCTGCCCAGTGTGAGCAAGGGTGTGGGGGTAGGGGCAGGCGGGGAGGATGGTGGGCTGGGGGCCTGGCAATAGAGGCTGGGTGGGCCCTCCCTGGGGGTCCGGGGGATCCTGAGCTCTCCTGCCCTCCACGCCCCCCTCCCCACAGGACGACCGCATCACCAACATCCTGGACAGCATCATTGCACAGGTCGTGGAACGGAAGATCCAGGAGAAGGCCCTGGGGCCAGGGCTGCGGGCTGGGCCGGGCCTGCGCAAAGGCCTGGGCCTGCCACTCTCGCCGGTGCGGCCCCGGCTGCCTCCCCCCGGGGCTTTGCTGTGGCTGCACGAGCCCAGGCCTCGGCGAGGCTTCCACCTCTTCCAGGAGCACTGGAGGCAGGGCCAGGTGAGGCTCCTCACCTCCCCACTTCCCGCTCTCATGGCCTGGCCTACCCTCAGGGCCTTGATCGCTAGGCCCAGGCAGACCTGGCCTGTCACCCAGAAGGGGCAGCAGGGCCTGGTCTCCGGGCTGTTCTGGTGCGCCCTACAACACGTCCCAGCCCATCCATTCTTCCCATGTCTTCATTTATTTCCCCACTACAGCCTGTGTTGGTGTCAGGGATTCAGAGGACCTTGCAAGGCAACCTGTGGGGCACAGAAGCTCTTGAGGCGCTTGGAGGCCAGGTGCAGGCGCTGCACCCTCTGGGGCCTCCCCAGCCTATAAGCCTGGGCAGTGCGGCATTCTGGGAGGGATTCTCCCGGCCTGAGAGTAAGTATTTTTGATGGGGGCTAGAAGGAGCTGGGAGCCAGAGCCAGGTGGCAGCAGAGTCCTAGAGTGACCCTGGGGCAGTTGGGAGCAGAGCCCAGGGCAGAAACGGGACTCTGTTGCTGCCACGGGGCAGAGCCTCAGGGCCAAGGAGGTTCCTCCATGGGCAACGGCCTTTCTGTGTCCCCGCCTAGTTCGCCCAAAGTCAGCTGAGAGCTCGGTCCTCCTGCTGCACAGATCTCTGGGGGACGAGGACATCAGCAGGTGTGTATGGTACACGGGCTGGCCCTCCCTTCCAGTCGCTGCCCGGTCCCTTGTCATCCCTCCTCTCCTCCTTACCCTTTTCATCACCCTTGGCAGTCTGCACTTGCCTCTGGAAGTTACCCCAGTAGTGGGGGGCTTTGATGACGTCTCTGGTGGCCTGGGTTGAGCTTGCTGGGCATGACCCCTCTCTCACAGGGTGGAGAACCTGGCCGCCAGCCTGCCCCTCCCAGAGTACTGTGCCCAACATGGGAAACTCAACCTGGCTTCCTACCTCCCCCCGGGCCCTGCTCTGCGTCCACTGGAGCCCCAGCTGTGGGCAGCCTATGGTGAGTGCCCACTCTACTTCTGTGCCCTGCCCCCCATTTCTATAACCTCTGAGCACATGTGCATCTGTGCCAAGGTCCTGGGGTCCGTTCCCAGCTGTCCTTTCTCTACCTCCATGCAGGTGTAAGCCCACACCGTGGGCACCTGGGGACCAAGAACCTCTGTGTGGAGGTGACTGACCTTGTCAGTGTCCTAGTACGCGCTGAAGCCCCCCTGCCTGCCTGGCACCGGGCGCAGAAAGGTGGGTCCTCGGCCGGAAGCAGGGGAGGGGACAAGCTGCAGATGTGAGGTGCTGTGTCTGCCTTTCCTGGGCTCTCCTGAGCTGTCTTCTCCCTCAGATTTCTTCTCAGGCCTGGACGGGGAGGGGCTCTGGTCTCCAGGCAGCCAGGTCAGCACCGTGTGGCATGTGTTCCGGGCACAGGACGCCCAGCGCATCCGCCGTTTTCTCCAGATGGTGAGGAGGGAGCCGGGAGCCCTCCCCTTCCCCTGCACAGTTCTCAGGCTCCCTGGCAGTGGGGGCTCCCAGCCCCAGAAGCTCTCTCCCTGTCTGAGTATGCACCTTGTGTGCTCCCCCCACCCCCTCAGGTGAGCTGGCAGCCTCGATTCACACAGGCAGGTGCAGAGAAGGCAGACTGGGACCTAATGAGTCATGCAGTGGGGCGCACAGAAAGAGCAGAGGGTCGAGGCATGAGCTAATGATGACATGAAAGCGGGAGCTGCCGCAGGCTAGGCACTGTGCGGAGGCCCCTGGGTACGTTATCTCAGTTAACTTAATTGTCACAAACAACCGCCTCGTGAGGTTGGTACTGCTGCTTTCCCGTTTTGCATATGAGAAAATTGAGGCTGAGTGGTGGTGCTGGGACCTGAGCTTATGGCTGTTTCCCCCCAGGTCATGACCCTGCGCTCCTCCTGGAGGCAGGCAGCCTCCCCTTCATGGGCAAAGGGAAGCCGGTCTGAGATGCTTGCTTGCTGCTCCCCTTTTCATCATCTCTACCTTGAGGTGTTGGCAAGTAAGGGCTGAGGGAGTCTTCCCGGCAGGTGGAGGGAGACTTGACCAGGCTGAAGGAGGGACAGGGCAGGAGAAGGTGAGCAGGAGGCAGGACGACGCTCCAGAGGGCTGGGGAGGTGGGAGGTCAGCATTGAGGTTAGGGCAGGCCCAGTTGTCCAAGGTCAAGTTAAGCCCTCATTGTCCTGGGAAAAAGACATCTACCAAGTGTCATCCCCGCTAAGGTGTGTGTGTGTGCGCACGCGCGCGTGCGCGCGCGCGCACACACACACACACACACACGGGCATGCAGATGTCAGCATGGCTGTCCACCACCGTCCTCTTTCCCGCAGGCATGCACCTCTACAGACACACTGACAGACACACATAGATCTGTAGATGCGCACACAGATGCCGGAACACTCAGAGGGGAGCAGACAGAAGCATCCCTTCATACACGCATGGCCCTGTCTAGTCTGGGTGTGGCCCGATGTGGGCAGTCCCATACGGCCAAACCCCATGACTCATGGGGAAGGTCTGAGGGGCGTACTCGTAATGGGTGGCCTGGGAAACACTGCTCTAGCTCCAGGATGGACTTGAACTTCCGGGGCAAAGGAACCTTAGGACTGGCCTGGGGCTACCCTAGGGTCCACCTGGCTCACCAGCCTCCCCTCTCCCCATGGCCCAGTCTTAGATCCCTGAGCCCTAAGCCTGGGGACCATTGTTGAGGTCCTAGCTGAAGGAGTGGATTTCGCTGGTGGCCAGTTGGTCACAATGCTGTCATTCACCTCCTCAGGTATTCCTTGGGTACCTCTTCCTGTTGCCTCTGCCAGTCCCTGTCTGCCCAAGGTGCTTCCCGCTCTGTTTGAGCTGGTGAAAATCTCTCATAGCTCGGCCTGCTTAAGAGGCCTTGGCCTGGACAGGCAAACCCGCCCATCCACTGAGAATCAGAGCTGTATGGCTTTGCCTCTTCTGGATCAGGGATCTTAGAAGAGTTTGGATTGTCTCCTCAGGAACATACAGCCTCCTATCCGACTATAATTAGCTCACTATCTGGGACATTTGCAGGACTCTAAGTTAAGAGCTGCTGGTATAGAAAGTTCACGAGTTGGTACTCTGCAGGATGTGTTCCTGGGTTCTGGAGAAAGGGGTACATTTGAGCAAGAGAGCAGAAGGCCCAGGGCAAGGGACGCAGAAGCTATTCAAAGCATCTGGCCTCAGGACAAGCGCGGATTTAGACCCCAGCCTCGGAGCCCTTAATCCTTTCCTCTAAGCTCCTTCCAGCCAAATCTCTGATCTACCAACCTGAGTGGCCCCAGCCCCTTACCATCCAGCCCCTTTCTCGCCGTCCTATGTCCTTTCCTTCCTGCCCTTCAAGACCTGACCACTTCACCTCTCTCCTGTGCCCTTGGCCTTTGGAAAGTCCATGTCCCGTCCTCCTGTAGCCTCGCCCTTGCCTCTCTCCCTGGCTCATTCCCACTTCTCTTCTTTGAGGTGTGTCCGGCTGGGGCAGGCAACCTGGAGCCTGGCGCCCCAGGCAGCTGCTACCTGGACGCAGGGCTGCGGCGCCGCCTGCGGGAGGAGTGGGGTGTGAGCTGCTGGACCCTGCTGCAGGCCCCCGGAGAGGCTGTGCTGGTGCCCGCTGGGGCTCCCCACCAGGTGCTCCCCCAGTGGGCCAGGGGCTCTGCTGTGAGCTCAGAATGTCACAAGAACAACAGCATAGTGATACAGCATTCCTCTGCCTGTTATATTTTTGTCCCTCTCAAGACCTGGAGAGCTAGGCCGGGCAGGAAGCCACACTCCCATTGTAGGGAAGAGAAGCTGAGCAGTCTTGAACTGGGCACTGGGTCCTCGGATGCCAGCGTGGCCTGTGCCATCTCTGGCATCCCCTTGTCCTGGTTTTGACCACACCCTTTGGGGTGCTGGTGCCGGATCCAAGGCCTCTGTTCTCTGAGAGCTGGGTGAGGTCATTATGGGAAGTAGATCTGAGAGCCCAGCCGGGCAGGGGGGTTGTGTGATCCCGAGTCTCCGCTGACCCTCCTGCCCACCTCCTCCCTGGCACAGGTGCAGGGCTTGGTAAGCACAGTGAGCGTCACTCAGCACTTCCTGTCCCCTGAGACCTCTGCCCTCTCCACTCAGCTCTGCCACCAGGGACCTAGTCTTCCTTCTGACCACCGCCTGCTTTATGCTCAGGTGAGTGTAACACTGACCGGGAGGCTGGGTGTGCTGCCCCAAGTCCCTCTGTGGCACAGCTGGAGCGGCATAGCAGATCTAGCTCTGTGCTAAGCAAGCAGCCAGCCTGGGCCCAGGAAGGGTGTCCTTTTTGGTGGGGAGAGCACAGGAATGTGACTGCAAACTCCTTGTCTTCTCTCTTTCTCCTAGATGGACTGGGCTGTGTTCCAAGCAGTGAAAGTGGCTGTGGGAACATTACAGGAGGCTAAATAAGGGGATCCCAGGTGTCCGGGGTAGAAGTGGGGGGCAGGTAGACCAGGTGCTCAGCTCAGACACAGCTTTAGCAGTGAATGACACTGGGAACGTGGAGACTTTCGGTCAATCCCACAGACACCACTCTGGGCACTAAAAGGGCACCCCATTCCCCACCTCCGACCTGGGCCCTAAAGCCAGCAACCACAGTGCCATCGAAGTTCATACCTGTTCTTCGCAGGCTGGTACCTGCTCTACCCCTGTGCCCCTCTCCTTGGTACCAGGCCCACATTGGAGGTGACCGACTCCCTCCAACCCCTGCCCCCCAACCCAGGTGACAAACAGCCCTTCCTTGGGGGACTTAGGGAATCCTTCTGGCTTAAGCAACACCTTCTTCTGCTGCCTCATCCCCTACTGTCCCACCTGAGCTCTGTTACACTACCCACCTCCTCATGGGGCTCCAGGCGCCCATTGCACTGCAGGCATGCTGGACAAGGGGCCACTGAAATCCCGCCCGCTTGCCGGGGAGCT
>NW_006429864.1:4155469-4172359 GCF_000325575.1 Pteropus alecto | reverse complement strand
GGATGGCCTCGAGACAATGCCCAGGCTTGGCTGGAGAGGACGACAGGGACAATGCCCTGTCCTTGCTCCCTTCTCTAGCCTCCCTCCTTTCTATTTTCCATTAAAGTCTGTTGTTTTGTGAAAGCTGCCAGTGTGGTTGGCTCTGCTCCTGCAGGCCATGAGGACTGGGGAGGGAGGGGAGAAATGGAAATGAAATGGGGTGGGCAGGAGCTGGGGCCATTGTGACAGGGGCCTCAAACATCTCTGCCAGCTCTTCTTCCCCGGACCTGGGTCCTTCCCTCCCACTGAGGAGCATGTGGAGCCTTCCAGGGCGCTGCCCCTGAGGATGCTAGGCAAGGCAGAGCCCTGGGACGCAGCAGCAAGGGGGCCTCAAGCCCCACTCTTCCCCGAAAACTCCAGGATAGCCCATCTCTCCTGTCTGACCTGACCTGGAGCTCCGGGAGCATGGCCCAGAAAAGGCCTTGCCCTGGGCTTGGCCAGCTGCCTGAGACAGTCAGCAACCCCTCCCCATCCCCACGGCCCTCTGGTGTGGCTCTGCCTGCTCCCCTGCCTGAGTACATCTCAGCCCCAACACGCTCCTGCTCGTCATACCTAATTGTTCTGCGGTGGTTCGGGAAATGTTTTTTTTTTTTTAATGAAATAAACTTTTTTATTATAAATTTCATATACTTTCAGAACACTTAGTAAATAGTCACCGTAAGCCCACCTCCACTCATCTCTAACCCAAACACTAATAGTATTTTGGTGTATTTCCTTCCAGTATTTTTCTCCAAGGGTTTATTTCTTTTAATGCTGTTGTGATCATTTTCTATGTTGTTACCTAACCTTCATTTTAAATGGCTGCTTACATTCTGTTACGTGGCTTTGCCATGATTTACATAACCATCCCTCATTTAAAAAAAAAACCCCAAAACTATTGTTTGCAAAGCTAAATTATTTTCATTTTTTTCATGGGCTAGAAAAAGAAAAAGAAAAAAATAAGGAACGCCTACACTTTACTGTGTCACTGTTTTCATTTAACGGATCTCAATCCTTTATCATGATTTTGAGGTAGATATTATTTATTTCCATTATACAGAAGAGGAAGCAGGAAGGCTGGGGGTAAGCGAGTCACCCAAGGTCATACTGCAGTTTTAGTGGCGGAATTGGGATTTGAACCAAGTGTCCTGACTCCAGCTGCCTCATTTATATTATGGTTTTAGGGCTTAATGGCCTTTGCAGGTGGGTTTGTTGTCTTCTCTGTCCTCCTTCCAATACAGGGACTTCACAGCCGATCACGTTCCAAGTAGCACTGAGTGACCCATTGCTACCTACACTTTATCTTATATAGCCATGTCCTGATGTCACCCAGAACCCCAAACACAGTCTTTCCTGTGGGAAGATGGGGATGGCCCCATCACTAGGCCTCTTTCTTCCCCACACACCTCCCTTCTGCCTCCCTTTCCATGGTGGGTCCCAGCACTCTCCAAGGGCATATTGGGTCTGACTCCTTGCAAACAGCAAGTGGACCAAATGTCCCAGGCATGGACCAAAAATGAAGCCAGTCTAGGTGGGGACTGGCCTTGAGACTCAGTTCAAGGCCTTCCTCCTTATGGAGGCTCGGCTGGCTCCTTGCCCCAGACCAGTCCTGCCCTTCGGGCCTCTGCTTCTCCTGGCACCCTCTCTGTCCAGCTTCTCCTCCAGCCCCTCTCACTGGCGCAGATGGCCCAAAGGCACAACCTTCAGAGCTGAAAGTGACCTCAAGTGTGTATATCTAATGTCACCTTCCTCTTTTTTCTTATAAAGTACATTTTTTAGACCTTTAATTTTGAAATGATTGTAGATTTATAGTTGAGTCACAAAGATAGTACAGATAGTCCCAGTTACCCCTCATCCAGCTTCTCATGTTAATATGGCACGTAACCATGCACAGTGATCAAAACTAAGAAATTGATTTTAATACAACACTATTAACTAGGCAACAGACTTTATTGGGATTCCACTGGTTTCCCACTAATGTCAGTTCTGTTTCCGGATCCACCTGTGCCTACATGTTACACAGTAGATGTGGCTTCCCCAAGGTTACTCAGCAAGCTAGTGGCAGAGTCCACACTGAAACCAGACCTCTTCCTCCCTGTACCTGGGGCTAGTGCCCTCCTTGCCCTTCCCACTTTGACAAGGGACAGAGTTTGTTGCTCTGGGACGGCCTCTAGCATCACAGACACCCTGGCCCCACCCTGCCTGCCCATCCCTGCCCGTTTCCGAGGTTGCCTATGCTGCCTTCCTGCACAGGTGCTCACATGCACGTACAGGCCTATGGGCCCCAAAATGGCTGGCTTGGGCTTTGCTCCCGTGGGTGCTGTACTGCATGGACACTCCCGTGCACCCCATGCACAGCCGGCCACCCCCACCAGCCAGTGATTTTCCTTTTCTGGGGATGGAGGTGCACGTGCAGAGCAAACTTGATGGAAACCTTTCTTTGTTTCTGGTTCTGGAGGTTTCCATCTCGGCCCTGACCCTGCCTCAACTTTTCCCGTCTGTCTCAGGGACTTTCCTGCCTCAGTTCGGTGTGTGCAATCTTCCTCCGAAAGCCTTGAGAAAGCGTGTTTTCTGTTGTCTCCCTCGGCTCTCCGGAAGGGCTGGTCCACCCCCGCCAGGGCCCTGCCTGTGCCGCCCTTCAGAGTTTACAAGCGGCTTTCATGGCTTTCACGTTGCCTCATGTGCTTCTCACCACAGGGGTGATTAGGTCCACTTCACAGGAGAGGAGTGATAATGGGGGGAGTGGAGCCACGGTTTGTTGCAGTCTTTGCACTTCCAGGCAGTCAGGCTGTCTGGTGTTTATCTCAGGCTGCCTCTGAGGCTTTCCGAGCCCTGCCCAGACATGACCTCATTCTCTCTCAAATCGTCCCTGGGAGGCAGAAAGGAGTCTGGGACCAATGTTATCCCCACTTCACAGATGAGAAAACTGGGGGGTAAACACACACACACACACACACACACACACACACACACACACACACACAGCACCTGTGTTGACAAGCTGCTTTGTAGTCCTGGGGTCTTGACTCTTAGCCCTGTGAGTTCAGTGGTTTGGGAGGTGGGGGGTCTGGGGCTGGGGACGGCAATATTCATCAAGTGCCTCCAAAAGGACTGTGGGACCACTGGGGACCCCACGGCCTAATACAAGGCCCTGCTTCTGGGGAACTCACAGTCAGTTCAGCGTGTAAGAAAGGCCTAAGGAGGCTGATCTGCTGTGGCTGGAATTCCCAAGGGTAAAGTCTGGGTCCATGGCAGCCCTGAGGGCACATTCCATAAAAGTGGGCCTTCGTGTGGTAGCAACACATGCTGTGGCCAGGAGGGCCCAGCCAGGGGCTTGGTGGCCTGCCTGGTGATGGTGACCTATGCAGACATCACAGAGCTTCTCCCATGTCTCACATTCCCAACAACCCTGTGAAGGAACAGCTATTGTGAGCCTACTCTCTATGTGAGGAAACTGAGGTCCACAACTTATCCAGGAACACAGAGCCAGCCAGTGAGCAGAGGCCTGGCATCTGGTTCCAAGTCCATGCTTTGTCTGTCCCACCAAACCACTGTCCCCTCAAAAGGGAGATGCACAAAGCCAGCAGGAGGGAAAGGGGAGACCTAACTGAGGATGAGGAGCCCAGACTTGGCTGGCTTCGCAGTTCCACTCCAGCTGGCCCTGCCTTCCTGTCCTGAGAGGAGGTTAAAGGAAGCTCTGAGGAGGAAAGGTCAAGCTGGGAGAGAAGCAGGAGCTCTCCAAAACCCACACCCTGCTCTCGATGTGGTTGGCTGAGCCAGCTGGGTGTGGGGGCAAGAGATGAAGGAGCAGGACCCGGCCCCTGCCCTGGCAGAGTTCTCAGTCTGCAGGGGAGAGGACCCTGAAACTACTGGGAAATGCGGTGGGCAGGGGTCAGGACACTGATGAGGGCTATGTCCACTGATCCCAGGCCCCCTCTCTGACCCAAATCCCCTCCTCCCACCACCAGCCACACCTTGACCATCCCAGCCCTACTCCCTCCCTCTTCTGAAACCTGTGACACCTCCTTGGCCAAACCAATCATTTAGCACTTGGTTTATAATCCTGAGCTGACTTTTTATTATCGTCTATGTCTACTTCTCCAACTTGATCAGAATCTCCTCCAAGGCAAGAGCTAAGTTCTCCCTGCTACGATGACATTCAGTACATTTTTAGTGAAAGAAAGAGGTTATTTGGGAAGTGATCATTTCGGTCAATGAAGTGATATGTTTATGACCAAAGCTGGACAGCGGGTCCCAGCCTCGGCCCCGGGCCTCTGTGACGTTATTGGGTTTGTTGTGATGCCACTGTCGCTGGCTACAGTGGCGCTCCGCAGCCTGCAGGCCGGATGACGTAACCATCGGAACCGGTGCGGACATGTGCGCGCTGGAGAAATTAGCAAGGCTGGCGGCTGGAGGTGCGGGTAAAGAGCGAGGAGCAACGCACCCAGAAGCCGAAGCTGGGCGGGGTCCGCTCTGCGGGGTAGGGAGCCTGGCCCGCTTACAGACTGGTCCCGCCCCGCGGTGACCAGCCAGCCAATCCGGACATGCTGCGGGGACGCGCAGCCTATCAGCGGCCGGGGCTCGGCCGCAGCTTCCACGTTCGCGAGCATGCCCAGCGCGAGTACGCGGGGGAGGGGACGAAGCACCGCGGGCCGCGCGGGTCGCACCCCGCCCGGCTAGGCGGGTTTGCGGGACACGGCTGCAGCCTCCCAAGGAACCCGATGGCCTGGGAAGGCCTGGCGGGGGAGCTGGCGGCGGTGCTGGAAGGCCGGGGGCTATGCGTGCAGAGCTGTGACTCGGAGCCGACCGGGGAGCCGCCGGCGCCGGTGCGGCTGCGGAGGAACGTCTGCTACGTGGTGCTGGCCGTGTGCCTCAACGAGCAGGTGAGCGTCCACCCGCCGGCCCCTTGCCCGGGTCACGGAGCGCGCAGCCAGTCCCGTGGGGACAGAGGACCTACCGGCAGCAGCCATCGCTTCTTTGTGGGTGGCGCTTCCTAGTTTTGCAAAGCACTTGCACTTACACTGACATATGAGCCTCGTGCGGCCCAACCCTACGACTGTCCGATGTACAGAGGAGGAAACTGAGGCCAGGAGCCTGTTTATCTTATCATACTGGGCCTCAGTTCCTTAAAGTGGGGGGACTGTCTTAATTCTCCTTCCTTTCTCCAGAATCTAGCATAGTGCCCAATGTTGTGGAGTGTGCCCTCTTAAAGATCTGTCCAGTGCTGCAGAGATCTCCCCAGAGTCCCTTGGACAGTAATGATGCAGCCTGCACTTAACACCCGGATCTTCTCACCCCTGTGTGATGCTCTTTTTGGCGCTGGTCCCTGTACAAGTTGTTGTAACAACAACTAGAAGGGGCCAGGGCCAAAGATAGGAGTTGTATAGGGTGGGGGCATGTTTCAAAACCGAGACTCCAGTGAGAGAAAAGGCCACAAGCAGTTTGTAAACCAGGAGGGGAAGCGAGAGATACAGTGATAGACAGTGCAGACAACTTGGCAACCCCCACTGTGGGGCCTGATCCCCAGGCCCTGAGGCAGCTCCCAGGAATCTTAGTCTCTTTCTGAGATGGAAGTCTGAATGCAAAAGCATGAATTGCAGAGAGGGGTATCTGGCATCCACACAAGGGTCAGTCCCTGGGAGAGCTCAACAGTCTGGGTTAAGAGCTCTACAGCACCTGAGCTCAAGTGTCCACCAGGAAGCGGGTACTAGGCAACTGTGTTTGAGATTTCTGGCCCCAGGGCAAGGGAAAGTTGCTGGCTGTGCTGCTCCTTTGGAGCCTCCTGCCTGGCTGTGTGGGGGTGAGGATCCTTTCTCTCTTCAGGATGAGGTGCTGCTAATCCAGGAGGCCAAGAGAGAGTGCCATGGGTCATGGTACCTACCCGCGGGGAGAATGGAGCCCGGAGAGACCATTGTGGAGGCACTGCAGCGGGAGGTGAAGGAGGAGGCTGGGCTGCATTGTGAGCCTCTGACTTTGCTGTCTGTGGAGGAGCGGGGCCCCTCCTGGATCCGTTTCGTGTTCCTCGCTCGCCCCACAGGTATGGCCCACCTGGTGGCAGCATTGGCAGGGGGCAATTGACACCTTTCCCCCAGCATGACTTCCAGTGAGATGAGCTCCTATTCTGGCTGGTCCAAGTCTGGCATCTGCAGATTCCAGCCTGAGGGTCAGGGCTAGAATGGTTGGGTAGCTTTTGACTCTGCCAGGCCCAGCACTTCTCTCAACACAGACCCTTTTCCCCACCCCGTTCCCCACACCTCCCCCAGGTGGAGTTCTCAAGACTTCCAAGGAGGCAGATGCGGAATCCCTGCAGGCTGGCTGGTACCCACGAACCTCCTTGCCCACTCCTCTGAGGGCCCATGACATTCTGCACTTGATGGAGCTGGCTGCCCAGTACTGCAAGCAGGCCAGGCATCCTCTTGTTTTGCCCCAAGAGCTTCCCTGCCGTCTGGTCTGCCAGCGGCTCGTGGCCACCTTTACCAGTGTCCAAACAGTGTGGGTGTTGGTGGGCACGGTGGGGATGCCTCACTTGCCCATCACTGCCTGTGGCTTTAACCCCATGGAGCAGAGGGGTGGCATCAAGATGGCTGTCCTGCGGCTGCTACAGGAATGTCTGACCTTGCACCACTTGGCAGTGGAGACCAAGGGGGTGCTTGGACTACAGCACCTGGGCAAAGACCATACCGATGGCATCTGCCTGAATGTGCTGGTGACAGTGGCTTTTCGAAACCCAGGTATCCAAAATGAGCCCCCAAAGGTTCGGGGTGAGAGCTTCTTTTGGTGGAAGGTGATGGAGGAAGACCTACAAAGCCAGCTCTTACAGAGGCTTCAGGAGTCATCTGTTGTCCCGGTCAACAGATAGGAAGGTGCCATCGGTGCAAGGAGTTGGGAATCTGTGCTCCCTCCACCATGGTGGCTTTGCCACCCTCTGAGGGAGGCAGGTTAGCGATCAGGGATCCTGTTGCACTAGCAGCAGGGCAGTTCTCCTGCTCATGAGGACTTCATCTCTTCACCGTGGAGCAGGTCCCTACATTGCACCAAAAGGGACAGTGCCTTTAACCGAGCAAGGAGTCCAGAGCTCAAGGCAGTGCTTCCTAAGGGGATATTAGAGCTTTCTGGACCAAAGACAGCATCTTCTCATCATTTTCCATGCCCCCCCACCTTGAAAAGACAGCATCTTCTCATCATTTTCCATGCCCCCCGCCCCACCTTGGTAAAGCCCTAAATCTGGATTCTCAGGCACTTCAAACATGAAGCGGGTGCTGGGGAGGTCGCTGCAAGGGAATGGACTTTGCTGCGTAAACCAGTGTTGCTTACTTTGCCTCCCTGCCTAAATGTCTCTGTGGGAAGTGAGCAGGAAGAGGGGACTGCCCTCAAAAGAGAAGCTCCTCCCTTGTCCCACCAACAGTCACCCAGGCCTTCCCAGACAGCAAGCCGATGCTGCAAGGGCCAGCCAGCAGGGTATGGGGCGACGGGGTCAGGCAGGCTTCCCACTGTCCGCCACAGCCTATCTCCAGCCCTCTGGGGCCCTCTTCATTTTGCTTGCCAGGTAGGAAGTGAGCACACTCCCTTCAAGGTTTGAGCCTTGAGAATGCCAGGGGAGCCCCTGGTGGGGGAGGAGCTGTAAGAGCTGCCCCTGCCTCGGTTTCCTTCTTGAACTCTGCGAATGACCCCTCCCGCGTCACAACCCAAACCAGATGGAAACCCTGTCTTCATCTTCCCTCAGCCCGGCTGAATCATGGTAGAAATTGTTTAAAGAAAGAACTTTATTGAAATTTAAGAGAAAACCAAAGGAAATGAACAAAGAAAATATGGTGTGTTCTCCTCACTGCATCTGAAGTCCAGATTTCTGATTTGGAGCCGGAAAACACTTGATTGGGCTTCCCTTTTGAGCGATGAAGGACCAAGGTAACCTCAAGCCACTTCCTACCCTACCTTTGCCTTTCGTGGCCACCATCTTGTCTTTCTGGACTCTGTAGCTATGGTAGGAATCCTGTCCCCTCTGAGGACAAATATCTTCCCAGTAATGAAACCAAACCCTTTCACTCTGGTTCACTTCTGTCTTAGGGACCCACCGGGCCATATCCACACCAATGGTCAATGATCTTTGCTCCCATTATTTAGCTTACAGTGGTTTTCAACCCTGGGTGCCCATTCGAATCACCTGGAGAGCTTTAAAAACAACTCTGAGTCACCCCTAGAGATACTAACTTAACTCGTGAAGAATGGGGCCAGGGAGTTGGTATTTTAAAAAGCCAACTAAGTGATTCTAACATGCGCTGAGGTGAGAACCATTGACCACCCCTCTTGAGTCTTCAGCTCGCTCTGCCCCAGCACACTCTTGGTGACCCCCTCAGAGGATCTCCACATACATTTAGAGTGAGAGTTTTAAACTATCAGGCCCACTGTTCACTAAAGTAGTTGTACAACGCACGACCTAAGCACCTGAAAATGAAAGTTGCATACAGATGCTCCAGACGGCCTACACCCTCATGGTGTCTCTGAGGCTACTCAGCCCTCAGTCGTGGGCAAGCTGAGCAGAAACAGTGTTGCCAGGAGAGGCTGTTCCTGGCAAGCGCTGAGGAACATCAGATTTGCTCTGCCAGAGCCTGTCTCTGTTTACCACCACCCCACCCCCTCCACCCCAGTGCTGAAAAAGGAACTTAATTTGTCTTCCCTGGGGAGGAAGATGGGCCCGAATTAGCAGTGGAGCCCTGGGCAGAAGGACACGAAGGATGGAGAAGGACAGGGCAGCAGTGTCCACGCAAACCACACCATTTATTGCCATGGTGTCTGGGGGACACCGTGAGAATGCCAAAGTGCATCGAAGCGGGGAGTGTCTGTGATTCCTGGATGCTTGAACATTTTCTGAATTGAAGAGTCCAGACCCAGTTTGCCCACTGAGCTCTGCTCCCGTCCCACACCACACGCACATGCGCACACGCGCATGCACGCACATACGCGGTCTTTCAGAGCAGCGGTTCAAGTCCTCCCCAGCTTGGAGGAATGCGGGAGAGGTAGAGGTCACTGAGTTTGCTCCTCTTTCATGTCACCTCTTGGCAACCTGCAGCTGGCTCCTAGAAGCGGCATGGGCAGGAAAAGGAAGCGAAAGGGGCTCTGGCCTGCTCCTCCCTGCCCAGGAGCAAAGCCAGCAACTGCAGTCCTGCTGAGGTAATGCCTGGCGCCGCCTGTGTGTTCCTGCAGGTCGAGACAGATTCAGGCCGGGTGGGGTAGCAGTCCCAGCCTCCGAGGGCATGCGGGGAGAAGAGCATCAGGATTGCTGTCTGTGCCCCAGTCCCGCTCTGCCAGGCCTTGGGCGCCTGCAGTCAGGTGGGCATCCTGGCCTCATCTGTACCCTGAGCTCCCTTGCTCCCCTGGAAGAGCCGTCCATTGAGAACACTGGGCCTGGCCTTCCCCCGTCTCTGAGTCCCTCTGCCCAGGTGTCGTGGACCTGCTGAGACGGGTTCAGAAGGCGCCAGAGAGAGAAACCAGCTGGAGCTGGAGCCTGGCGCCCAGCCCCAGCTCTCCAGGCCCTCTCCCGCCCCGGTGCAGTTGCATCAAGGTTCTCATTAGCAGCTGCCCCCGCCTGGGCGCGGAGCATGCTTTGGCCATTTGCCATGAGACGGTTGGGGATTTTGCAACAGTGTCCGGGAAGACCAGGCAGGCAGAGAGGGCTACCCTGCCATCTGCTGCCCCTTCGCCAAAGGTTAAGTCAAGGAAGCAGGAAGAAGAAAGGTCAAGTTTCAGCGGCATCTATGGTACCTAGGGTGACAGTGACAGGGCTCCCATGTCTACATCTTTCTGACCTACGGTTCTGACCAGCCTCGGAGCCATCGGCTCACTCCGCGTTGTGCCCTTGAACTGAGTCACAAGTCTTGGCCCACGCCACAAATGGCCCGTAGAGCAGGTGACAGACACAGAACACAGGAGAGTCTTGGTTCAGGTGCTCACTTGGCCATCACTGAGCTTCCCTGGGAAGGCCTCAAGGATACCATGCTGCCCGGGAGGTCCCCTCTTTTGCTTCTTGGCTTTTGGTACCTTGGAGACCCACTTCCTGAAGCCCAGCCTGGTGTAGCTAACAAGGAAGGGTGTCTGAGGTATCCTGGGAGCCAAAGCCCAGGCCTCCAGAGGCAGAGGTCCCTGGATACAGAGGAGATGGAGCCAAGCCCCCACCTGGGAGAAGAGTGGTGGCGGCTGTGCCAGGCGAAAGGCAGCTCCTGGGCAGAGGGGAGGACAGGAGCCTCCCCTCCCGTCATGCTCCTGGCTCAGACATGCCCTTCCGGAGGTGGAGAGAGGCACAGGTGAGGACCATGGGGCGGGAACTTGACGAAAGCAATGGCAGCCAGCTCCTTGCAGAATTCCTCCAGGACTACCACACCCTGGAGGAGGGTCTGGTGGTCCAACCTAAGGGAGAGAGCACAGGGTCATGGCTAGGAGGCATGAGGTGTGCCCCCAGTGTGACGTCCCAGTGTCACCGAGGCATAACCCAGTAGCAGACCCCCTCTGAGTGAGGACAGAGCTCAGCAAGGGGTCCTCTGCGCCCTGGCCTGGCATCTCCCTGCCCTGAAGCATTCCGCCCTCCCAGCCAGGGCTCTTCGCCAGGCACCCGCTCCCCTCGGTTACTTACTGCTCCCCAGGGACCTGACCCATCAGCTGCTTGCGCACCAGGAGCAGTTTTCCTGGGAACTGGGGTACCCTCTGAATTCTCTGCATCAAGTCCCCAATTACCTAGAGGAAGAACAAGAGAAGACTGAGATGGGGACCAGGGACACTCCAGTGGGCTGGCTCTGCTGTATCTGTATCCGCTGTAGCTCAGTGTGGTATCTGTGCTTCCCCTGGTGCTGGCAAGGGTCCCCACTCCTGCAGCCCCCGACCACCCTGTCCTGTTCCCCTCCCTCCCTGCCCCACCACTGGCACATACCCTCGGCCAGGCATCCTTACCCGGACGAGCACAGAGAATAGGCTCCTGCAGCCAGGGGCCAGGTTGATGTAGGGGTCCAGGAGGTACTCGTGGATAAGGGGGTGGGGGAAGAGGGCGAGCCGAGACAGGACTGAGGTCACTTGCAGGTTCAGGCTGTATGGCTGCAGGGAACACGGTGGACAAGCTGAGGGTTGCAGCGGGCGGTGAGCATTTTTGCACAC
Source organism: Pteropus alecto (assembly GCF_000325575.1). Lineage (NCBI taxonomy): Eukaryota > Metazoa > Chordata > Mammalia > Chiroptera > Pteropodidae > Pteropus > Pteropus alecto. The sequence goes on along the minus strand of NW_006429864.1, from coordinate 4,161,202 downwards.
CCCCGGAAAGGCGCCTGGCCAGTGTGAACGTGTGCGGGGGTGAGAGACTCACGTGATGTGTGTGTGTGTCATGGATCCCCTGGGGCTGAGGGCCATAACATGTTAGGGCGTGTGGAGCAGAGGCGAGACCGGGCTTCTCGCCTGGCGAAAGTTGGGGGGTGGGGGTGGTGTGGAGCTGAAGAACCGAATACGACTCAACCCCTGTGGTCAAGCCCTGCTCTCCTGAAGGACTCCAAAGGTACCCACCTGGGGTGCTCCTGTGAGCCCGCACCCTCTGGCTGGGCCCAGTCCTATTGGCTACCTGTTCCAAGATGCGGGACATGCGGTCAAACAGCATTCGGAGGAAGTGACCCTCAAAGAAAGGCCGCTCGGGCTCATGGGGGTCCAGGGGTGTGAGTGCCAGGGGCCAGCCCCAGGGGGCAACTCGGGAGCTGCACTCCTGGAACTGAAACAGGAGAGAGAGTTAGGGGGAGGCCTGTGGTCAGCACACAGAGGGGACCGCACGGGAGGTGGGCTCAGGGCTCTTGGCTAGAGCTAGGAGCATCTTGGGCAGAGCTCAAGGAGGCAACAGGTAGAGTTATCAATCTCACAGCTTTAAGGGGAGAGCAGTGGGTGTTGGCAGAGGCCTCAACACTCACCAGTCCGTAAGCATCGTGGACATACGTGTCATATCCAGTGTCTTCCAGGAAGGCTGAGGTCTTGGCTTCCTCAGGCACGAGGCAGAGGAAGCTGAGAGGCAGAAACCTCGGTGTCGCGGGCCTCCCCTGGTGCCCTGCCTGCCCTGTTCCACCCCCGCCCAGAGGAAACACCTCCTGCCCTGCACCTCATCAGGGCTACGGCTAAAGGCAGAAAGACTCAAGTGGCTCAGACTTGCTGACCTGCCCCCTACCTGTTGACAATTTCAGTCACTGCCGTTTTGCCATCTGAGTTGGTGGCAGGGGCTGGGGGGTGCTTGGCAGAGGGCTGAAAGCCAGCATTGAGGAGGCCATCTGTGAAGTAGGGGTCCTCCTCCAGGTCTCTGTGGCCAGGGCACACATGCGTGACACCAATGAACCAACGAAAGGGTGAGAGTGGGGGTGCTGAGGGCTGGGGTGGGGCCTGGGTTTCACTTACAGGGTGTCCTCATAGCTCTCAGGCTCCGGTGAGCCCCGGACCACATACAGGCGGCCCTCGAGGTGGCACAGGATCAGACTGCGGATGATTTGCTCATGGGGCTTCTGAAGCAGCTCTTCAAACAGCCGCAGCGTGGCAATGCTGATCTGGGGCAAGAAGGGGCCAGCGGGATGTCCCTTCCTGCCCCAGCTTCTGGCTATGCCTAGGAGTTGTTCACCCAGACGGGGATGTGCCCCTAGAAAGGGTCCCCTCCTTGGCAGGTTTTGGGAGGTGTGAATGGGTGTTGGCACGGGAATCGGAAATCTGGCTGGTCCCAGTTCCATTACTAATTCGGTGAGCAATATCGGGCATGACAGTTGGCTTCTCTTTGCCTCAGTTTCCATGTCCGATAAATGGAATATCGGCCTCAGCTACTTCACAGAGTGGCTGTAAGCCTGAAACAAGCCCAATGAATATAAAAGCAAAATACAGAGTGCCATCACAAGTATGTGATCACGGAAAATGACTGTGTGACAAAGCAGTCTAGTCACCGGTTGCTGCATCACTGTTTTAGGGTTGAGGGGAATGTTCCAATGTTTCAAAGGCAGAACCACCTGGAAAGCTAGTGAAAATGGAAATCTCTTTGGCAGGGGTGGGATGGCAGCGAGTGCTGCTGAGGGCCCTCCCTCCTCACCTCATCAGAGAGGTGGTCACAGTGCCTGACAAGGTGAGTGCGCAGAGTGCAGGGGCTGTCCCCAGGGACTGCAGGCCGCTGCTCCGTGCCCAGGAGGAAAGCCACAGCCTCTCGAAGCAGCGCAGGGGAGCGGAGCTGGCGCAGCAGGGCCGTGAGCAAGGCGGTGGTGGTGAGGATGCTCTGCTCGGACCTATGAGGAGAGAGCACTGAGCCAGGTGGGGGCGGGGAGGCCAGACAAACAGAGACTGGACGAGTGTGGGGGTGGCAGAACCCCTTTCTGGTTACCTTCTCTGGCTAGTGTCTCCCTGCTCACTCCCATCCATCCTGAGGTCCTGGGGTCCAGGGCAGAGGCCTTTGCCAGCTCACAACAGCTCTGAGCCATGTGTATTGGGGGACAAGGCCTGGCCAACATGAACTGATGGAGCCCACAGACTCACTTACTCAAGGAGTTCCCTGGCCATAAGGACAGGATGGGGCAGGTGGGGTGGGTGGCTTGATCCAGACCATGGCCACATCTGAGGGGACTGGACGCAGACTTACACGTGCAGGAGCTGGGGCTGCAGAATCTCCACAAATAACTTCTCAGCCACAGCCTTTGCCAAGGCATCCGCAAACACCTGGGCGCCAAAAAGCGTGTCTTAAACACACTTACCTTCGGCGACAGTTTTCCGCTGAGAAATAACTATCTTTGCACAGCGTCCAAGACAACAGGGACAGGGTCCCGGCTAACCCAGGGCTCTGCCTGGCTCCTGGGAGACCCACTCAGTCCTTGAGGTGGAGACAGTGAAGGGAGCAGTGCGAAGCAGGGAACGCTCTCCTTACCGTGTGTGCCTCCATGATGAGCTGGTCGCAGTAATCGAACCACCCCAGAAAGGCAGCCAAGGCCTCTTTGCCAGGGAAGGAAGCCTCATCAGACGGGGCACTGGGTAACCTGCGGGGGGTTGAGGGAGGCGCTGTGAGGCCTGCCCCTGCTCTGCTCTGCTCTGTTCCAGGAGCTGAGCCCTTCCTCCTAGGCCCCGGAATCTCTGGGGCAGGGCAGGGACATGGGCGGGGGGTGGGGCGAGGTGGTCAGTTTTACTGGGGGCTCTGTGGGCAGAAGCAAAAGTGAGGCTTCCCTGGAGGGTGAGAAGGCCCTTGGGACAGGCTGTAACCTCTGGAAAAGGGTGGCCAGCAGGGGTCCCCATCCCTCCTGGAAAACAAGAAGAGCTGGCTACCAGAGGACACGCAGGGCTTCCAGCCCCTGAAGATGCAGCCTCGCCTTCCCTGGCCAAGCACCTACCTCCAGCTGATACCTTCCAAAGCAGCAACGTCTGCAGGGTCCAGGAGGGTGGGCATGGACTGGTACAGCTGGCAAAGGTGCTCAACGATCACAGGGCAACAGGGGCTGCTCTGCACCAGGTAGGTGGCGGCTGCCTGGGAAGCCACGCTCACCAGGAGCAGCAGGTTCTCCTGGGCCTTCAAGGCCACCCGACCTTTCTAGGGGACAGGGGTACAACTTCAGGGGCATGCACCTGAGCCCCCAGGTCTTCTCTGAGCAACCCGGCCCCCAACCCCAGCACAGGCCTTCTCGGCGGCGATCACCTTGCTCTTGCACAAGCCAGTCAGGGAGGTGATCAGGTTGCTCTCCCCAATTCCTCCATCAGGCTCCTCAGTCTCAGCAGGCAGCGGGGCTGTCAAGCCCCAGGCCCCACAGGAACCCCTGTCGGGGGCCCTGTTGTGGGGGCTCGCTGGCTCTTGAGGCAGGGTGGTGGGTTCTCTGGATGCCTTCTTCCTAGTGACAGTCTTTTTACCCTACAACGGAGGCTGGATGGGGCCAGGTGGTGGTGGAGTCCATTCCCCATGCTGCCCCCTTGGGATGTGCAGGATGTGCTGGCTGTCAGGGCCTCGGCACGGGGCTGGAGGGGAAGTCGCCCGAGTGCCTCCCTAGTGACCCACGCTACCTCTGCTTCCTCCAAGGGGCTTGCCCTGGGTCTGGGCCCTCCCGTCCTGTTCCCCAAGGAGGCACTCACTTCCAGGATGTAGGTGAGCAGGGCCGGATCCTGCTGGATCTTGGAGCAGAGGACGGTGGTGAACTGCACCTCCTCCTTTTCTGTGAGGGATCCGGGAACTGTCCCACCAAGCCGGAGAAGTTTCTGGAAGGGGAGCAGGACAGAAACGGAGAGGCAAGAGTGGCAGAGAAGAGAGGAGGTTTTACCCCCAGACACCTCTTAGGCCCCTCACCTGCACAGGCCTGTGGACATTGAGGTAATGCAGGAGGGGGTGCTGCACCTGGGCCAGCACCTTGCTGAAGAACTGGAACACCTGCTGCCGCATGCCTGGCGGGTACTGCGGGTCAGGGAACAGAATGCCTGTCAGGAGAGGAAGCTGTGGCCCCGCCTGGAGCACTGCCCCCCACCCCCACGCAATTCCTCCCCTCCTCGCTGCTCAGAGGGCACCTTCGCTGTGAGCCTCCTCCCCGCTGCTGAAACTGGCCTTGTCTGCGCTGCCGGCTCCCTGTCCTGCTTTCTCTTTCTCCATAACCTTGTCATTACTGAAAACCCTACATGCAGCCTCCTTTGTCTTAATCACTGCTGTGTCCCCAGCAGCTGGGACACAACCTGGCACTTGGCTGGTCCTCAGCACATCTCTGCCGACTGAACGAAAGGGAGCCTTTCCTCAACCTCAACGACAGCGAGAATGAGACATTAAAACAGATAAGCAAGGGGACATCGGGGGAGTGCTAGGTCAGCTGGCCCCAGTGCCCCTGCCCCTCCATTGCCTCCAACACTCCTTGCCCCAGTGTCAGGACTAGGAGGAGCACACAGGTGGAAGAGCCTGGAACTCAGGGGCCTGGCTTGCACAGAAGGTTCCAGAGGCCCCGAGGCCCCGCCTACCTCGGCTTTGCCCAGGGTGCACAGGGTTTCTAGGATCTTGTGCTGCAGCAGGTACTCGAGGCAGGGCCCGGCCTCGCCCGCTGCCTGCTGCCGCTCCTCGTACACCAGGATGTCCAGCATCTGCTTCAGCCGCCAGGGAATGTCCGTCTTCTTGGCTGGGGTGTTTTCATCTGAGATTTAGGTAAAAGGGTGAGTGGGGGGAAGATGGCACTCTGGCTCCATGGGGTCAAGCTGGTGGGGCCTGGAGCTGGGGTGGCTGAGGGCAACCTAGAGTGAGGCCAGGTTAACAGTCTGCTTCAAAGGCTGGTGGAAATGGAAGTTCACAGTTGATGCCTTCATATTTAAAAACACAGAAGACATAGAACAAGGCCCAGGATACAACTGAGAATGTGTACATGCCCCAGTGCTTTATCAGAGGGAAGAGCATCATTTTTTTCTCCAAACCCTGGGGCCTACAGAAGGATCTTTGCTAGGGCTGCAGGCCAGCTCTGGGCCTGAGTGAGAATCTGTAGGCTCAAGGGTCTGTCGTATAATTTAGAAGCTGTCTTCTAGCAGCTTCCTGACAGATAACCTTCTGAAGCCCGTTTCTGTCCCTTTCACATTCATAGAAGGCAATACTCTGTTTCTTAAAAAGCAGGAAAAAATAATCTGTGCACGACCAAGTGTTTGGACTCAAACCTGCTGTACCGTGTAGAGGTCCTGATGGAGAAGGTGGCCTGTGGGGATTTCTTAGGCAGAGCTGCAGTGGGTGGAGGATTTTTTTTTTTAAGTTTTAGTACTCTGAGACAGGCCTTGGAGCACCCCCTAGTTTTCGTGAACACACGGGGCTCTTAACAGGAAAAAATAATCTGTGCACGACCAAGTGTTTGGACTCAAACCTGCTGTACCGTGTAGAGGTCCTGATGGAGAAGGTGGCCTGTGGGGATTTCTTAGGCAGAGCTGCAGTGGGTGGAGGATTTTTTTTTTTAAGTTTTAGTACTCTGAGACAGGCCTTGGAGCACCCCCTAGTTTTCGTGAACACACGGGGCTCTTAAGTGAGGTAGCCTGCATCATCTACCGCCTACTGGTGTAGGG
>NW_006429864.1:4150333-4155407 GCF_000325575.1 Pteropus alecto | reverse complement strand
GAGATTGGGCCCCCGCAAAGCCCCAGGCAGACTTGGGTCAGCTCTGGATCTCTTCTTACTCTCCTGATGGATTGGGGCTCTCTGTCAAGATCTAAAATCAGTCTAAAGGTACAAACTTCCAGTTATAAAATTGGGCCTGGGGAGGTCATGTGCAGCATGGTGGGTATAGTTAATAATACTGGATTGTATAGTTAAAAATTGCAAAGGAAGTAGATCTTAAAAGTTCTCATCACAAGAAAAAAATTGTAACTATGTGGTGAGGATTGTCAACTAGACTTATTGTGATTATTTTGCAATCTATCTATATATTGAATCAATATGTTGTATAACTGAAAACTAATATAGTGTCATATGTCAATTATATCTCATTGAAAAAGAAGAGAGATCATCAGTCTAAAGCAGTCATTCTCAACTGGGGGGCGATATTGCACCCCTCACCCCGGGGACATCTGGCAATGTCTGGAGAAACATTTACGGTTGTCACAATGAGGACAGGGGAGCTACTGGCCTCTGGTGGGTAGAGGCCAGAGTTGCTGCTAAATATACTACAATGCACCCCCACAACAAAGAGTGAGCCAGTCCAAACGTCCAGTGCCAAAACTGAGGAACCCTGTCTAACAGAAGGTTCAGAGGGTCCCTCAGAGTAGTCAAAGCTACTTTCTAATTTCTTGGGTGAGCTCGGCCTAGAAATAAAGTCTTTAGGAAAGCTGTAGGCTGGACTCAAGCCCAGTCTGAACTCCAGGAAGTGAAAGCTAAGGACCCAGCACGGGGTTACCTGACAACCAGTGTGCATCCGCCAATATCAGCTCACTGACTACAGAGCAGCCAATCAGATTTTGCCCCCAGGGAGCGAGACTGATGGGCCCAGATACCTCAAGGCTTTGGCTCTCTGGGGTGTCAGGCTGGGAGAAGAACCGAGGCATGTTTTATGTTTTTGTCCTCCTCCTACCCCCGACTCTACAAGGGAAATGTCCTCCAAGTTGGCTTAGGGAAAGGAGGAATTTGTTCAATTTTTTTACCATTCATCAGTAAGCCCCCGATACAGGCACTTGAAGACTGAAGGCCTGGACGCTGTACCCAGCTGGAAGCTGAAGGCGATGGAGCTCAATCTCTGCCTTGTAGGGTAGGCCAGTGAGACCCCCAACCTCCTTGTCCCCACTCCCACCTCACATCCCTCATCTCGCAAAAGGTCAGAGTAGGGCCAGCCCACACTCTGAACTCCTAGGAAGCAGATGTCACCTTCCCCAGGACATACGTGCCTCTGAGCTACATGGTGACTCTGCCCATACCTTCTTCCCAGTTCCCTGCAGGGGAGACCAGGCCCCACCTGTGCTTTCGATGTAGTAGTGCGTGATACCCTTCCAGTGCTCCACGAACGCCTCCAGCAGGTCAATGCTGGGCTCCCGCTGCAGAGAGAGCAGAGACATAAACTGCGTGATCACGGGCTCCGCTGCTACCAGCACTCATCGGAACGGACATTCTACCATCTACTAAGTGTCGGGTCAGTGCGAGGCCCTGGAGGAGGCACTGTGATCCCGAATTCTCAAAAGGAAGAGTAACACATGTATAGGAAGCACGTCCGCACTGTCTCCATATCTTGCCGACAACCTCCTGGCACTTCTCCCCAGAACCCCCCTCTCCTGGAAATGCTGTACTCCTGCCACATGTCATGATGCCACAATCCCTGTCCCAGAGGAGTGAAGAATGTTGGTGCAGTAAACAGACAGAAACAGATCATTTCAATGCAACATAGTTATGCTACAATGGAGGTACACAGAGGAAAACGGGGGGTACCCCCAAAACAACAAAAGCAAGACAGAGATGGAACATGTGTTAAAAACGAAACTTTCAGCTCCTTCTGAATCTGAGACTGTGAAAAGCTGTGTTCAAGGCCATGACAGGCTCAGTTCAGCCAGATGGGTAACGTTAGCATAATATTAAGAAAGAGCTTTACTTGTAATGGGAGTGCAGCTTTGGGCCAAGGCTGCAGGCTGTGCAGCCCTAACTCCTCCTTAGCTAGCTCTGCTCCCATCCATGCCTCCTCTAGCTCCTTCTCTTGGCCCTGGGGGATTCTGACTCTATGAGCAAGCCCTAAACGCCACCCTCCTCCCCGCACCCCGCCGCCATTTCCAGAAGTGCTCTTTCCATCTCCACGGTCTTGTTGGAACTGACCTTGAACTGATAACAACCACTTTCCCTGAACACTTCTCCCAAAAAAGGGCATTTCTTCTCTTTTCTTGCAGAGCAAATGTTTGCAAGAGAAAAATGCACAAAAATGCACAGTCCCTCCCCACAGACATTTATTTCTACCATTTGGTCTTTGCTCAGGCCACTCCTCTGCCCAAGATGCCCTGTGCCCCCTACACTTGTCTAGATCCTAACAGTCCCCAGTGAGGTCCCACTGAGGCCACCAGCTCCACCAAGCCCTCTCCAGGGATCCTGGATGCATCTCCCTCTAACTTCATGCTTTATTGCAGAGAACTGCGTATCTCCTTTAATCTATTCAAGAAGTATCTTCTGAGTGCCTACTACATACAGGACACTATGCTAGATGCCACAGGCAGTACAGTGCCACAAAGGAGAAGAGAATACAAAACCGCACTGAACAACTCAACTACAGGAAGTACTGTGACGACACAGGAGAGGTGGAAAGTGACCTCTAGGAAAAGAGGGGTAATTTCCAACAGGCTAGAACAGAGAAGGCTTTACTCATGTCATGTCGGAACTAAAACTTGAAGAACTGGGTCAGATTTCAACAACTAGAGATGACATTTCCTGCAGAAGGCACTCTGCAAAGTGTGTCTTGGGCAAGAATGGATTGACGAGTGAGTATACGGAGCTTTGAATGCCAAGACGAGAAGTCTGAATATTTTTTTTGTAGGCAATGGGGAGCAGGTCAGTGACATTTTCCGGGCGGTGTTTTAGGAAGTCATCTGGAAGTTGTGCGTAGGAAACAAAGGCAAGAAGGATGCTTAGGAGGCCATTACGACGAGGAAAGAAGCAATAACACGGAAGCAGAGGCCAGGACACACTTCCCATTGCCTTGGCTGCCCAGGCAATCTTGTCTTTCAAAATCAGTAGTGGGGACCAGGGCCCTTGCCAGAGGGACATCTCCCACAGTCATTCCAGACACACTGTGTATGTGGTGTGACCGTATCTTATCACATTCTATGTGATACTATTATTGTAGAATCTCTGCTTGCCCCTAAAGGGCCACGCACATGGTGACTACTCATTAATATTTACTAAAAAGCTCAGTAAGCTCCTTAACACACCTTTCCATAGTTCCCTGTATTTGGAAAGCCCCTGACCGTTGGCCAACACTACAATTATCAAACAAGTCTGTGATGGGGGCTCATCAAGCCTCAAAATTCATTTATAGTCTCCGAAAACCTTGAGCTGGGCTTAAACCAAAAATAATAATAATAACAATAATAATAATAATAAAGAAAAAGAAAGGAAACAAAGAAAAAAAGGAATACAGGAAGAATAGAAGAAACAGGAGAACGCAGGTTAGCCAAAACAGACCATTAGAGAGAAGAAAGTAGGGAGCTAATCACTGCCTGAGTCTATTATTAGCTATTCTAACTCCAAACCAAAGAAATTGTACCAGATAATTTCCTTCTGAAGGTAAGGACTGCTATTCTATTTTGTCAGAAGAGAGCAGGAAAAGCACGCTTTCTCCTTAAGTCAAACAACTTGCTGGGGTCTTAACCTGATGACTTAGCCAGGGGGAAGACCTATGCCCACACTGCAGGGGTACAGAGGAAAAGAGGGGTTCCCACCCTTCCCGACAATCCACGTGGGGCCAGTCAAACTTCTAGGGTACTGCCTATAGGCTATACACTGAGGAGCCTGAGAGATCGCCCGCCTGAAATTATCTCCTTTGACCACCAATATCAACTCCAGCCTCTGACAGTGAAATTCTTGCATCGGAGGCATTAGAAATTCACTTCTTAAGGAGAAGGTCTTGTCTGTCAGTCACCTCCCCTTGGGTATGGAGCTCTCCCTGAAAGGTATGAAGTAGTTTGTCAGATCACTTTCAAAGATGACAGCTGTCTTGACTGGGGACAAGGAGGAGGGGAAGGAGAGATCATATGGAATTCCTCCCCAGGTGGGATGGTCCCAGGTCCCTGGCCATCTGGGGAGGGCAGCGCTGGGGGCAGGTGGTGCAGATGTGCAAGAAACAGAAGCTTTTCACTTTGTTCATAAGTTTGCTTAAGGCTGAGACTGTTCTCATTCATAATAAGATCTGATGGGGGGTGGAGGGGGAGGAAGGGAATCCAAAGTTGTTTCTCCTGAGAAAATCTGATAAACTGATCAATTTGGAAAGGGTTTATACTAAGACAAAAGAATTAACTTTACAGACAGATTCTTATTCTTGGCAGGGTTAAGTTACAGAGCCTCCGGCTACCCTATCTAAACTGCACTTTTATCTTCAGCCTTCACCCCCAAGAGAAAACGGCAAAAACACAAACTCCAGGGAATGTCAGAAATCCATACACTCTTCCCCAGAGGGCTGCTCCAGGCCCTACCACGCACAGCTGGCCTCCCCTGACTCAATGCTCCTGCACTGTGAGATTACAGGCTGGAAACCTGCAGAAGGCTGCTTCCCGGGCGAGGGCCCACCCACCCCAGACTGTGTGTACCCTTCCTGGGGACTTGGCCAGTTAGGGCCCGCACTGCCCAAGTGGAGGGTGAGAACACGCTGGGCCTGAAGAAGGTCTTGGAGTGCTGTGGGGGCTCCGAGGGAGGAAAGGGGTGGTTATTTTTAAGCCCAGGGGACCAGAAGGGAGGAGCAGCGAGCGGGAGGGAGACAAACAGAGGCCGGGGGTGGGGACTTGGGGGAATTTGGCCAAGAAACTATTGGGTGACAAGGGAGCATCGCGACACAGAAGAGCAGGGACTCGGAAGAGACTGGGGAGCAGGAAAAAGAAACAGGAAGCAGGGGAGAACGGTCAGGAAATGGAGCGGTCTGGGAAAGAAGCAACTGGAAGCACGGAGGGCAGTGCGGGAGGGCGCGACCGGACGGCGCGAGGAGGCCGGAGAGGGCGCCGTGGCCCGGTGGGGGTCC
>NW_006429864.1:4135732-4150005 GCF_000325575.1 Pteropus alecto | reverse complement strand
CGGGAGAGCGAAAGGGCGCCGGAGCTGGGGGCGCCGCGGCTGCGGGACAGGTCCCGCGAGGCGCCTCGGGGAGCAGGGGGCAGCGGGAGAACGACCCTTCGAGAAGGGCGAGTGGGCTCGGGAGGTCGTTTCCGTGAGGAATGAGACGCTTTGCAGGTCCTGCAAGCCTGTAGACGCCCCCGCCGCCACCCCCTGTCCCGCACCGTAGCTACAGGCCACGTGTGGCTGTGGAGCACGGACCTCTGCGAGTCCTAACGAGGTGAGGTGAATGTAAGGTGCATACACCCCGGGTTCTGACCACTTAGTACAAGAAAGAATGTAAAATAGCTCGCTAATGCGGTTTTATGTGGATTACATGTCGAAGTGGTAATATATTAGGTATGTTGGGTTAAACAGTATATTACTAAAATTAATTTCATTTGTTGCTTGCTACTTTAAGTAGGTACAGCGCTAGTCCACAGGTTCTGCAGGAAGTAAGTGGCTTCTTTTGCTCTTCTAGTCTCACCAAGGGAAGAAACAGAATGTGGGTTTCCTGTGGGGACATCACACCTGGGAAAATTACACCTAAGAATTACACAGCAAGAGCAGGGTTTCTTGGACTGTCCAAAGACCTTAGAGACCTGCCTTCTAACAGCCCACTTTACCCTTCTGACACCTCCACCCCCTCAGTAATGGACAGAGGTTCTTCCTGAAGATGGGGGCCGATGCTTGTTCAATGCATTTCTGCTGACCTCTGACATCCTGTGATGAGAGGGTAAGGCATTCACTGTCCCATTAGGTACAGGGGTAGCCCCTGTCACAGAACTGTAGGACCGAGAGTTGTGGGGTCTTGGGGCTCCACTGCATGAACCCTGCTTTTGGGTCCCATTCCCCAGAGGGGCTGCGGCCCACGAGACAATGACCTGCCCAGAGCTGGCTGTGTGCAGTGGAGTACAGCCTGCCATCCAGATTGAGGCATGGGGGCGGTCAGGGTCAGGGTCAGGGTCAGGGTCAGGGTCAGGGTTAGGGTTAGGGTTAGGGTTCCCTGAGCCAGGCTGAGCTAGCATTTGGAGCTCAGTTCTATGGCTGCTTAGGGAAAAAAAATGATAGGGTCCCTGGTGAGGAGTCTTATGGGAAATGAGAGGAGTCTTTTAGGCCAAAATGTGTATGAACAAAGGGAAGAAACCACCAGTCTTTTGTTTGTCAAGGAGGAACCTGGGGGGTCTGCTTGTGTGTGTGTGTATTTTGCGGAGGAGGTGCTGAGACACTCTCCCCAAGTTTTTGTTTGAGGGACAGAGCTCCACTTTTGAGTTGCTCTGAATGTCAGGAACTTAAAATTCTTTAGGACATAGTGTCCAGTCAGCCCCACCATAAGCATTTCCCAGTGCACTGTGATCAAATACCGCCTCAGCGTACACAGGGGTGCCGGCTTTGTCACCACTATTTACCTCGTCGGAACAAGTAAGCCCTGCACACATTCACCGACGCCTCACACTGAGCGCGTGTGTGGAGACCGTTCCTTTCATTAGCCTCCCAGTCTGCCCTCCCCGAGGCCCCTTGAGAGGCAACTTTATTTTGAGACAGACCTAGGTTAGCAGTCAAGGAACTCAATTGTTTGTCTCCATTCTCCACTCATTAGTTGTATGTCACTTCAGGCTTCAGATGCAATGTCTCTATTCCACAATTTTCTCCTTCACTGAAAGGATTAAAATGATTTGTGCTGTTGCCCTCACAGGTTTGGTGAGGGGAGTAAACAATATTGTGGATATACAGAACCCCGACCATTTAGAGTCATCGTTCACATTTGAGTGGTTCTCATCTGTTTGCTTTTGTTTTAGCCCAAGGGGCTAGAAACTTGTCCTGGGGTGGGAGGCTGGATTCGGTCCCAGCTCCAGTCTTAGGTTCACACTGGACCTAAGTCTCCTCCAACTTACTGGTCCTTGACCTTACTTAGCCACCTGACCGTACCCCTCTTCGGGCACTCCACACCTAGGCTCTGTTCCAGGCCCTTGAGGCCAGTCCCTCTGCCCACGAGCACCCACACCAAAGTCCTCCCTCTGATCTTCCAGTCAAATCTTCCCCTCTCCACCTCTTCAACCCCCAGGTCCATGTGCCTTCCCCCTGGAAGTCCTTGCCAAATCAACCAAGACCACATTACTCCTCCCTCGGCCTCCACTTGACCCTGGCTCCTGCTAGATAGAGTTCATCATTTCTCCATTCCTTACTTTTCTCTGCCTGATCCTCGACAGTCAGCTCACTGCCTATGCATACCCTGTTGACCTCTTCTGTGTTTGGCTTCCCCAGTGAACTGTGAGCATCTTGGTGCTGGAGGGGGCAGTCATGTCAGCTGTTGAGCTTGCCTGCCAAGGGGAACGTTTAGGGCCTTGACCGAGGACAGAGCAGCCTTCCCTCCTTACTGGCTCACATGTCAGGCTCCACGGCGTGTTTCTGTCCCTCCGCTGTCCACCATCACACAGCCCCTGAAGGAGAGGCGGCCAACAGGACTCTGCTGGACCAACCCCGCTTTTATGGCCCAGGTTAGAGAAGGGTGGTGTTTGTGCCATCTCTCTGCCTCCAACCCCATGTGCCCCCCCATTTGAACCCGTCTCTCTGCCTCCGACCCCATGTGCCCTGCCATTTGAACCCTCACTCCCATGACTTCCCTCAGCCTGACATCATCTGTCCCTCTCACCCGGACCTGGTGGCTCATAAATAACAAATCGATTTGGGGACCCAATGCAACCTTTTAATTCCAAGCAGAGTTCCCCTCCCCCAGCATCACACACACAGTGGAAAGGGAAGCCAAGGTCTGGGCAGGAAGAAAACCCAGACCTGGGCAAAAATATATATATAATTATATACACATATGTATTTGTAGAGAAGAAAAGCTGGGTGTGTGATTAAGGTAGGGCAGAGAATTAGGTGAGGCAAGCAGCTGGGGGTGCCCCAATAAATTACATTCTTTAGAGAGCATGGTGGGGGATGCATGGGTGTGGGTGAGACCTGGTAGCCAGGACACTCAGCCTGGCCTCTTGATCCCATCCGAGGGAGCCCCAAGGCCTGGTTCTGCCTAGGACCTGGGTGCCAGAAGGTAGGATTCTAGCTGGCTTTGCCCAGAGGTTGATGGGGGGCTGGGGTTCTACATAGGCAACATCTCCACTCTAAGCCAAGGCTTCTGGGGAAGCCACAGGGCTGAGCATGAGGCTTCGAAGCGTAGGATTTGCGAGGAGAGAACTGGGTGAGCTGGAGGGCAGGGCGCCTCCCCCTGGAGTCAGAGGCAGGAGGCCCAGGTGTGGGGGAAGCTCTGGTGAGGGGAGGAATGCTGGGCAGACACAGGGGCCTGGAGCTCTCCCTGCCTGCCTGCTGATTCCCGCCCTTACCTCCTCCTGCCAGGCCCGAGGGTTCCACCACCCACTGGTCAAGACACGGAGGCGTGGCCTCCTAGTGCCATGTGCACATCACCTCACTCTCACTCTTCTGGGGACCTCTTTTCATAGGGGGAGAGGGGTAGGGATTGGGCGCAGACACTAACTCTGTGTGTGCTGGAGTCCAGCCTGGATTTGCCCTGTGCAGTGAGGACCAGGGATGAGGGGAGGCCCCCGGCTCATTATGGGAGAAACGTCCATGTCCCACAACCCAGCACTGAGAGGCCTGTGCTCCCCTGGACTAGGAATGGAGCCAACACCACCTGTGCCCATCTCCCTGCTTCCCCAAGAGATGATGCTTTGGGGTCTAGTGACCCAGCTCCAGGGCCCTGAAGCAGCAGGGATGAGGGGCAGTCACAGAGCGTGGGGACGGTCAGAAGAGAGAGGCCTTCTTCTTGAGTTCGTTCCGCTTCCACAGAGCCAGCTTGCTAAACTCTTCGGGAGACATGGCGAATACCCTGGAGAAGTCCTCTGCAGACAGGTGCCTCTGTAGGGTGACACATGGATAGGATAGGAGGGTGGGGCTGGGCAGAGTGACGAGTGCCACTAAGACCTCGGGTCTCCCCCACCAGGCGGTGGGGGGGGGGTGCTGCCCACCAGGACCCCCTTCACCCACCAGCGCATTTTCCCAGCATATACCTCTAGTCGCATGCGATCCACACCCGGAGGCAACTTGGTTCGCCCCTTATTGGTTACCACCAGCATTTCGTAGGGATATATCTGGGGGGCAGGGGAGAGGACCAGTCTTATGCTCATAGCCTTTTCTGTCAGCGTAACCCCTTCAACTCCCCAGGCCCCTTTTCAGCCTGCAGGGACCACTGGGTTCATGCCACTTTGCCATTCATCTCCCCCAGCTCTCCTGCTGCACCCCCATCAGCAAATCCAGGAAGACCCCTTAGCGCATTCACTTCCCTGGCTTCTCCCGGAGCTGGCCCACCCCACTGTAGACGCTTCTATCCCCTGCCCACCGCCCCCCGGCTCTGCCCCTGCCCCTCACCTTCTGCTCCAGCACACAGGGCAGGGAGTTCCCCCGGTCCATCCTCCCCCTCTGGCCCTCTCCGTTCTGAGGAGACCAAAGCTGCAGTGAGCCGGAGCGGGGCAGAGAGGCCTCCCAGCCTTACTCTGGGCTTCTCATGTCCTCACCAGGCAACCCTGTGGCCCCACATCCCCCTCCCCAACACTGCAGTCACCCGTCCACGGCTGCTGGTGCTCCACATGCTCCCCTCCAGAAGGCACTCACCTGCAGGCCTGTGGGAGAGAAGACTCGTTCAGGCAGGCCTCCAAACCTGCGGGCTCAGCCTCCCCACCTCCAGCCACACAGCTCCACCCACATCACAGATGGGGCTGCCCTGGGGGCCTGCTTAAGCCCCTTTCCCGGCTCCCCTGGCACCAGGTCGGCCCTGCCTCTCACCTGGGCTTCCGGTCTCACTCCCAGAAGGGCTGAAGTCTGTAGACTGTAGCTAAAAAGGACACAAAGGGATTAGAAGGAAGCTGGCATGTTCCTCATTGGTCCCCTTCACTTTAGGGGTCTCGCTGCTCCCCCAGGATGCCAAGTAGCTCGGTCCCTCAGAGGACCCCACATGCACACGCTTCCCGTGTAGTCTGCAACCTCTGGTCTGAGACCTTACCCGGCTCAGGGTGGTCCTGCCGTAGGCGGGGAGAGAAGATGACTTAGATGTTCCTGTGTGCAAGGCTGGAAGAGAGCAAGAGACGCGTTCAGTCCTCTGGGCTGACAGTCATTCCGCCACCAGGAGCAGGGCAGTGAAGGGTAGACTAGGGGGAACCCGGTGGGCCTCTGTTGGCTACCGGCTCCTGCCCATCACCTTCGGCAAGTGACATCATGCTGGCAGCTCTGAACCACCTCTAATGCCTGCCCTCTCTCTAACATCAAGTGCACCAAGTTTACATTTGGGCCAAGTGCCCGAGTGTCAATGTCCACGGTCAGCCAGTGATAGATGATGAAGCTCACCCTCATAAAATGAACCTCTGGGATACAAAATACACCTATCGTTTCATCAAAATAATCGAATTACTACAATTTTATTATTAGCAATGTTAGTAATCAAGTTTCAAACATTTGACGGTATAACACAGAAACAATCATTTTCTCAGCACCGTCAGCTGCTAGATTGCACCAGCATGACCAGATGTCACTTTCAACTTGCATATTTCATAATATCGCACATTATAATTCAAGAAAATTGGTTTTCAGCAATAGGTTTGCCTAGAAAAACTTTGTACTTTAGCTTCATAGTCTGGGCAGATCTCAGCTCCTTCATCTCCAATTACTAAAAAGTGTTGGCATTCTGTAGCAATCATTTTGACCAGCATTCTCATTTAAAGGTTTAGCCTTGACAGATGCAAAACTATAAGGAACTGTCTTATTAAAACATTCTTATAAAATTTGTTATTCAGAAGTTTGATGAGAACAAAATGTGTTTTCAGACCTTGTTTCCCTTCCCCCCTTACTACTTCTTAATTTTTAAGGTACTTAATATTTATTTTTGTGTTGAAAATTATCTGCTTTCGCAATCGTCATTCATTATCGAAGCATTTTACTTTTGCGGTAGGCATACATTTCTACTTCGACTGGAAGAATTTCAACCTACAAGACACATAAAATGGTTTTCATTCCAAATTACTTGTAGAATGTTTATGTTTGAAACATAAATAAACATGTTACCATTAAGTTAGAACGACATGCCTGTTCATAATTCTGAAGTCGTTAAGGTCGATTAGCCATGAGAGTAACGCAGGCAATCCTACAATCACATATACATTCTGGGGCGCCAAAATGGAAGCTAAAGAGCTCATTTTGACTGAGTAGCAAATTCCGGTGGAACACAGACTGAATTCAACCTTTGGGGCATCTCTCTATCTGCCTCATTCTTTAGGCCTTAACTATTTATTCCACATTGTCTAAAAAGGCCTCTTATAACTCCACTCATCCTGAAATACCCTCCCCAGTGACTCTGTGGATGTCCTAGCCGCATGCACGCCTTCTGCTTCCTTGAATCCCCCGCCCCAGGGGCCTTCACCTCCACTCCACAGCAGGCAACCCCTTCAATGGCCTTGTCATCCATAACTGCTTCACCCTGACATCTGAAGCCCATGTGTCCCACCTTGTGGCCACAGCACCCTTCTTTGTTTGCAGTTTCCCCTCAGCCTTGTTCCCAGTACATCTGCTCGTCAATCTCCCGGGGACGTCCAGCGTCCCGATCCCAAATTCCCCTTGTCCCTCAGCCTGTGTTTGGGTACACAACTGCTTTCACCAGCACTCAGCAGCTCACTTGGCCCCTCATCCCACGGCACTTGCCTCACAAACTCTGCCCGGATCAGCCTACAGCTGCCCTCTCGCCTGCAAGCTATGGAGGTGAAACCTGTAGACTATCCAGATGGAAGGCCTTGTAGCAGCTCCCATTCCATGCAGTAGCTATTCTAAACCAGGGGTCCCCAATCCCCAAGCCAGGAATGGTACCGGTTCTCAGCCTGTTAGGAACCGGGCTGCACAGCAGGAGGTGAGTGGTGGGTGAGCGCGTGAAGCTTCATCTGTATTTGCAGCCGCTCCCCAGCGCTAGCATCACTGCCTCAGCTCCACCTCAGATCATGAGGCATTAGATGCTCATAGGAGCACCGGTCCCTGGTGCCAAAAACATTGAGGACCGCTGTTCTAAAGCTTCCCGAATCTCGGCAAGCTTTGCCCACCTTTGGCTCAGCAGACATCCTCCACTTCCACCATGGCCTGCTCCCAGATCAAGTCCCCAGCCCTCAGACTGAGAGTGAGGCCTTTTGAGGCTACCCACATCCTCAGGCTGGGTTCCTTCCCGACCTCCTCCTAACAACCTTCATCCGGATCTGAACGTGCGTGCTCTCCAGGGTACAGTGTGGGCACCCGTCCTGCCCCTCTCTCCTCTCTCTGCACAATCACATTATTCTCACGGTCTTATTACTACCTATAACCCGAAAACTCTGCCTGAGGCCTGAGTCACTCCTCAAGCTTGCGACTTGGTCAGACTCGGCTCCCACCTACATGCACTTCAAATCCAACACATCCCCAAACCAGTCTCTTCATCTCCCTGCACCGCCCCCGCCCCAAACCTACCTCTTTCAAGATCTCAGTTCCAGGTTTGTCATCATCCGGCACCCAAGACAAAACCCAGCCTGGTCTCCCCTTCACCTCCCACCTCTAATCAGCCATTGAGTCTAGTCGATTCAATCTCCTATACATTTCTCAAACCCATTCCTTCTTCTGTGGACCTGTGTATATTTTAGCCTTTACCTAGACTACTGGGAAGTGTGGCAGATTGTCTCCTAAGATGGCCTCGATCACTATCCCCCAGCCCGCGTGCCTTCCTGCAGTTCCTGTCATCAGGAAGTGACTGTCTCCCCTTCCCGCGTCTGTGCTGTCAGGGAGCTGCTCTGACCAGTGCGACACAGTGGAAGCGGGCTGTGTAGCTTCTGAGGCTGGGCTTTTACAGGCCTCACAGCTTCCAGTTTGGGGTTCTCAGATCTCCCCGCTCCTCTCCACCCGCCATGCTCTAAGGGCATCCGGGCTCGAGTCAGTGGTTTGAGGCATGGTGTCCAAAGCACTGGCCACCCCACCTCTTTGCCCTCATTCCTGCCCCCACATGGCGCACTTGGGATGATTCCAGGCTCCTGGAGGCCGTCTACGCTGGCCAGGATGTTTCCTGTCCCTCGCCTTTGTTTCCACCGTCCTCAGTGTCTGCCATGTCTTCTCCTCCACTGGCTTGGTTTAGCAACCTCCCAACCCTCCGACCCCAGGCCCTGTCACCAGACTCTCAAAGCACTCACTACGCACCTCTCATCTCGCCAGAATACCTGCAGGACCAAAACCCCAGTTTCCGAGTCAGTTTTCCCAATGATTGGAAGCTACCGAAGGAGAGGACTATATTTTTTCACTCTTTATAATCCCCAGTGCCTAGCGCATGGTAGACACTCAATAAATTTTTATTAAATTAAACAAAATTAGCTAATTCTGCTTTGGCCGACACTGTCCTCTATCATCTAGTCTTGCTCCAGGACTGGTATTCTTGCCCTAAGGACAGCATGAGCGCCTTGAGCCAGCAACCCAATTTTCTGTCTCTTATACCCACAGTAGCACAGTGCCGGGCATACGACAGACACCTGACTATTCGATTCCGGCCTCAGGGTCTGGCCAGGCAGACCCCAGCTCCCTGCGTGGCACTCACAGGTATGGAAGGGCGTCCGGTCGGGCAGGGAACGGGCTTTCCTCCGGGTAGGCAATGACTTCTCCATCTCCTCTTTTAAGATCATCTTTCCCAAGTTGGAAGTAACCTGGGAAAGGAGAAAGAGAGATGGGTCCAAGATGGAGATGCTCATTTCTCATCTCCAAAATGTTCGGAGCTGGGCATACTGCAGGCAGGAATGGGGACAGACTTCCTGGGTGGCTGGGCCGTGCCCGGGAGCCTGTGGAGTCTGTCATTCTGGTCTGATGTGCTGCCACGTTGGGTTTGGCCACTCTTGAGAGCAAGGAGTCAGAGCCACTCAGTGTAACTCTACTCCGGTGGCCTCCTCATCCCAGGTCACGATGCCCAGAGAACAAGCCTATGTAGCCGTCAGTGGCCTTTGCATGACTCCCAACACCCTCTCTCCTCCCCTGGAGACCAGCAGGCTGCTCTCTCCCATCCCCTCTTCCCATGAATTGCTCAGCCTGCTGAAACCTGGCACTGGGGAGACCACCATTTCTGTGCTTTTGACCCTAATATTCACTGGCGTTCCCCCTAAAGCAGCCACTGAAATCCTAGGAAAGAAGGGAAATTCCTTACATGCTCTGCCCAGGATGCTCTTCAGACATGGACCCATTTAGAACAGAACAGCTATGGAACCAGAACCTTTTTCCCCAGGAAGACACGGGGAGGCCGGGTTGGGGAGTAGCGAGATGCTACCTTACTGAGTTCCTCTCTTTGACGCTCCCTGAGAGCCTTCATCTCCTCCCCAGAGTCATCATCTTCCTCTTCCTCCTCCTCCTCTGCCCCTCTCCGCGATGCCTTCCGCTTCCTCCATTCTGTCTCTGAGAAGCATGGGCAAAAGCAGGCGTGTCAACCAACCGTTTGCTCAATAAGTATTTATCAGATGCTGGCTGTGTGTGCGGCACTAGGCTGCGCCTTAAAGCAAACACTACAGATTATCTTTAAACGAGAAAAAGAACATGAACAAACATCAACACCCCAGGCTCTATGGTTCGTTCATTTATTCATTCACTCATTTATTCATTCTTACTATGTGCCAGACACAGCAGTGTACACTGGTAATAGCTGACTGCCAGGGTCTAAGGGGAATGGGGGATTATGGGTGAGGGGCGGGGCGCACAGAAGTAAAGTCAGACAGGGTCTCTGCCCTCATTAAAATCACCTCTAGAAGGATTCTAATATTTGACTCATGGTATTTACTTAATTAGACTAAAATAAAATAAAATATAAAATAAAATAAAATAACCTTTTCTAGTGTTGCAGTGAGGCTGGGTAGGCAACACACATTCACACAACTTAAATTCACTGGGGACTAAGACCTTGTCTCGTTTCTCTTTCTCTTTTCCAGACCTATCACAGAACCTGGGACACAGTGGAAGTGTGACAAATGTCTGTCCAGTGGTCAAATAAATGAATGAAAAGAGACGAATGACTAACAAATAGGGCTGCTGACACCAGAGCTATAGGAATGCGAGAGGAGTGAGCAAGGAGCTTGCAGTGTTCCCTTTGGGCCACAGGGTGGAAGTGGGGGTCGGGGTGAGGGTGGGCTCATGGGGCATCAACCAGGGCTATGAGGCGGTGTCCTGGCCTCCCTTTCCCCTCTCCCGCGGTTTCGCCTACCCACAACGGCCAGCGATGGCGGGCATGGCCAGTAGTCGGTTTCGATCTTGGCTGGCTGGTTGGGGTCAGGTGGCTGGGCCGCAGGGAACTTGGATGACTCGATGATGAGGTCCTCGATGAGGTGCTTGCTCTGAGGGCTGCCTCCCATGGACTCTGCGGGCAGAGGTCACGGTCAGCCCACGCATGCCCCCAGCTCCCAACTCCCTCACTTCTCCCGTTTCTCGCCTGCGAGATCGTGGATGCGAAAACAATGCACGAGGAAGAGCACAGGGCACGGTTCTGTGCTGTTACGGACAGTTATTCTCCTGTCCCCTCCCAGCCCTTGGCGTGGCCTCCCAGCACGTAGCAGGAAGGGGACTCGGGTCAGTTAGGGGAACTTCACCTCTCTGCTTGTAGATGGGTGGCTTCTTGTAGATGTTGGAATCTGGGCGGGTGGTCTCTGTGGGGAGGGAGCAAGAGCGGGTGAGAAGGAGGGTGTGTCGATGGTGGGGGGGGCCAGGTCAGTGAGGAGAATGGAGACCAGTGGAACGGGAGAAGGTAGGACATTCATGGGCTCCTGTCGAAAGCCAAGACAGAACCGAGAGTTCTTAGAACTGTCCCTTAGGGGGTTGGGACTTTTTGCACTTTTCTGGTTGGGTGGGAAAGAAGACGTGACAGGATCCACCATCTTTGGGAGCTGTGCCCAGGATCATGTTATCTGGAGGTCTGGCTAGTTCTGTGGGGAGTATATACCCCAGACAGTGGGGCACTGAGAGCAAGGGGCTTGGTTTCCTGAAGGAAAAAAAAAAGTCTTAGGGAAAGGATGCAGCCGGGATGTCACTAAGACCTACCAGGGTGGTGGAAATGGGGCAGGCTGGTCCGGGGGGTCCCAGTGGTTCTTGGGGCTGACGCCTGAGAGATGGTTCCAGGGGACCGGCTGTCCGCCCACACCTGCAGAGCAGAAGCGAGGTTCACGGCAGCTCCCAGGTCCCCCACCCGACCCCTCCAACCCATGGAGACACGGCTTCGCCTCACTCCACATCTCTATCCTCCCACACTAGCAGCCACAAGCCCCCTACCCCAGGGCAGAGGCAGGGCATCCAAGAACTTGACCTGCTGATGGAGCCTGACCCAGGAGAAAGAATTACATGACGTCCTGGGTCAGACAGACAGATGGACAGAGCTGGACAGTGACAGGTCGAGGTCCACTGATTCCATCACCCCCTGGGCTCTGCAGAGCCCTGTCTGGATGCATGTGGGGGATGGGGGTTGGGCCTGTCAGAGCAGGGCTGGGCGGTGTCAGGTATAGGGCAGACTCACCTCTGGGGATGGTGGGGGGGATGTGGATTTGGGTGACAGTGAGCGCTGCAAAGGAGAGGAGATGGTCAGAGCCACAGGGTATAATTAAACCTTTATCCTTAGACCCCCAGAGGGGCTACTGCATCCCCCACCCAACTCTGTATCTTGCCTGCCCAATGTCTGGGCCACTTCTTCTCTATCAGTCCTTGCCACTATCCAGCACTAGCCCTCTGTCCTTCTCCCTTCTAGTACTTTCCTGGGCAGAGTCCGAAGTCTTTCCTAGGAAGTACCAAGAAGCCACAGATCCTGGAGTAGTGTGCTTGTGCTCTGAGGGCCAACAGAAGATGCCCGTGGCCCCGTCCTCAGAGCCTAGCAATGAATGGCAGAGACCAACCCACAAGCATCCGGGATGGGGTCCAGGCTCCTAGTCAGGTATTTAAGTCTCCCCCAGGCTGGCCCCCTCTTACTGCTCAGCCATGACAGTGCTCCTTTCTTGAATACCATTTATAACATACCTGGCGTGTGTGTATGATCTCGTGTACTAACTACCTGGTGAGGTAGATGGGCAGAGGTATCACCTCTATTTTACAGGCGAGGAAACCGAGACCACACCATCACACTGGTCACTCAGCTAGGACTTCTGGCCTCCAAGTTCAGTGCTCCTGGCATTTTCCACAAATCTGCTGTCTTTCTGCCCACTCCCACTCTCCTTCTATGTGACCCCTCTGCTGCCGCCATTCAAACATGGCCTCCCTGCTCACTACATGAAGCTCCCCTGCAGCCCATCTGCCGGCTCTCCACGAACACTCGGTCCTCACTGGTTGATTCCTGCACACGGTTCCCTTTCTTGTTTTGGCGTCCAGAAAAGAAAGCACCTTCCATGTGGCCAGAGGAGCCCTTCCCCCAAGTCTTGTCCAAGAGGAACCCCCCACCCCTCACCTCCCGGCTTCTGGGCAGCTCCACGTGTTCCAGGAGAGAGTAGGTAAAGTGGGGCTCGTAGATCATGAGGTCAGGCCGCTCGATGTCCAGGATGGCCTTGTCCTTGGGGATGGCGGCCAAGTCCTTATAGCCCAGCACCTGATTGTCCATCTTGGCCTGTAGGAAAATGGTGCCAATGGAACAGACGTGCCGAAAGGCTCACCTGGGATCCTGGCCTTACAAGCCAGATTTGCAATTTATTAGGAAGAAAATGGGCAGCCTTTTTAGATGGCAGCTCCTATAAGTTAATAATTTCACTATTTCATTTTAAGGGTTTAGAAAGTCGCCGTAAAAAACCTAGCACTCTGGGTACAACGAGACAGGTGAAACCAGGAAAATGGGAGTGAGGAAACCTCTGGATTTGGGGGTTCATTCCGCCCACCAGCTGTAGTAGGACCACGCGGAGGTGGGGGAGGGGGCAAGAGAAGCCGCCCAGGAGCCAGCGTGTCCCACCCCTCCCTCCTCCCAGCCTGAGGGTGCCAGCGGCGGGAGGAATACTTACCACGATGCTGGAGGGAGAGCCGGGAACACTGGAGCCTCGGGAGGAGCTGACGCTCCCGGGGGAGGTAAGTGGTTGCTGGGGAGAGTGAGAAGGCGGCCGTGGGAATGTGCGTGCGGGCGAGGGCCGCGGGCAGGCCGCTCCAAAGGCGCAGGATTGGCCAGAGGAGGGTGGACCAGGGCAGAGAAGACTCCCTAGGCCTCTGGGGCCCCGGGGTGGGGCGCTGCGGGCAACCACCAGGTGGCACCATCGACCTCGACCTGACCCTCGGCGGGAAGCCTGGCTCCACCCACCGCGAGACCCAGGCCCTCACTGCCCAGACTTGGGTGTATAAAGCCCCGCGCACCTTCTGCAGCCGTTCCATGCAGCAGGGAGATGACTGGTCGGGTCACTCGTAGATCCCTGTGCGCAAGGGGAGACGACAGGGCGTCAGGCTCGGCCTGGCTTCTGGGCGCTGCGCGCTCGGGGCCGCGAGTGCAGAAAGGGCGTCCCACTGGGCTGTAGCGTCCTCATCCCTCGGCGACTCTCCAGGCTGCTGGCCGAGTGCAGGGCCTGGAATGCGAGGGAGAACGTGCCGGCTAGGCCGTCGGGCCGGGATCTCAGCGGGCGCGGGCTGGGGCTGGGGTGCCCTGCGCGCTGGGCGGGCGGAAGGGTGCCGGGCCGTGCTGGGCTCAGGCTTTCCATTCGCTCAGCTGGGGAAGCGAGCGTGCCCGTAGACCAGGAGGCGGGAAAGTGGACGGCAGCACTTGTTTTTGAGCTATTGTTCTCTGGCTGGAAAGGAAATGACGGCAAGGGTCAGCCATCCGGGTGCTCTCACACCTGCCCTGCGGTGGGGCTGCTTGCAGGCCCAGGTTCCCTCACTGCGCCCTGCCTCTGCCATGCCTCTCGCCTTGGCTCAGTGCTGGTCCCTCGTCCCACTCCCCCTCCACCTACTGTCCACTGTGCCCCCTCTCTCTCATCTTCCGGGAAGGCTGAACATAGAGGGACTTAGTAATGCCTATGTAGTGGACAAACTGGGAGGAAAGGACAGGGAATGTAGCGGGCTTGCGGGGGAGTGGTCAGGCCATTGGCTGACTGCCGCCACTCTGCCCCTGGTTCCGCCCCGGGTTCCACCCTCCCATCCTCTGGTGAAGAAGGGAGAGGAGGGTGGAGGGAGCTCAAACCTCCATGTGCCTGTCCCTATACAGCAGTGGTCTCCTTGCAAACATTCAGTAAAACACCCTTTGGGGCCAAGGCCCCATCCCAGCCGCCCATAGCCTTCTC
>NW_006429864.1:4109567-4135662 GCF_000325575.1 Pteropus alecto | reverse complement strand
CCTGGCAGGCACTGCTCTCCCTTTGTTTCTAGTGAATTAGGTCCTGTCTGCTGCAGTAGATTATGAGTTCCCTGGGCCACCGTCCATGTCCTCTCCTTCTTCAGTGACTCTCTTAGCGATGCTCCCATCCCCCCCGCCCCCACACCCAGTAGTGAACACATAATAACCATTCAATGAATGCCTGGCTGAGTTTCCACTGTGATGGTAGCAGCGAGACTGTCTTTCTGTCTATTGGCAATATGCCACAGAGTGAAGAGAGATAAAGGCTACAGAGATCTAGGGAAGAGGCAGCATAATATAGTGGTTAAGAGCATGGATTCTGAAATAGAGAGCCTGGGGGTGAGTATAAGACTCTGCTACTCAGAAGCTGTGTGACCTTGGGCAAGTTACTTACCCTCTCTGTGTCTCATGTTTCTCATCTGTAAAATGGAAGATAGTGTCATAGGGTTGCTCTGAGTATCACACAAATTATAACAGGTGCAATGCTCAAAACATTATAAATTCTATGTAGAGTGTAAGCTATTATTTCTATCTCTACGAGAACTAATGAACTTAGGTGGTTTTTCTGTAGTCATTCTTTGTGACAGAGGGTCATGAGAGGCTGAAGTCATTGGTGCTCCCAATCTTATCACCCATTACTTTGTATCAGGCCATTCTTCTGCTCCCTCACTGTCTCTCCACCACCAAAACCACCTGCTCGCTGCACAAGCAGCCCCTCCCTGCTATTGCACATGCCCTCCCACTAATCTCTGTCTACCTCCTTCTCTCCCAGATCCCATCCATCCTTCAAGGTCTGTCCTAAACCCCCCTCCTCTGGGAGGCCTCCCCTACTATTCGAGTCCTCAACCTTCTCCGAATTCCAGTGGGACTTAAAAAGAGAACCATGTAACCTAGTCCCTGATTATATGTCGCCTGACATGGGAGCATGATTTTTTTGCTTACTAGAATGACTGCTAATTTCTGGAGGGCAAAACCAGCAATAATAGCCACTGTGTTTTGTATGCTCATGCTAGGTACTTTGATAAGCACTTCGCAAGGATTATTTTGTTTCATCTCTCCAACAACCCTATAAGGTAGACCCATTTTTCAGATGAGGAAACTGAGGCTCAGAGAGGTTGAAAACTTGTCCAGAGTCACGGAGCTGAAAGTGACCGTGTCTTCAGCGTTGGCATGATTCAGAGTGCCTACGTAGACCTGTGTCAGCTGCGTCATGAGAATGGAGTAGAATCTGCCACATTTCTCAAGTCTTTTGGAATTCTAGAGCCAAAGACTCCCTCAAGGATGAAAGACTCCATTCCAGAGCTTTATCCTTCCCCTGCCTTCTCAGCGCTCACTTCGTAATGTTTTTAAGTAGGTGTCTGAGGACCCAAGAGCTGTTAGCTCTTCTCACTCCTCTCTAATATTTATTAACAGCCATTGTCAGACTAGCTATACACTTGGCTTAGCCCTAGCGGCAAATGCTTATTCATCCATTCACCCATCTATTCTGCCCGTCCACCCACCCACCCACCCTATCACGCATTGTTTTATCCATCCATTCACCAAATACTTTCTGAGCACTTATCCCGCAGTGACCACAGAGCAGCATTACTCTGTGATGTAAGTCTTCTGGAGAACACAAAGATGAGTCAAAGGAGCACGCTGCCCTTCCAGAAATGAGGCATGGATGTAGATAACTCCCATGCAAAGCAGAAAACTACATGTGCCAGATAAGATAGTATATGGGGGTGTGCGAGGTCACAGGACAGAAGATCACTCCCGCTGGGGTATCAAGACGAGAAAATAAAAAAAAGGAGTTTCTTAGAGGTGGCAGTATGTGAGGTAGGCCTTCAAAGATGCCCAGTTTGAGATCATGCAAAAATTGAAAGGAAAAAAAAGGATTTTTTTCGAAAGAGAAAGCAGCGTGAGCGAAAGTGAGGGCACAGGGAAGTACTGGGCCTGTCTGCAGAACACCATGTGTGGCTGATTGTAGAGCTCACGCGGCTGAGAGATGTTTGGGGCAGGGGGCTGGGGCCAGATTGCAGAGACCTTGAACCCAGACTAGGGAATTTAGATTGCACTCTGTGGGCAACAGGGGCCACGGAATGCTTAGAAATTTCTTTTAAACAATGAAGCGACAGATCCGAGCGGCGCTTTGGAAAAATGAATCTGGCTGCAGCCTGGGAGATGGAATGGACAGAAAGAGGCTGTCCAGAGACAAACTAGCCAGGAAGCGATGGCAACAGTTCAGGTGGAGGAGTGTGAGGGTCTAGACGTGGGCAGGGGGCAAAGATGGAAAGGGGCGAGTGGGGGAAACCTAGAGGCACAATGTGCAAAACAGGACTTGAGCAAGAGAGCCCCAGGGCAGGGGCAATTTGCAAGCCCGAGAGACAGGAGACGGAGAAGCAATGAGTCCACTTTTGCCAGGTCGAGGTTGAGGTGGGTGCAGTAGGTGAACAGGTGGGAATGTCCCGGGGAACTGGCGTTGGGGGAGGGGCAGGTCGGAAATAGAAATTTGGGAGCTATTTGAGTTAGAGGTGGTGGTCTGCACATGTGGTTGCCAAGAGGGGAAGAAGGTCAAAAACAGATCCCGGGGAAATATCCAGGGGAAACATCCAGGGGACTAGAAGGAAGAAATAGCCAGAGAGGGCACGAAAGGGAGGGGGAACTAGGTGGCCAGCTCCTTGGGGGCAGGGAGTCTTTATGTTTTCAGCAAAGGGCCTGATACATAGTTAGTGTGCAATAAATAATGGGAGGAAGGATGGGGGTGGGGAGGGTAAGGAGGGACTGAGAAAGAACGTCATGAGGCTGAGAGCCCACCGCCCAGCGAAGGCCGGAAGTGCCAAAAGGACTGATAGCTTGCCAGTGAGGATGTCAAGGCCTGGTGGCCTCTGAGAGCATCTTCAGGGGAACGGTGAGGCCTGCTTGTTAGGGATGACAGAGAGGGCAGGCCTGGCTAGGACACACAGGTGAGCGGGGTGCTTCCACGAGGTACGTCAGACGGGCAGGACCAGGCTAGAAAGAGTAACTTTGGAGGAGGCGAGATTGGCTGAAGGTTTTTAAGCAAAGGGGAGACTTGACCATGTTTGCAGGCAGAAGGAAGAGGAGAGGAAGAGATGGTGGCTGCCCGGAGATGGGGGTTACCTGGCTGCAGGGCAGAGGGGTCCGGTCCATGTCCAGGTAGAGCCCAGCCTTGGAAAGGAAACCACATTTCTCCAAAAGGAGGACAGGTAAGAAGCTGGCTCGCCACATACAGGGGCCTTTAGAGGGGCCAGTCCCAATTGGGAGGCTCTCATTAAAAGTGAGAGATAAGGTCCTATGCAGAGGTGGGTTAGGCAGAGGTGGAAGAAAGCAGAGAGGGTTTGGAAGGTTCATTGTGGGAAGTGTGCGTGGCTGAGACTGTTGGGGAGAACGGAGCTGCCATGTGTCCTGGAGGCTGTGTCTGCACCTGGTGGCCCTGGTACCCTCCCCTTGAACACCTGCTGGGGGGAACGGGACACCGAGAGGAGCAATGACTGTCTATCAGTGGTAAGGAGGAAGGAGAGGGGTCCGAGATGAGGCATTTCACAGGTGTACACGGTTATGCACTGGGACCCACACTCTCACGTGCACATGCACTGACCCACAGGCCCGGCCACTCAGAGGGGGTTCAAAATAATGATGCCTCTGCTCTGTCCCCCGGCCCCTTCTTATACACAGCTTTCTACAGCCCCTTGCCCATCACCTGCGCCGGGTCTCACCCCTCAGCCTCTGCATCTTCTCCCTCGCCCTGAGCCACATTGCTCAGGGCCGTCACGCCAGTGCCCACCCGGTATGCTAGAAAGCACGCTGGTAAATTATTAATATCTTGCCCTTCCGGGGGCATTGCATTTTAATTTGAGGCCAGACTTAAGGCCTCGGTCTTACTAGTGAAATTTTAAGCTGGCAGGGAAAATGTTTTGGGGCAGATGAATGTGTGTGTGTGAGTGTGTGTGTGTGTGTGTGTGTGAGAGAGAGAGAGAGAGAGAGAGAGAGCGCGAGAGAGAGAGAGAGAGAGAGAGAGAGCGCGAGAGAGAGAGAGAGAGAGAGAGAGAGCGCGAGAGAGAGAGAGAGAGAGAGAGAGAGCGCGAGAGAGAGAGAGAGAGAGAGAGAGAGAAGAAAGAGAGAGAGAGAGAGCGAGAGAGAGACAGAGACAGAGAGAGAGAGACAGAGAGAGAGAGAGAGAGTTTTCTTGGCTTCTCTCAAATTACACCACACAGGCAACTCCACCCACAGGTAGCCCCCTCCCCCAAAGCTACTTTCCTCTAAGTCCACACCCTCTCTCACCTCCTCCAGCCTCACCCCTCTCCCACCACGTGCACACCTCCTGCCTATGCGCGTGCACTCCTAGGTCCCAGCAGCCTGTCATGAAAGAGGTCCCAAGGTTGGTCTGCAGCAGGAAGGGAGGGCGGGATAGAAGGAAGGGAAAAAATCTGGGAGGAAGGCAAGCCCAGGTGGCAGAAGGGACATCTCAGCTGCCCACCCTCCTCCCCCATCAGACACCAGCAAGCGCCTCTGTCAGCCCCACCCTCCCCCAGCTGTGCAGCCGGCCTTATCTGAGCCACCAGCCGGCCCCACCTCACACTGCCCACCCGAATCTCCATGGCAACTAGAGCCTCTCAGCTCCCTGGTGGGGTGATAAAACCCACCCACCCATCCTCACTCTGTCTCGCTCCAGTTAGGGCCTGATCTGACTGTGAAGGCTCAACCGGGAGACCCACAGCCTGGGTCCTCTGGTCCAGTTTCTGCTCCTATCCTAGGCCGGCCACCACTCGCTCTGCACCAGCTACTGGGTCAGGGGCTCTCATGCATCCTCTCTGTGTTCACATAAGCCAGCGTTTACCCCAGTTAGATGAGGAAACCGTGGCTGAGAGGTTGACTTGCCAAAGGACACCAAATAGAAGCCGGGCTGCAATTCCCACCCAGGCCTGTCTCAGGCCAAAGCCAAGGGACACTCTTTTCAACGGGTTGCCAACGATCCCACTTAATCTGAACTTGGAACTTGGGATCCCATGTGTTCACCTCATATGGGGGAGCTGCCCAGAATCCTACTTGCTGGCCTGGCATGTGGACAAGGGGCAGGGAGGCTGGGGGACTCAGGCTTTGTGCCCATGGGCAAGGTCAAGCCTTGGTGCAGACTGTAAACGAGTTATGAAATGAGGCCGGCTGTCCAAGTGGGCTGGGGGCAGGGCAGGCAGGGACTTTGACCCCGCCGTTTCCCTCCAGTTTCACTCACAGCGTGACTGAGGTCCTTGCTCCAGCCCTGCCTGCTCGTTCTGTTTTCTATTCCTTTTTTCTTTACTTTCTTCACCCTTCCTCCGTCTGTTTCCCTTTCACCCTCTCTTGCTCCCGGCTCCACCCCTGCGGTTACTGTGGCAACAACTCAGAGCCAGAAATAAAGGCAAGATCCAGCTAGGTCACCAGTTCCCAAAACAGCATCCCAGGGCGGAGAGGAGAAGGGGTGGGCGGCTCGGACCTGAGGGAGCAGGGAGGCCCAGGCCCGCTCCAAGGGCGGGCTCTGTGTGGGGGGGGAGGGGTGGCACCCACGCTCCCTCAAAAAGGATGTGATGAGAGCAGGGGAGGGCTTCCTGCTCCGGGCCAGTGGCTCATCGGAGCCTCCCTCACCTTGGTCAGGCCTGAGGCCCGTGCCTTTTCTAAGGCTAGCGAAGCCATCACTCCCTCCTCTCATTTTCTCCTTCTCCCTCACCCCCATTCTTAAAGCCCTGTTCTACCTGCTAGGACAAGGGTTGGAGTTCTTCTAATGCTAACACTATACAGCACCCTCTCACACTCTGGGGAGCATCCGGCAGGGCCCAGTGGGCCAGAATCTGGGTCCTGGCCTAAGAACCCACCTGTTCAAGGCCTTGCCTCCCTTTGCTCCTGAGGACAGCAGGACTGGGCCCAGGCACCCCTCCTACCTAACTCGAATATGCATCTATTCATCCTGTTTCTCTTAGATCTCTTTCTTGAGTTTTAATATCCTCTCTATCTACCCTCTGAGGAGTCCCTCTTTGTGTGCCCCCAGCCCCTCAGGCTTGCTTGGTCATGTTCCTGCTCTGGCCTCTATTTATAGCTGGTCTTGTTGGCGAGCTATAGTGTCATTTGTACAAGCTGGATCAATAGGGCTGGGGGAGATGCAAGGAACTCACACCCCAAAATCAGCTTTCTGAATTATGAGGCATCCCTGTCTGGTCTTTGCACACCCACCTGAGCTCCGAAAGAGGAATTCCCATCAAGGTGCACCCCAGGGTGGACAGCCTGCCAAGGCGTTTGACACATGGCCACGTAGAGGCCGCAGCACTGAAGCGAGACTCACACGTGGGCACAGGCAGGAGCGCCCACACTGAAGCTCAGCTGCAGAACTCACGCACCTGCTCACAAGATCACACCCCCACTCTCCCGGCGAGGCCCCCACAAAATGACACACAGCGCCGTCGACACCCTCGCGCATCCACCCACCGATCCTCCCCTTCACAGCCACTCGCGCCATGTGCCGACACCCTCTCCCCAAGCTGTGCACGTGTACGGCAACATACCCAGAGTCGCCCATCTTTACCCACCCCGTGGGGCGTCCTGTGCCACCCATCTCCAAAGCACGACTGCCTCCGTCTCTTAGACCTTAGACCTGCTCCCCTGACTCTGGCACCCCGGCAACACAGTCTCCTGGGAGGGACACACCGGGTGCATCTGCCGGGGAAAGGGTGCTTGGCCTGTCAGGCGGAGGGAGGGCACAACTAGCAGGGGCGCCTCTGGATCCTGGGGGGCCGGCATGTCTGCTGGGCCCCCAGCTCCCAGCAGGGCAGCAGCCAGCAGCGAGAGCACACTGGGGTCAGACCCGCGGCCACGCCCTGCCACCCAACCTCATTCCGCATTTGGCCCTCACCCAGCCTGGCCAGCCAAGGGCGAGAAGGGGGCTCCCCAGGGTGCTCTCCCCAGGAGCACGCCCTACACCAGCAGCATTTAGGCCTCTGTGTGAGCCGCTCCCCCTCAGGGTCTGTGGTGCCGTGGGCGGGAGGCTGACAATCCTTTTCTCCCCCTTCCCTGTCCTTTGGCAAAGAGGAAGCGGCTCCCCTGCCCACCCTGGGCCCCGTCCCTTCACTCGGACTTCTGGGCCACACACCTAGGTGAAGGGGGCACTGGGGTGACAGCATGAACACCCCAGCCCCTCTGCCTTAAATCAGAGGGCGGTTTGATCAGATCTGGCCAGCGGGCCATTCTCCCACTGAACAAGCGGCCACAGCTGGCCCTGCCCAGGGTCTCCCTGCCACCACCCAGAGCCTTTCTCCCAGGCTGGGGTTGCAGCCCAGAGCACCCAAAGAAGGGAAGAGCATGGGAAACCCTGCCACCTACCTGTTCCCAGTTTGGCCCAGACACCCTGAGCCCCAAGGCCGGGCAGGGACAGGCGCAGGCCCAGGTCCCAGGCTGTCCTAGGTTGTAGCAGGCATCTCTTCCAGGAACTCAGCTGTGCTTTCTCAGAGCACAAATAGCAGGAAAAAAAGCCGGCTGGGGTGTGGTGGTGGGGAGCTGGCGAAGGAGGGGACCTACCCTACTGGGCTCCCCCTCCCTAGCCCCCACGCGGCTCCTCCACAAGCCTGGTGCCTGGATCCCTGTGCTGGGGAGTCTGTGTCTGGCAGGTGGGTGGGCAGGACAGCGGGCGGCCGCCGGCTCCCCGCTCTCTCCCCACCTCCAGCTGATAGCGTGCGGCCAGCCCGGGGTGTGTTCGTGTGTGTCTGCTCTTCCACCTCGCTCTCGCTCACTGCAGCTCAATCCCTTTCAAACAAGAGGAGCATTAAGCCGGCATCATGACGAAGCAGAATCGGAAGCAGACTGGGCCAGCCGCTGGCCTTTTTCCCTTTCCCACACCCCCAACCCTGCAACACTCATGCTCACACATACGCAGCCCCTCGAGCCTTCTCATAAACAGCCAGAGTTTGATTCCTGTGGGGGGGGGGCGGGGGGAGGGAGAGGGTGGACAGGGCTCTGCTGGTAACCGAGGGGTGACAACACCTAGTTTCTCCAAGCACCTGTATCTCCTACTCAGCACCTAACAGCAGCCACAGAGGCCTCTGGGGTCCCTGCCTCTCTGCGGTGCTAAAGGGTGCTGAGGGCTAGGGGTGTGGGCACAGATGCCAGAACTGGTCACGCAAGGATTAACCCTCTTTTGCAGAGCGTGGATGGGGAGATTGGAAAAAGCAGATCCTCAGCACAAGAGGCTGGGCTGGCCCCTTAGGAACATGAATCCCCTGAGAACTTCAGCAGAGCCCAGCGGTGGCGGTTTGAGTGAGAAGGACCCCTTTTCTTGACAGGACAACTTCATCAAAAGGGAACTTCCTGTCAGGTGATGCCCAAGTCCCAACATAGAATTTCAGGGATGCACCTTCCCTGTCTCTGGGACGACCTCCACTGCTCCAGGACCTTGTCCCTGGCCTTTTGGTTCCTTCTGGGTTCCGAGCGGAGCCCAGTTCATTTGTGACACCCAGGGGCAGGCAGGGAAGGGAGCCCAGGCAGCTGACCCTGGCCCTGGCCCCTGCCTCTCTCCACCTCCGCCTAGCATACCTGCCTACCTAGGCAGCCCTTTGCTGTTGCCCTGGTAACCACTGCCCACAGCCGGTCAGCTGATGTATCAGCTGTCAGTTGGGGAAATCTAGAAACTGGGGAGGGGCTCTGGGGTATCTGAATGGAAGATCACAGGGGAGGGTCTTGAGGGAGACAAGTGGGAGTGTGCCCCGGGACCTCTGTTTCCAAAAGAAGGGGACAGGAGGGGGCAGGTAGGGACAGGAAGGGGAGGATGTGTCTGGGTTAGTGGAAGACAGAGAAGAATGAATCCCAAAAGATGGGCTCCAGCAAGAAAGGAGAAAGGAAGAAGGCTGAGAAAGAGTAGAGTCCGGACTTAGCTGCGGTGCATGTGGCGGGGGAGAGGGCCCTGTGGGAAGGCACGGGACAGCGGGGCGTCGGGGTGGGGCAGGGTCCATCTAGCCATGAATAAAAAGCCAGGAGGTGATGTGGGAGGGGATGTACCTTTGATGTCTCAGGAGGGGTACAGCCTT
This sequence comes from Pteropus alecto, assembly GCF_000325575.1. Classification (NCBI taxonomy): domain Eukaryota; kingdom Metazoa; phylum Chordata; class Mammalia; order Chiroptera; family Pteropodidae; genus Pteropus; species Pteropus alecto. The sequence continues at coordinate 4,126,618 of NW_006429864.1, read as the reverse complement.
GGAGGAGAGGAACCAGGCCTCTCTGGGTAACCAGGCTGGCCCTCCGCCAGCCTCTCTGCTTTCTCTCCCTTCCACCCCACCCTCACTGCCCTGGCCCCACCCTAGGCCTGCACAGCCTCCCTCCACCTCTCCCAGAGGCCAAGCGCCAGGCGCTTTTACGCCTCAGCCTTTAGGACAGCAGCCGATTGTTCCACTACCTCGGGTCCTCCCCCACTCTCGCTCGCCCCTTGCCAGACCCCATCCCAGGAGGTTTGACTTCCTGTGCAAGGGTCCCCAGAGGTGGGGCTGGAATAAGCTGCTGTCGGAAAGGGCAGCCGTGGACAGGGGCCTGGAGAGAGGTGGCTCATGAGGAATGGGTAACAGTCTCCAGGCTGGGAGGAAGGGAGCATTCTCCTCAGAGAAACGAGCATGTTGAATGGGGTGGGGGGGCGGTCAAGGGGAAGGAAAGCAGGGAGTGGGGAGGGTTCACGGTACCTTCAAGGGCCTGGGGCGTGGGGCAGGAGCACGGCAGCTTCCTCGGTGACATACACCTCCATCCCTCGGCGCATCTCCTCTCCGCCTCCCGTTGCCAAGACAACCTGCCGGCTCAGCTGAGGAGGCGGCAGGGAGGGGGGAGGAGGTGGCTGTGGCTCCTACTGCTTCTTCTTCAGTGATGGAGGGAAGGGGCCTGAGGTAGGCCTCTCTGCCGGGGTTGGGGGCAGCTTCAGGAGCCGGGCTCCCACCCTGCCCCACCACTCTCCCCTCCCCGCTTCCACAGGGCTCTGGGATTGGCTCCTGGGATGGCTTCAGGAGAACCCTAATTTGGGGCCAGATAACAGGCTGTGGAGAGGGAGGCAGTCCTGGGCAGTGGCCCCCCATTCCAGAAAGCTCAGTGTGGAGTTGGGGGAGAGTGATAGGAACGAGGGAGGGGCAGGCTACACTGGAGGGTTGGAGGGTGGCTTCCAGCAGGAAGCAGAGGTCCTGGACATGGCTGGGCTGGGTACATGGCTGCGGGCCCGGAAGCCTGCCCCCATCTGACCTCGGCCACCCTGAGCCCCTCCTCCTAGTCCTCAAACCTCTCATTCCCTTCCACCTACAGGAAAGTCAGAGCCTGGGACAGTGCTCTTCCAGTCCCACAAGGCCCATTCCCACTGCCACCAGCTCCGTAGGAATGTCCCTCAACAGGCAGAGCCACCTTGGGCTGGAACAGTCTTCAGCCAGCCAGCCCTGGAACCAGGGGGATTGCAGAGTTAGGGCTCCCTCTGTCGACCTGAGGCATGGTAGCCGTCAAGGTCATTTCTTGCTGAGAAGGATCCTGGTGTGTGTGTGTGTGTGTGTGTGTGTGTGTGTGTGTGTGTGTGTGTGTGTTTGCGCACGCGCTGGGGGGTGGTTGTGTGTGTGTGTGTGTGTGTGTGTGTTTGTGCAAGCGCTGGGGGTTGGTCCAGAGGGCACACTCAGGCCAGGAGACCCTCCTCTAGCCTGCCGCGCCCCACCTCCTCCTCACCTCTGGCCTCGACCTACAGAGAGACTTGCTCTGCCTCCAGCCCCATCCTCCTGGGAAGGCCCCAGACTCCTCAAGGCCAGCTGAACCATCCTCTCCCATTGCTTGCGTACCTCCCCGTCAGGCTGGGATGAGAAGTAAGGCAAAATCTGCCCCCCAGAAGCAAGCAACACTGAACACCAGGTGCCTGTTAGCCCAGGCCCCAGGGCGGGCTTTCTGGGCACTGCTTGGCCTTCCCCAGGAGGCTGGTAACAGGATTAGCATACCTTTAAGCCCAGGAATTCCTTGAGGCCTTGAGGATGGGCACTGGAGTCCACAGCAGTGCTGGGGCTCCTGCCCCTAACAGGCAGCCGTCCCAGGCCCAGGCACCTGGTTCTTAATTCCTTTCCCCAGCAAGGTCACTGGTGCCAGATGTTCTCTCTCTCTCTCTCTCTCTCTCTCTCTCTGTCTCGCTCCAGTGCCCCTCGCCCCGCCCCATGCATGGCCCTACTGAGAAGGGGGGCACCAGGGACTCCCCTGTGCTTACACGGTCTGGTCTAAATATTAACTCCCGGAGAGGCTGAATAGGGCACCCGGGCACCTAAGGAGAAGGGAAAGGTGACGGAGAACTGGGCCAGAGGAATAAAAGGAAGGACGAGGGCTAGAAGGGACCCTCCCTGCAGCCCCTCTAACTGTACCCTCTATCTCCTGGACCCCAAGCCTCAGCCCCAGCACGCTACCCCTAGACCAGCCTCTCTCCCAAACCCCGATCCACAATTGCATCTGCTTTACTCCCCTTCTCAAAGCTCCTCATTATCTCCTCCCCAAGGAAGCATAAAGACCACACTCTGCGGAATGTGACCCCAGTCACTTCCGGCCGCTTTACTACGCAAACCTTCAGTTCTAGCCAAACCGATCAACTGCTCACCTTCCCCTGAACACACCTCACATTTTCCTGCCTTTAGGCCTTTCTTCTCATGCTGTTCCCACTCTCAGAGTTTTCTTTCCCCTTGCACGCCTTCTCCGCTTGCTGAAATCTTGCTTGTTCTTAAAGATCACGCAAAGCCCAGCTCTTCCCCAGTGCCCCACCCCACGCACTCTTCTGCCCCAGAACCCACCCACCGTGCCTGGCTGGGGAGTGGAGACCATCCCATTCGAGGCGTTGAAGACCGGACAGAATCTAGACTGTAATGCTCACTGGCCGTGACCGAGGATGACTTAACGTGTCTGCGTTCGAGCTCGAGCTCGCCCACGCACGGCGTGGGAATCTTCTCACCCTCTAGATGAGGGGTTCTAAGTGCGCATGCATCACGTGCTGCCTGGCACGTCACCAGCGCTCTGTGCACAGTAGTGTCCTGACTTCCCATAGCTCTTATTTCCTCTTTCGCTCTTTTAGGATGCGCCAAATGCTGCTTTGCTGCCTTAGGTGTAAGAGAGAGCATTCCAAAAGTCCCACCAAAGAACTGCTCTTTTATGGCTTTATCCCCACCATTAAGTTTCAAGTGTCTTGAGAGCTTGACGAGGGGTGACACAATATCTTGTCCATCTTTTTTTTAACACCGAAGGACTAGCACAGTGCTTATATGTTGCAGGGAGTAGATAAATATTTTGATTAACTGCTTGGACCCCTCCCCTCCCAGGGCCATCTAAGGATGGAGGGTGAAGGCCGGATTCTGGCTTCTCATCCTGCATCCACCTTGAGGGATGGAAGGGTGCTGGGCCAATGATGCCTTTCTGGGCCTTCTGTTGGTTTATTCTCTCAATAAGTCCTTACTGTGGATAATGTACTGTGCTGGGGGCGGGGGAGGCAAAGACGGACTATTTCTACATCTGAGGCACTTGCTGTCTAGCAGATCCCTAACCCGAGCACAAATATAAGGATGGTCTGGGCCAGCTGTGATATGTGCCACAGGGCAAGGGTGAGTCCCCCGAGAGAGAGAGAGAAAGTCCACAGGGCAGAAGAGGCGGCTGCAGAATGGATGTGTAAGCTTCCTGGAGGAGGGCATGCTAGGCCATGGGAACCTCGTGAACAAAGATGAGCACAGCGCCCTTGCTGGACGGCAAAGTTGCTGTTTTGCCAGCATTTTCCAAGGGGGGCTGTAAGGATGGGGCTGAGAAGGGTGCCTGGACAGGATTGCGCAGGAGTCTTGAAAACCACGCTCAGAAGTCTGCCAGTGATCGTGTGTCGAGGACAGAGCTGTGGCTGATGGTAGGGTAAGGCAAGCTGAACAAACTGTGTGATGTTTTGGAGTGTGTGTGTGTCGGGGGGTGGGGTGGGGGGAGTAGCAGGAGGCAGAGAGACCGTTTAGAAAGCTTTGCAGTGATTGAGACATCCCGGCGAGGTCTGGCAATGATGTCCCAGAGTCTGGAGGAGAAAGCGGTCGTGGGCAAGGGGGTGAGAGTGGAGATGCTGGACTGCTCAGAGAGACGACATGAAGAACAAGGCGGGAAGAGGTGGCAGAAGTTTTAGGGAATGTTTCTGTGAAGAGGAGCCAGGAAAGAGAAGATCCAAGTGGGGAGAGAGTGAATGAAAAAAGGACAGTCTGTGGCAGGCTGAGGGAGGAAAGAGCTTCAAAAAGGCGTGGTCCTTGGCAGCGTCCAGGGCTGTAAATCTGAGGACACCAAGGTCTGAAGCAAGGCTTATGGTTTGGTGACTGGAAAGGCACTGCCACTGGAGTCTGAGAGACAGGGTGGAATGGAGCGATGCATGGAGAAGCCAGCTTGCGAGGACTAAAAAGAGAGTGGATTCCCCGTGTGACCTCACGCTTTGCCCTCTGCCTCACCTGGGTGTTCGGAGGACGGGACAGAGATCAATAGGGAGACTATTCTTAGCTCGAGTTCTTGGTAATCCTAAACAGGCACAGGATATGAGGCACGATGCCACCACCTCCCTCCACCTTGTCACACCCTCCCTGAGATGAATGTGTTCATCTCTCCCCGAGCCCTCCCCTACTGTGTCACCCCCATCCACACACTTTGGACATGCAGAAGCCACCAGGTGAGGGCAGTCTGAGGCCCAGTGGAAGCCTCCTTCCCACCCCACACTCGTATACGTTAAATCAATCTGAGGTCCTGGGACCGGACATCCATGCCTCTGGCCGCTTCCTGTTAGTGCCTTCACAATCCCCAATTCAGAGGGAATGAGCTGGGCAGACTTCCCCAGAGTGTGAAGAGCCACCCTGGGTACGGAGCCTGGACTCAGCAAGTACGAAGAGGCACCAGATGGTGTGGTGAGAAAGTGCAGAGCGCCCAGCCAGGGACCCAAGGCCACAAGTAGGCATCGGACCGCCGGGCTCAGGCTTGGAGTGGGGCGCAGGCACTCTGAGATGGCACAGGCCTCCAAGCTGCCTTCCCCATTGTGGTTCTCCCAGTCAGGTCTCACCTCAAATAGCAAGAAAGGAGACAGTGAAGGCTTTCTGGAGCCGGCCCCCAGAGGCCTGTCTGTGCTGGGGAGGTCAAAGAGAGGGAGGGAGGGGCCGAGAAAGGCAGAGAAGAAAGCGGAGGCAAGACAAAGGGCCCGTCCACCTTTGAAGCTGTCTCTAACCCGAGCCAGGGAGGGCGGGGGTGGGCCTGAGAGCCGGCTGCGGGGAGGCAGGCTAGAGTTTTAAAGAATGTCTCAAATTCCTGCGGAAATCAGAGGGATTGTAAGAGCTCTCCCTCCCCAACACACCTCCTTCCCACCCCGCTCTCCCAGACCCCCGAGTCCAGCCCTCCACACCCTTTGTCCTCAGGTAATTGCTGGGTGTTGCCCCTGGGTTTAAAATCCCATTGAACTCACCGGTTATCAGCTGTGGCTACAGACCACCCTCCCTACACACCCCCCAGAAAATAACCCCCAACACAGTTCCCGCAGTCTTCACCCGGATTAAGGCTCTTTGTGATTGGGGGACAGAGAAAAAAGGGACCTGGTGAAAAGCAATTATGACAAGCTGGAGGGAGGATGTCCTGGGGCCCGGGGACCTCCCTCTTGGCTGCGGTGGCAGTCTAAATTGCCGAGCCGGGGGTGTCAGACTGGGTTACAGTCCTCACCAAGTGAGAGGTGAGAGACCTCCCCCCGCCCCCCCCACCTCCGTCAACTCGGACTACTGTTACCCTCACCTCCGGTTTGGACTAAACCAGGCCCCTCCACAAACTCCCCGTTCTGTCCTTATTTCTAGGCCGTTCTTGGGAGAAGGGATGTCTTTCATTTTTCTTCTCTCTCCATGATCCCCTTCCCTGACATATTCTCAGAAAGGAGGGAAACTGAGGCTCGCAGTCCCTGAGCAGGAGACAGAGCTCCATGCGGGCGTTTCCCCTGAGGCACGGACTGGGGGTGGGGGCGGAGGTGGGGGCCCGGAAGTCTACAGGGAGGGACCTTCCTCCAACAAGATTAAAAGCCAATGCGAAGGACCGAAGAGGCGGGTTTTATGGCCTGAGTTCCATCCCCCAAATGCGCACCTGGGGGCGTCTCCGAAAGCCCACCCGAGACACGCCCTTCGGTCCTCTTCCGTCCCCTCCCCTCGGGAGCCGCCAGGCTGCGGCCTCTAACTGAGGCGTCCCCTCAGGTGCACCGGCCCACTCGAAGTGGACCTGGGAGAACGAGAACGAGGGGACACTTTCTCGTCCTCACTCTCCCTTCTGCTCATCTGCGCCCTCCTTCCCCGCCCCGACCCTCCTCACCCGAAAGAAAGCAATTCAGCTCCTGGTCAGGCGGCTTCAGCGGCCCGGACGCCGGGCCTGCTGCCCGGCTGGCCGCCCGCCCAGCCCGAGGCTCGGCCCCAGGGTGTGGGTTCTCTGCGCCCCAACAGGTAGCACGGGACGCACCGGGAGAGACAGGAAACCGGAGCCCGCGGAGGGAGGGGCGCCCTGGACTCTCTCAGGAGGAGGCGCTGGCCGAGGCCACCCTGCCCCGCGGGCCCTGCACCTGCCCTTTGCCCGGGCACTGCACGTCCCTGCACTTCTTTGAGAAGCCAGAATGTCACCAGTGAAGTTTTGGAGTTGAGTCCCGCCTTCTTTGAGAAGCCAGAATGTCACCAGTGAAGTTTCGGAGTTGAATCCCGCCACACACACACACACACACACACACACACACACACACCGCCCCCCCACCCCCCTTTCAGATCACCCGTTTTCAAGAAAATGGTTTTATTCTGGGGCTGGGAGCTGGGCGTAGGAGTGCAGGCCTGGGTAGTGAAATGTGAAGGATGGTCAACCTCTTTTTTTCTCCCTTTTTCATTTTTCCTGAAACAAAAAGTAAAAGTCCCTTCCTACAGTCTGGCTAGGAGGAGTTTGGGGGGCAGAATGAAGGGAATCTGAGTCCAGTGACACTACAGGTCTGTCCTAGGGCCTGTCCCACCCCGGGGGCCTGTGCCAGGGTGCGGTGCAGGACGCTGCCCTGAGGCCCAGCCCTGGCTGACGTGAGTCCTGCCCCTCTCCAGCTCCCCTCTCCAGTTCCGGGCTCTGACTCCTGTGGGTCCTCAGGGCCCTCCTGGGGGCCTGTGTCTCCCCTCCTCCACCCCAGCCCCGTCTTTGGATTAGGAAGAGAAAGGGATGGGAAAGCTGGTGACGGGCAGCTGCCCCCACCCTGTGTCCCTGACTACGTCAGGGGCTGTGGCCTCCGAGTGCGCTTGGTCCGGCGGGTGGGTGTTGAGCCCACAAACTCGAACTGCTTCTGCCTCTCGACTTGGTTGGGAAAGGGCAGCTGGCCCTCGTAGAGCCGCTTGATGAAGTGCGCCTCCCGCTGGTTCTGGCGGCTGCGGGAGGCCTGGCGGGGCCTTCCCTGCCGCGTGAAGGCCATGAACCAGCCCTCGCGCCGCGCGTTCTGGAAGGCCGTGTAGTTGTTCTCCAGCACGATCTCCGTGAACACGCAGTCTTTGCTTTTCCCGCTGGGCTGTGGGGGAAGGAAGGAGAGGCGGGAAGTTTGTCACCCACCCCGTCTGCCTTATCTGCCTTGTGGGCCTATTTTAGGATGGAGGAGAGAGCAACGGGGGCTGGCAGCCCAAGGGTTTCTGCCTAGTGTGACTGTGCCCTGGTGGGAGAGGCAAAGCCGGGAGCCAGGAACAGCTTTGCTTGAAGTCAGATCGGAACTTAAACACAGGCTTGTCCTTTGGAGGTTGTACACCTTGAGTGACGTATTGAGCCAACGGGCTCAGCCTCAGTTTACTGAGATGGGGCATCGAGGTCAAGGTAATTGTGCAGTTTCGTGCATACCCCGTGGGCTCTTACACATGAGAGCGGGCCTCGGTCTGGGTGGATGGTGTGGCTGGGTGGAGGGAAAGGAGGCACCAATCTCTGATGAAAATAGGGGACAAACATTTATAGACACCAACTGTGTCAAGAGCCACACAGGCACCCCTTTGACCCTATAGATAACCTAGATGCTATACCCATTTGCACAGATGAGAAACTTGAGGCTTGGGGGAAATAGAATCAGCAGCTATTTGGTGAGAACAGAAGCCAGGACTGACCAGTGTCAAAGGAAGTGGAGTTCTCCCTCCATCACAGTGCTGGACCCGCCGGTGCAGGACAGGCCGTCGCACTAGCTGGTGGTTGCACTAGTACCTGGTCACACGTGCAGGCAGGCAGTGTGCATATTGCTGGTTGGATCTGGAAGGGCCCACTGACCTTGGGGGGAGCTCCCGGCCGTGTATGTATGCTCATTCTCCACCCTGATCGCAGGGGCTGCGACATCGCGTAGGGGCTGAGATTCTTACGCATGAATGCTGAGAAGTACCCCAAAAATCTGAGGCAAGGATTCTGTAGAGCAGCCAGTGTCCTCAGAGCGCTCGTAGACCCCGAGGGACTCATCGAAAGGGAGAAAGCGGACAGCGGCAGCGTGGCGGGCGAGGGCAGGACGGTCTTGGTCCCGGGTCGCCCCGTGAATGGGGGTGGGTTGCTGTTGGGCCCTGCACGCCCCACCCCAGAAGCCAGGCATCTGCTGCATTTCTCGGGCCTCACCTTGCCGATGAGCTTGCCCCGCTTGCTCATGCAGATGTATTTCTCACTCTCGGCTCCCTTGATGCGCACCCGGCTCCCGAACGTGTCCGTCTCCACTATGAGCTTGGCTGTGATGGGGGAGGGGGAGAGAGACCTCTGTCTTTTAAGGTTGCTGGCCCAGGGGGGCGGCAGGGGCCCTCCAACCAGCCCGACCTTTGAACTTGGGTGGGGAGCACGGGGAGGCCCTTGGGGACCCTCCTCCAAGAGGCTTCTCCCTGCTCTCCCATGGCGACCTCCGCCCTGACATGGGATCTGGGGACAGACCAGGTGAGGCTGGCCAGGGGTGTAGGTGGCTTCTGGTGAGGGCTGGGTCTCACCAAACTTGTTGCCATCCTCAGCAGTGGCCGAGATGCGACGCCCAGTGACCTGCACGTGCTTGCCGCTGGTCCGGCTGTAGAGCTGGTACTCGCGGATCTGTCGCCTGCTCAGCTGGTCAGTCATGGCGCCCTGGTCCCTCACATACTGGTTAAAATTAGGAGACGGGTGATTCTCCCCCTTTGCGGTTACCAAGGGAAAAATAGTGTCAATTTGCTTTGGGCGACACCACCACCGGTCCATCTGGGGAGAGGGGTGCAGAGGTGAGTGTGGTGGGGGCAGGCCATTTGTCCTGGGAAGCAGAGGTGCAGGGCGAAGGGGCATACGGCCATGACCTTCTCAGGCCAGTGGGTGAGCTAGTCCTGACCTCTTGGCTCCCTGTCCAGCCAGAGAGCTGGTGGCTGCCCAGAGTTGGGGAATATTTGGTGATGTGGTGCAGACTTGCAACCATGATTCTGGGAGCTGGAAGGAACCCTCAACGTTCTGGATTCTGATCCCCATGTTCTGTGCAGGAGGTGCACAGGGTGACACAGGTAATTAGAGACAGAAGCCCTGTCCTGCCCTTAGCGTCGTTGCTCGTCTCCTCTCCAGGACTCTGGGGCGTCGGTCCTGCTAGCCAGGACAAACGGATTTCTCCTCCATCCTTCCCGCTGGCCTCGAAGGACCCCACCCCCGGCATACACGTGCAGATAGCAGCTGGAGGGTCACTGGAGAGCATTCTGGGAGCTCTAAGACTCTTCTCTTTAGGCTCCTACAGGGCCCCTGTTGGCATTTCTTGACAGCACTAACCGTGGAATCCTAAGCCAGACGCAGCTCCCTTGCCGGTAGCCCCGGGTGCTTGGGGCCCTCGGAAAAGCCAGGCCGCTCCCACTGATTCTCCCTCCTCCAAGGGCGAGACCCTCCTTAGCAGAGGGAGGTGAAGGCAGCAGAGAGAGGTGCCATCAGCGGCCTGAGGGCTCCTTCCAGAGGCTGCCTGCCTGTGCCACAGTGTTACAGGCTCCCGGCCCCAGGGGCCATGCTGCCACCCACCCGCTTCCCCAGGAGCGGTGAGGGGCCGTTTCCACCCACGCACCGTGACGCACCATGACGCACCATGACAAACCGAGGCAGGACAAGTACCTAGTCCAGGCCGGTCTCTTCCTACCATCCGCAGCACTGATTGGGAGAGAGACCATTTCTTGCCCTCTTTCACGGGCAAGGGTCAGCCTGGATGACGTGTCCCAGCGGCTGGCCATGGCCTTAGCTCTAGCACTAAGATGTTTCTCTCTCCACATGGATCCTGTGGTCTGTGCTGGGACAGCCTTTCCCTGTCTCCAGTCTCTAAGTCCACCTTTGTCCCAGGCCAGACTGTAACCATCGGACAGAGCTAGACCTGGGGCAGCATCTTCGAGGGCCACTCTCTCCTGGAGGGAGGGCTGAGAAGCGGGAGCCGCTGACCTGCTCCATGTTAACCCTTCGTGTGTGTCTTTGCTCACGTCCAGCTTCAGCTCTTCCACAGGCCAGGAGTGTTGCCAGGACCCCAGGCTAGGACACCCCAGCCAGCCCACCCCGCACCCCGCCCTGGAAAAACCTGAGGCCCGGATCTGGGGTGGGAGATCTGCCTCCCTGCCAAGGGGTGGGGTCTGCCTGTCCCCAGCCCCAAGCCTCCTGGCCCAGGGTCAGGCCCTCCGCCCCTCTTGGCGGGCAGCCTCCTTCTGGCTGTCTGTTCCAGGTCGGGAGCAGAGAGGGCCCCCCTGAAGCCCCCTCCACTCCTGGTCCCCCTTCAAGCCCTGCACAAAAGCAGCCCCACGCCCCCCCACAGCCCACAGCCCACAAGTCGCTCTCCCCGCGGGACCTTGCCTGTCCCTTTCATGTTCCCGCTGCAGGGGACCTCCCCTTCCACTGCGGCCGACAGCTGCTTGTCAGCCAGCCCCTCAAGCATGGCTGTGGTCCGGCCTGCTGGCCCCCCCTCCAAGGGGGCTGAGGGGGCACTTCAAGGGGGAAAGGACAGCTTTGCCACCTTCCCCAAGTCCTGAATGGGGCCTCAGCCCGGCCGTAAACGCCAGGCCAGCCAGCACCATTGTGCGAATTCCCCTTCCAGAACAGGTTGGGCCCACCCCCAGCCCCCCCCTGGCCAGGCTGGGGGGCTTTCTTCTTGCTCTCCCTGGATGTGTGAAGCAAAAGGCCTGGGACGGGGGCTTGAGCAAAAGGGGGAAGGAAAAGGGGGGGCCGTCTCTCTCTCTCCCACCCCCCCACTGCTTCAAAGGCAGCCCCTTTCCCTCTCCCAGAGAAAAGGCATTTACCTTCAAAAAAAGTCCCCCCTGGATATGAAGAGAAGCGGCCTCTGGCCTGGGAAAGCCAAGCGATCTCCCCAGCCGGTTCTGGACCAGTGCATTTTAATAGCTGCACTTTTATGGAGGATCACAAAAAGGGACCCGAGCCCCGCGCGGGGGTGGGCTGGGGAAAGTGGGCGTGGGGTGGGCTGACTCGGGTGGGGGCAGCCTGGGGAAGCAAACCCCAAATCTTGTTCCCAGCAACCCCTTTGCGTTTGACCACATTGCCTGTAGGTGAGGAGTCACCCTCCCCTCCCCCCTCCCCCCCCCCCCACACACACACACACGCACCGGCTGGGCATTCTGACTGCCTGCATGAACCCCCGGGGCATCTGCGCCGGTGGGGTGGGGGCGTGAGTGGAACACATAGGTGGTTTTGCATGGAAACCTGTCCTTTCAGGTCTGAGCCTCACCTGAGCCATCACCTCTGCCCTCTTCCAGCCACTCTCAGCTCCATCCCTCAAGTCGGGGTTGCCCTGGCACTTAGCCTTCAGGTGACCCAGTGTGGAGGGATGGAGAGAGAGAGGCAGAGACCCCAGGGGAAGGAGAGAGGGTCACGCGAGGCAGGACAGATGAAAACCTTAGACAGTCCCCAAGTCTGCCATAGACTTTTCTTCTACCCCCCCTCCAAAGGCTGACCCCCGCCTCCCTAAACCTCAGAGCCTCCTGGACCCAGGGATGGTCCAGAACTTGCCTCTGTCCACCAAAACCAGACTGCCCCCTCCCTCACTGGGCGGGGTGGGAGAGATGGGGAGAGGCCAGTGGGGGCAGCTCACCTACCTGACTTTGACAGCAGAGGATCAGTAGCTGCAAGCACCTGTGTGGGGACCAGGTGTGGGTGCGAGCAGCCAGCCCAGGGGGCACCGGGCACCCATCCCTGCTCACACCCCTGACCCACCCACCATCTGCGTGGGAGTCCCGGGAAGATTAGGGCTGCCCGAGGCTGGCGATGGCAGTGAAGCTGCAGACGGAGAGGCCGCACACTTACAGAGTGAAGCTGGGCAGCGGGCGGGCGGCTCCCATCGCCGGAGAGGTTGCTTGGGTCGGCTGCCCCCTGCCCCCAGACTCAGGAGCAGACGTGGGCAGGCCCCAGGGGTAGAGTCCCAGAGAAGCCAAGGTCTCCTCGAGCCACAGGTTTTCAGGGGGGAGAGGAGGAGAGAAAGGGGAGGAGGAGGAGAGAGGAGAGAGGGGAGGAGGAGGAAGAGGGGGAGGAGGGCGTAATTGGGAGACTGAGGTGTGAGGTGTCCACCTTCCCGGCCAGTGAGACTGCGAAGCCGCCGCTGGCGGTGCTGCCAGCCTCTCCTGGACTCCCGGAGGTCAGAGGATGGGGCTGCTGGAGTTTTCTCGAGAGGAGGCTGGCCCCGTGGTCTCCAGTTATTCCTGAGCCTCACAGACCCCGATGGGCGTGCCCCTTCCTTCCTCTCTGGGTCAGCGTCCCCTGCCCTCAGGTTTAGCGCCCCACCCCTGAGGGTGAGGGCAGGTATCAATCTGGGGTCGCCGGGTCTGGCTCAGGGGTAGAAATTCCCTGAAGCAGCCCGAAAAGGAGGAGCCTCTCTGTGGGGGTCAGGAGGTGGGCTTGGCCAGGAGCTGCAGCTTCCACGGCCCCTGGCTCCCTGTAACTGCTATCTGGCCACTGGAACGAGGGGTTAAGTGTGTCCCAACTGGCAGTGAATAGTGGGTGTGACGGCTTGGGGGTCAGGGACTGTGAAAGGTCGCCATGGAGCCCCCAAAGCTGGCCTGGGCTGGGAACAGAAGAGCTGGCCGCACTGCACGGGCGCAGGCCGCCTTTCTCCGGGCCTCTGCAGTTTCCTCTGAGAGAAGGGAGCAGGAAGGCCCCAGGACGATGGAGGACCCAGAAACTGCACTTAGCAGACGTCAAAAGGTCTGTGCTCCGGGCCTCACTCACTCACTGTCCCCCTGGGGCAGCAGCCCGCCCCCCGCCTCTCAAGACGTCCTCCTGGCAGCTGCCTGCGGCACAGCGCCCACCAGCCTCTTCACATGACCTCTGGCCCCCACACTGCTCTGTTCCAGGCCAGCTAGTACCCCATCCTGCAGATGAGGAAACTGAGGCACCTGAATCGCCCGGCTCCGGAGCGGCAAGTCCATGCTCTCTCCATTCCAGTGGGTTGTGTCTGGAGTCGTGTGCACGCCCCCAGGGCCCAGTACCACCCGGGCGCCCTGGTAGCCCAGGGCCTTCCTGGAAGCGGTCCCCTCCCTACAGGAGGTGGGTGATGGTGGCTGTGGAAGGGGCTGGTGCTGGGGGACATTTCGGGAACAAGACCCGCCCTCTCCAGGGAAGCGGAGCTTAGCCTCCCAGTCTCCTCTCTAGGGGTCCCAGTGCCCTCTGGGTGGGAGGCACAGGGAGCCCTGGATGTGGATTTCTTCACCTAAAGAGATGAGTGGGAGGGCAAAGCTCTCACCTCCAGGCCTCATTCTCACCTCCCTGAGCTAGGTCAATCCACAAAGTTGTCTGCCACCCCTTCCCCCACACAGACAGCGGGGACACCTCCGCCCTGTCCAGTTCCAGCACCTGGCTCCCAACCCGCGCCTCCCCCTCTGCCAGCAACCCCCAGCTGGCCGGGCCAGTGGACGGAGGGCGGTGTTAGCCAGCCCCCTGCATAACTGGGAGAGTCCAGGGTTGAAATCAAATGGAAAGAATGTCAGAACTGGAAGGAATCTTAGAGATTCCTCATCATTCATCCACGAGGGGCTCGCAGCTAGTTAGTTAGTGGCAAGGCGGGGGACAAGGCTCCAGGTGCCCAGACTCCCAGTCCAGCGCTTGCTTTCCTTGGAACGCACCCCAGCCTGTCTACCTCCCTGCTTTTGCCCAGGCAGACCCTCCCGATGATTTCTGTATTCCAAATTCATCCCACCATTTGCGGGCCCAGTTTAAGCTCTGCCCCTTCCAAAGAAACTTCCCCTAATCTGCCTCTCTGCTGTGCTCGGTGCTGTCTCTGGGTCTGTTCTCTGCGTCCCTGTGACCTCACGCCCACATCCTCATCAGCCCCCAGCTTCCAGGTAGGGTATTAAAAGCTACCTCCTCCTGACCTCCATCCTGGGGTCACAGGTAAGAGCAGAGACACTCGGAGGAGCTAGCTCAGGTTTCAGTTCTGGGGTAGGGGGTGTCAGCAGAGGCGGGGGACAGAGGGCCATAAGGAGAGGCAGGTGTGGGGCATTCCACCTAGAGCTGTCTGGGCTCAAGGCCTCTAAGCGTGAGCGCCTGGTTCCTATCAGTGGGAGAAGCGCCTGCTGTCACTGGCCAGCCCCCAGCCCAGCCTGTCTCCATGGTAACGGATGCCAGCAGTCAACTTGGCCTTGGGGTTCAGCCAGGGGGCTGGTGCCAGGGGGCGCTGGGGCAGGGCTGGGCTGGTTATTTCATGACGTGACATCTTCTGCTCCTTGTCCTTCCCATTGCACACCTGCAGTCTTGGCTTTTAGACTCGGCTTGCTCCTTTACCTCCATGAAAAGGCCAGGGGTGGACCCCCAGCGGGGAGGCAGCATGGAGTGCTCCAGTCCTGGGCTCTAGATTTTATTCCCATTCCCAGGCCTTGGCCATCACAGGCTGTGTGACCTGTGGCAAGTCCTTTCACTTCTCTGGTCTCTGCTTCCCAATTTATAAAAAGGAAATGGCCACTACGGATGCTGTCAAAACTACCACCGCTGTCAACAGAGATGAAGGACACTCCTTGAAAAATATCAAGTGCCACGAGAATGGGGGAAGGGGACAGAGACCCTCTTAGGTGGCCCAGCCTCAGTTTACCTAAACTTTGACTTTCTCCCTGGACTAAGGGTTCATTAACATTTATGGGGGGGTGGTGGTACGAGGTGATAAGGGAAATGAGAAGCAGCCCAGGCTTCAGTGGTTAATCCCACCCCCTAGTGCCAAGTTTGATACCCTCCAACCGGGATGTCTCACGCCTGCTGCCCTTAATAGCTCAGCTGGTGCAGACTCTGGAGCTGGCAGAGCCCACCTGCAGACCAGCCACTTGTCACCACCTGCTTCGACTCCAGCCCACCCTTTTCCTGTTGAGGCTGAGGGAGGGGAAGGGCAAAGGGCACCTCAGCAATGCAGACCGTCTCCCATCTTTGCTTCTTGATTCTTATTGCCTGCCAGCACAGGGAAATCAAATTAGCAACAGTGTAGCTAGCTGTTGAGTGCCCTGTGTGCAGAGCCGTGGCGGCTCTGGTGCTGCCCCTCCCAGGCCTCCGGTTCCACAGGCATTCTGGACTCAGTTCTAACTCCTGCTCTCAGTTTATGCGGCTTCCTAGGGCCCGGTGCTGTCTCTCCTTCCCTCTCATCCACGAAGCGGTTAGAAACAAGGGCTCAGTGGCAGGGCTACCTGGGGCGTGAATCCTGGCTCCTGCACTAGCTGTGCGACCTTGGGGGCAAGGTGTCTAACCACTCTCCACATCTGAGAAACGGGGCTAATAACACCCACCTCCAGGCATGGTGGTGAGGATTGACGGAACGAGTCCATGGAACACACCGAGAGCAGCGCCCAGCTCAGTGTTACTACTGCATTCATATGTATCGGCCTTCTTTCTGCCCAAACCTCCAAGCTTGTTCTGCCCCAGGCCCTCTGCACTCTGCTCCTGCTTCTAGAGATGTCCTGCCAGCTCCTCACTCAGTGGGCTGCCCCTTCTAGCGAATTGCTTCCTCTGAGGGACCTCAGGTCTCCTAACTAAACAGCACTTTCCCACCCTGGAAATTAGCCTGTTACACTTCTTTAAAAGCGCTCGAAAGTAATTGGAGTTGCGCTGTTGCCTTTGTGTCTCCACTAGGCTGTAGGTGACTTGCAGGCGAGGAGGAACTCATATCACCATGGCGCGACGCTGTGGTAAATGCCAGCTGCCCGACCTGAACCGAGGTGCCTTTTCACTCTCTGGGTGACCCGAGGTCAGTGGCCTGGTTCTCATTTGTTAGAGGGTAGGACAGTGCCCACTTTGTCTCATGGGGTGCAGAAAGCAAGCAGCAGAAATGCCAGCCCTGCCCTCCGCTACCTCGTCTGCCGCCGAGAGGATGATGGAGAGGAGTGGGAGCCCAAAGCCTAGACGCTGACCTCCTTCTTGGACCTGTTCCTGGGGTTCCTGGCAGAGAGGGCAGTGCCAGCTCCCCATTGGCCCACTATGGGCCTGAGCAGCAGGGGTGCTGGGGAGGGGCAGGGAGAAGCCCAGCACGTATAACCAGAGCGGGGCCATCTGTGTGTCACCATGGGGGGACTGGCTCCAAAGTGGCTCTGCAGGCCTGGGAGAGGACGGGAGTCCAGAGCGAGGCAAGGGGTCATTCACCCCCTTTCCATTCCTCTCCTGGCCTCACCCCAACCATTTACTCAGCCTGGTTCCTGTGGCCCCGTGAGTTGCTCCAGGGGAACCCCAGCACAGGAGTTGAAAGTGTTCACCTGTCCAGCTTCTATAAGAGACCCTTTACAGCCACCCTAAGCCCGCCTTGTCTCCCCCACCTGGGAGGGATTCCTCGAGGGCTCAGGCCTCTGGGCTCCTGCTCCACTCGGATCTTCGCATGGGTGAGGCCCCTGTGAGCAGGAGCTCACCCAGAGCAGGCCAAGCACCCAGGAAGCAGAGCTAGCGCTGTGCCGAGTCTCAGCAGATGCAGACACTCAGGCTGGTCCCTCAGGTCCAGGCCCTCCCTACTAGCCCTTCAGTTCTGTGCGTAGAAAACCAGGCCCTGCCGGGAGGGGGTGTGGAGACAGGAAGACCCACGGCAGCTCTAGCTCCCTCCTTCAGGCCGGGGCAGAAGGTCAAAGCTGGGCGAGGGGCTGAGACGCTTGGTTCTCATCCCAAAGCTGGGCGGGTGGGAGGCTGGGTGCCGGGAGTAGAAAGGGAGACGGAAAGAGCCAGGCAGAGTCGCGCAGGGCCCAGCCGCCAGGGATGCGGCCGCCCTCTGCTGGGCGCAAGGGCTCACTGCAGCCGGCAACGAGTACGGCTCCTGAGAAGAGATGCTGAAACACGGTCCTGGCAAAGCAAACTTTAT
>NW_006429864.1:4093804-4109540 GCF_000325575.1 Pteropus alecto | reverse complement strand
CTGAATCTGGATGGTTGTGTTGAGGGGCTCTCGTGTTGTCCCCCAACACCATCATTCAGACTCAGATGGAGAGGGCCAGGGTGGGGGTGAGGCGCCCTGGGTCCACAGTACACCCCAGGAAGGCCCCCTCTGCATGGTGGTCTGGCAGGTCCTCCCTTGGTTGCTGAGGCCAGGCCCCTCTGGGCTCCTCATTTCTTGGATCCCAGCTTTTTAGGTCTGGGTGTGGATTTGGCCTATGGAGAGAAGGGAGAGCACCAGCGTCCCCCTCCGGCCGGGTCCTGGCACCCCCGCCCCCAGGAGGACCAGCCCCTTCTCATCAGCACTCACCTTCCTCACAGGGCTCTTGTCTTTACTGGGTCTGGAACAGGGATGGGCAGAGAGTTGGGGGGTGGAGGGGAGAGAGAGCTCAGCCTGACGCCCTGGCCCTCCCAGTGCCCACGCTGGCAAGCAGGGCCCTGGACACTTCCGGGAAGCAGGGGCTGTGCGGGGAAGCCGCAGAATTCACCTGTCGCCTGCCAGGGACCACTCTGACTCTCTCTCATTAAACGAGATCTTTTTTTTTTTCTTTTTAGGCTTCCATCTGCTTTTTTCACAAGTATGTATTTTTCATTACCAAAATAATGTTAATCACGTTGCACCAAATAGAGTGAATAGAGAGCAGAATAAATTACTTAATGTTATTTACCTCCCACTTAATGTTATTAACATTTTGGCGTATTTCCTTTCAGGACTTTGTTTTCTTCTAAAATTGTGAGATAAAATGAAAACGATTTAATATCGTGTTCTTTTTAATTCTATAAACACTTTTCAGGTTGCTATATTCTTCATAGGCATCTGTAACATCCACTGAGAGAATGTGACATGCGTTAATCGACTATTATATTGGTAGAGATTTAGAATGTTTCCATTTTTCACTGTTATTTGAATAACGCAGTGACGAGTTTCTTAGTGGATATCATTTCCCCCGTACGTCGAATGGGGTCCTTTGGAGGGAGTTACCATAAGATAACAGCTTAACGCTTTCCATAAAGGCCATGCCAACCTGCGGTAGCGGCACCCGCGTGCCCTTGTATGCGCACATGTGCACACACCGGGCACACCCCACTCTTTCTAACACTATATGCCTCAGCTGCAAGGGTCTGGCCGAGTTAATAGATGGAGAGAGTTACCTCGCTGCCTCCTCTTCTTTTTCCATCTTTTTTTTCTGGGGACCAAACGCAGGTGTTATTGGGAGAGTTGGGGTGAAGGCCTGAGCAGACCGCCCCCCGCCCCGCACCCGCCCCTGGCAGCGCTCCGAGGCCTCCCCGAGCACTCAGCTCCGGGGCCCCGCCTCACCTTGGCAATGCTGGTGCGCTTCGGGGGCGCCGGCCTCTTGCCTTGTTTGACGGGCGTCTCCTCCAGGGACAAACTCTTCTCGTCTTCGTCCTGGTCCTCCTCCTCCTCCTCTGGCTGCTGCTCTTCCTCCTGTTCTTCCTCCTCCTCTTCTTCTTCCTCCTCTTCCTCTTCCTCCTCCTCTTCCTCCCAGGAGAGGTCTGCACTCTCTGCAGGGCATGGTGGGTGGGGCGGGGCCTCTGAGCACAGGGTCTCTACCTGGCTTGAGAGTCGCCCTGGAGGCGCCCCAGCAGGAGCTGGAATTGTCCACCTGCTCGCCTGCAGCCCCCCTGGCCTCCCTGACAAAGGGAGAGATTTGAGACAGCTCCAGAGGGCGGGGCCGTAGGAGGAAGCAGGGGAAGGGGCAGGCTGGCCTGACTGGGTAGGAGGGGGATTCACTCTGGGAAGGACCGGGTGGGTGCAGAGGGACCCAGAGTAGGGATTCAGACCTTCTCCTAAGGGAGGTGAACCCTGCCGGGGTTTGGGGCAGGCGAGCACCCCGATGAAAGCAGCACAACCAGACACAGAAGAGGGCCAATTAACGGGATGTGAGGAGGGTCAACAGCACAGTGACGTGCTAGGGCCCATGCTGCCCTACGGCTGCGTACTCCACAGCAGACAACATGTCAGTGCGGACCAGCACTAGTCATTGTGCTCACTGCTCTTTCTGAATATCCCATTTATTCCTCATAACTCCTCTTTGAAGATGAGACCAGGTATACACCGAGCCTCGTGTTACAGGTGAGGGGGCTGCGGCCCACAGAGGGCATGGCCAGGAGATGAGAACTGGGCTTAGTAACCGAGCCCATGGCCTTCCCGTCCAGGCTACTGGCAATCATGTTGCCTTTGGGAATTTTCTCTAATAATTCAAGAATCCCTCAAGTGTTCAAGTACCTATTATGCCCTTGGCTCTGTGCTGGGCACTGCACTCTCAGACCTTCCCCAGGCCCAAGCTCGGACTCACCATAACATTCCTGGCCACTGAGGAACACGGGTCCAGAGCCAGCCCGGAGCTGAAAAGTGACTGGAGGAGAAAGCTCCAATCCCATCACGATCTGCAGGGGGAAGGATGCGAGGGCGGGAGCAGAGAAGACGGGGTCACTTCGGCCTGTCACCTGGCTGGACGCTGGCGTCCAGCAGACACACTCAGAGTTCATTCCCCAAACCCCAACCACACGCATTTCATGGGTTCTCTGGACCTCACTGTGCTCTCAGCCCCCTGGACTTTCCCGCCAAGGTGGACTTTGTCAGAGAAGAATGTAAATCTGACCATCTCATTCTTGCTACGGTCACAGACAAGCTTCCAAGCTGAGGGGCAGCTGTTAAATAGGGAAGTCTGATTGCTACAGACTAAATTATGTCCCCCAAATTTCATGTTGAAGCCCTAACCCCCAATGTGATGGTATCTGGAGATGAGGCCTTTGGGAGGTAATTAGAATAAGATGAGGTCATGGGAGTCAGGCCCTCACGATGGGATTGGTGTCCGTATAAAATGAGACCAGGGAGCTCTTTGTCTGTCTGTCTGTCTCTCTCCATGTGAAGACACAGTGAGGAGGTGGCCATCTGCGAGCCAGGAAGAGGGCCCGTACAGAAACCTGAACATGCCGCTCACTGATCTCAGATCAGATGAGAAAAGCAGACGCGAAGTTGTATGTACAGCGCCATTTCTGTCTTATAAGTAATGTGCGAAAATGCATATGAATAAAGGTTAGAACTATATTAAAGTGCTAACCATAATTTTCAGTGGATAGTACTGCATTTATTTACTTTATATTTTTCCAGACTTTCCAAATTTTTTAGAGTAACAATAATGATACTCATATTTATCGAGTTCCTACCCTGTGCCAGGCCATGTGCTAAGCGTTTTATCTGCTTTGTCTCATTTAACACCTTGCTCACGAAGGAGGTGCTATTACTTTACAGAAGAGGAAACTGGGGCTTAGAGAGATTAACTCAGAGTTTCTAGTTTAGACAGGAAGCAAATAAGTGAAAACAAACTGCAGCCGCAAAGACTTAGAAAGTGTGGATAAAATGTAATCCGCTGTTTTTACTCATGGCTGAATAGTAAGAGAAAAGGGAGAGTCTCCAAACATCAGACGTGAAGAGTAGCAGGTGCAAGAGCTGCTGCTGCAGCCACTAAAGGGAAATGCACTTGAAAAGAGCGAGGGCTTTGGGTTTTCACACGCACGCACCCGCCGACAGGAGACGAGGCCTTGGTCCAGAAGAGGAGGCTTGTAACGAAGCCCACTGTGTGCAGGCCAGGAGCCCCAAAGGACCGCAGCTCGGTTAGAAGCCCCAAGGTGAGGGTTGAGGAGAGGAGACTAAAGAGCCTCAAACCAACGACTAGAAACTGCACGCCGCCACGGAAAGGCAACGAGGAAAAGGGAGGGGGATGGGAGTCTCCCGTGAGAATCTGAACTCCCACGCCGTACCTGTCACTTGCATGACGTCTGAATTTACCTGGTGGGGACTGCCATGCCAAGGAACCTGTGTAAAATCCCAGGCTTGTGATATTCCTGGGGCAAATGGCAGACGCAAACACAAAACCGCTCTCCTAGGATACTCTCCATTCTTTTTACATGAAACTCTTTCGGGGAAAACAAAACCCTGAAGTTAATTCGCCATCTAAAATTATAAAACATACTCGAAACAATCCTGCAGAGTCAGCAGAGGGAACAAAATGACTGCAGACTAGCACGACCAACACCTGAAGTCAGAGAATAACAATCTGGACTACTAGGAACTAAGGTCGATGAAAACCAAATCTCTATAAAAGTAGGAGTCAGAACCCTAAGACGACGATACTATGACAAATAAAAAGAACCGAATGCAGCTCCTAGAAATGAAAAATATTAGCCTTGAAATAAATGGAACAAATGGTTGAAAAGCAGAATAAGCCAGCTGACACGAGACTCAGTAAACTGAAATAGTGCTGTGAAGACATCACACAGCAGGCATCGCGGAGAGATAAACAGAATGTGAAAGAGAAGCGGAGATGCTGAGGACAGGATGAGAAGTCCCAGCACGCATCTAGTCAGCCTAAGGGACTGGAAAGAATGGAGCCACCATTCAAAGTGAGAAAAACCAAGAGTTTTCCAGAAATGATCAAAGACCCATATCCTCATATTCAGGAAACCTAAATCTCGAACAGATACATAAAAATAATTCTACACTAGAACATGCAAGGTAAAATAGTAGATAACAAAAACAAAGAGTTTATCTTAAGATAAACCAGGAGGAAAGACAGATTTCCCGAAAAAGGCACGGGAACCAGACAGACTGAGGATTTCTACAGCGACATCAGAAACCAGAAGAACACGATAACATCTCCGAAGTTCTGAGGGAAACTGCCTCTGTATCTAGAATTATACAGTCAAACTATCATAAAGGGATAAGGGGAAAAGACAGGTATTTCCAGGCAAAGCTCAAGCAAGTTTGCTACTCCCAGACCTACTAAAGAAGGTTTCAAGAAGATGGCAATTAAATTGAGAAGGAAGACGTGGATATAAGAAACAGTGGTGAACAAGCAAATTGGTAAACAAGGAAAAACTTGTAAGCATTACTGTAAAATAAGATAGCGCCAGTAATGACTAGTGTTGAGTGGGTTTAAAACAAGTTGATGCTAAAACACTACATGATAACGACAACATATAAGTTAAGAAGAGAGTAATTACAGGAGTTCCCTGGATCGTCTGGGAGAAATAAAAACATTAATTTTAGACTTTGATCATGCATGATTGTTAAAAAAAGAAATTAAAGATAACCAATAAAAATTAGAAGGAGATTCTAGGGCTTCCAAACCAGTGGAAAAAGGGAAAAGAAACTTTAATCAATCTAATAAAAGACAAGAAAAGGAGAAAAAAATAAAAAATAAAAGAGCAAGGAAGGTAGAAGCACAAAGTACACGTTACAAAGAAATCCAAATATACTAGCGATCACAATGAATATAAACAGACTATACCGATTAGGTAGATTAAAACAAAGTCTAGCTACACACTCCTTATAAGATATACACCAAAACATAAGGATGGAAACACTGAGGTAAAGTGATGGAAGCATATATCCAGATGTCGCAGAGGCTTCCAGTTGCTTACGTAATATCCATCCTTCCTTTGTTTTATAGTAACGATGCCCTGATATTACTCAGATATTGTACTCAGCTGAAGACTGCATTCTCCAATTTCCTTTGCAGTTAGCTGTGACCATGTTACTAATTTCTGGACCAGTGAGTTGTAAGAGGACTTTAGTGGGTGGTACTTGTGTGATGACTCCTTAGAAGGTAGACAGAGAACTGAGGAAAGCTCTTCCCTTGCTTATTCTTTCCTATTACCTTAAATGCAGAAGTGAGGGCTGGAGCTGTCGCAGCCTTCCTGGACAGTAAGGTGATCTTGAGGAGGGCAGCTCTGCACTAAGAACTGGAGCAAAATAACAGGAGACTTGGTCTTTGGTGACCACAGAGCCACCTCACCAGCCCTCAACTGCCCATCTCTGGACTTCTATGCAAGACAGAAATAAATCTCAAATGTGTTTAAGCCTCTGTGGTTGGGTCTCTGTTACTGCTACCCTACCTAATTAAAATGAAAATGAAGCTCGTTGTACCATCTGGTGAGTGATGTTAATAATGTGGCTGTGACTCTGTGTGTGTGTGTGTGTGTGTGTGTGTGCGCGCACGAGCACGCGTGTGTGTGCACGCATGCACATGGGGTGGGGGTCAGGCGGTATATAGGAAACCTCTGTACCTTCCTCTCAATATTACTGTAAATCTAAAACCGCTCTAAAAATAAAAAATAAAGTCCTTAAAAAATGAAGCTAGTTGTATTTGTTAGAATTAAGTTTGGTAACAAGTGACATGTAAGCTCATAATGGTGGCTTACACAAGATAGAAGCTTGTTTGTCACATAAACTAAGTCCGGATATGTGTGTGTGTGTGTGTGTGTGTGTGTGTGTGTGTTTGCGCGCGCACGAGCACGCGTGTGTGAGTGCACGCATGCACATGGGGTGGGGGTAAGGCGGTATATAGGAAACCTCTGTATCTTCCTCTCAATATTACTGTAAACCTAAAACCGCTCTAAAAATAAAAAATAAAGTCCTTAAAAAATGAAGCTAGTTGTATTTGTTAGAATTAAGTTTGGTAACAAGTGACATGTAAGCTCATAATGGTGGCTTACACAAGATAGAAGCTTGTTTGTCACATAAACTAAGTCCGGATATAAGCAGTCAGCTGCAGGTATACTGATCTGCAATCACCAGGGATTCAGGTTCTTTGTAACGTGTTGCTTCACCATCCTCAATATGTGGCTTCTACCTTCTGGCCCAGGATGGCTGCTCAGATTCTAGCCATCGCATCCACATTCCAACCAGCAGGAAAGAGGTCAGAAAGATCTTTCTTTAAGGACTCTGAACATGTTGTAGATACCATTTCTGTGTACTTTCCATTGGCCAGAACTTCAAGGCCATGCCTAATTCAGAGGGACTATAGTCGTTATTCTCAGAGGCCTCGTGGCCAGTTAAAATTGTGAATTCTACTACTAAAGAATAAAGGAATAATAGGAATAATACGGAGGGACAAGAGGGAAAAAAAATAAATATCAGATGATATAGGCTTTAATTCAATAAGCATTTTAGGTAAAAAGAAACTCACCACAGATAAAAAAAGTTAATTTACAAGGAAGATAATTCTGTAAATTATATGCACCAACAACATAGTATAAACATAAATAAAACTCTAGCTTCAGTAATCAAGACAGTATGGTATTGGAGGGATAGACACACAGATCAATGGGACAGAAGACCTAGAAATGGACCCACACAGATGTGCAACTGATTTTTGACAAAGCTGCAAAATCAGCTAGATAGAGGAAAGATAGCTTTTTCAACAAACAGTGCTGGAGCAATTGCACATCTGTAGGCAAAGAAATGAACCTTAACCTAAACCTTGCACCTTATACAACAATGAACTCAAAATGGATCCTGGACTTAAATGTAAAACATAAAACTGTAAGACTTTCAGATGACAACAACAAACCCCAAAAAACAAAAACAGAAAATTTTTGTGATCTTGGACTAGGCAAAGAGTTCTTAGACTTAACACCAAAAGTCATAAAAGGAGACACTGATAGAATAGACCTCATCGAAATTAAAAACTTTTGCTCTGCAAATGCTCATGTGAAGAGAATGAAAAGGCAAGTTATAGAATGAGAATATTCACAAACCACATTTTTGACCAAAGGCTACTGTCTAGAACATATAATGAAGTAGCAAAACAAATGATCCATTAGAAAATGGGCAAAAGCCATGAACAGACATTTTACTGAATATACAGATGGCAAATAAACACATAAAAAGATGTTCAACCTCATCAGCCATTAGAAAATGCAACTTAAAAGTACAATGACATATCACTACATACATATCAGAATGGCTAAAATAAGAAACAATGACAACGTGAGATGTCTGAGGATGCAGAGAAACTTGATCTCTCATGCATAGCTGGTGGAAACGTAAAATGGCACAACCACTTTAAAAAATGGTGTGGCGGTTTAGGAAATTAACATGCAACCACCATGTGACCCAGCAACTGCGCTCCTGGGCATTTATCCCAGAGAAATGAAAACTCATGCTTACACAGAAATCTTTACACGAATGCGCACAGCAGCTTTATTCTTAATAGCTCCAAACTGGAATCAGTCCGATTTTCCCACAGACGAATCCTTGAACTGCGGTACATCTATATCACAGACTACTACCCGGCAATAAAAAGAAAACACCCGACTTGAATGAATCTCCAGGGAATTACGCTGAGTGGGTAGGAGAAAGCCAGTTCCAAAAAAGGTTATATATACATGAGTCTATGTCTAAGACCAAATTTTAGAAATTGAGAACAGATTGGTGGCTGCCAGGGGTTCGGGGTAGGGGAGAGAATAGGAGGGAGGTGGGTGTGTATGAAAAGGCAACAGGAGGGATCCCTGGGGTGTTTGAACTGTTCAGTATTTTGCTGTGGTGGTGGATACATGAACATAGGTGATAAAACTGTACAGAACAAAACCCCTAGACTGCAGCAGTGCCGATGTCCTGGTTTCCATATTATAGTTTTACAAAATGTTGCCTTTGGAGAAAACTGAGCAAAACGTACGGGGATCGCTCTGTATTATTTCTTATAGCTGAATGTGAATCTATAATTATCTAAAAAATTTCCATTAAAAATAAACATATGTAAAGCAAACAATAAAATTATGAATCCACTGAAAATCCACAATCATAAGGGGAAATTTTAACACATTTCTTATGGCAATTGATGGATCAGGGAGACAAAAAAATATGTAGATTTGAATACAATTAATAAGCTTGATTTAATGGACACATATAGATTCCTATATACTACTACGTATTAGGCCACAAGTCAATTTTCGACATATACCAAAGAATTGATATGTATGTGGACCACATTTTCTTCTGCAATTACACTGAAAAAAAGTGTGATAACCCAACCCATTCATACCTTTGGGAATTAAAAAATTCTAAGTAACTCATAATCAAATAAGAAATCATAATGAAATTAGAAAATATTTAAAATAAAATAAAGTGAAATTACTGTAAAACATATTGAGGGATGCAGCTAAAAAATCCTTAAAAAGAAATTTATAGCATTCAAAATGAATACATAAAACTTATTCAGAAAAAATAAGCTAGAATATAAATGGGATAAATACCTAACTCAGGAAATAAATAAAAGAACAGAGAAAGCAGATATCAGAAAACCAGAGAAATTAATAGAAAGTAGGGACATAAAAACATCAACGTAACCAAAAGCTGGTTCTCTGAAAATAAAAAAAGACAAATCTCTAGTGATTGAAATGAAGGGAAAAAATGAAGGATGATAAATATTATTAAGAATTTAAAAATCAGACCTAAAAACAGATATAGTCGTAATTAAAAATATTATCAGCAAATAGCATGAACAATATTTAGAAAGATATAAATGATCAGAACTTACTCGGGAGACATTTGGTTCGAGCCAAGAAAGTAACAGGGACTGAATTTATCTTCCAATGTGAAATAACTTAAAAAACCCAAACATAATATAGGAAATAATGGCTCTCAAAACACTGGACATCAATCAGGGAAGAACTGGAAGCCTCAAGAGATGGGACACATATGAAATGAGCCCAATGGTTGTCCAAGCTTCCTTCCTGGACAATGCAGCGAGGCGGAACTTGGGCAGAGCCCAGTGATCTCCGTGAGTTGAGGAAGTGGAACTGGGAACCCAGGGAAGCCAAGGCACTTAGCGTTCACAGAGCAGAGGACAGGAGAGAGCTGCAGACAGAATGCCAAGGAACCCCCCCCTCCCCCCTTTGAGTATTTTCAGTCAAATAGTGATTAGCATATGCATGTGAGGAACCGACCTGAGACTGGGGAATCACTCTGAGGGTGTCTGGAGCTCATGTAGAGTCAGGGATAGTGCCTGTTTCTAACAGCTAGAGTAGAAAATCTCATAATTTATGGGGCACCTGTTGGAGAGCTAAGAAGGGTCTCATCACAGTAATGGCAGGGGTGGGGGTGGTAACTAGATGAAATTCAGGTTTTGTCCTACCAGATCCACAAGTATGAGATGGTATTTAAGTAACTTGACTGCCTAGCACCCATTTAAAAATTACCAAAGAAGTGGGAAGCTACAATTCATAATGATGAGAAAAATTCAATCAAAACTAATATGAATTATAGAATTAGTAGTTAAGACTATAGTCCATATGTTCAAGAAACTAGAGGAATGATTGAAAATATCTGAGACATGGAAGACTCAAAATTTCTAGAGATGAAGACTACAATATCTGAGATGAAAATACACTGATGAAATTAACAGCAAATCAGATACTGCAGAAGAAAGAAATAATGATATTGAATAAATAAACACTATCCAAAATGAAATACACAGAGGAAAAATACTTTAAGAAAATGAACGGAGCATCAACGAACTTTGGGACAACTTTAAGGAGCTGAGTATATATGTAATTGGATTCCTCAATGGAGGTGAGAGAGAAGGGGGGAGCAGAAAAAAATATCTGAATAATGGCTTAAAAAAACTATCAAATTTGTTGAAAATAATAAGCCCGCATATCTGAGAAGTTCAATGAACCTCAAGGCATTTCGTAATCAATTTGCTCAAAACCAGCAGTAAGGAGAAAATCTTAAAAGCGGCCAGAGGAAAGAAGACATTATATACAGAGGAGTAAAGCTAAAGATGCTCGTAGATTTCTCCAAATTATGCAAGCTATGTTTGGAGAAATCTACTAGCAATAAGTGTTGAAATTTAAAAAAATAGTTTTTTTTAATCCAGTGGAAATACCTTTTAAAACTGAAGTGAAATAAGGACTTTCACACATACGAAAGTTGAAAGAATTAATCGCAAGCACAGACCTGCATTACAAAAATGTTTAAGTCCTTCAAGCAGAAGGACAATGACACCAAAGTGAAAATCTGAATCTACCCAAAGGAATGAAGAGTACCAGAAATGGTAAATATAAAAATGTTTTATTCTAATTCCTAATCTCTTTAAAATATAGACCATTTAAAAACAAATATAATAACAATGTGGTGTGGGATTTATAACATATGTAGAGGCAAAAATTACTACAATAGCACAAAGGATAAGAAATGAGAAATAAAATATGCTGTAGTAAAGTTCTCATGTCGTAACGTGGCATAATAGTGTTTGAATATAGACAGTTGTAAGTTAAAGATGTACATTATAAATTCCAGAGCAACTACTAAATAATAACAGAGTGAAGTCCAGCTAAGAAGTTGATAGTGGAGATGAAAACATAATCATAAAAACCACTTCGTTAACCAAAAGAAAATCAGAAAAGAAACAGGGATGGGGCAAATAGGAAAACAAATAGCAAGATGGTCTATTTAAGCCCCATCTTGTTGATAATTACATTAAATATTAACAGTTTAGACACTCTTAATTAAAAGGCAGAGATTATCAGATTGGATAAAAGACTCGATTACACTGTATCTAAAAGAAATCCACTTTATATATAAAGATACAGAGATTAAACATAAAATGATAATAAAGAAACTGGAAAAACATACCATACAAACACTAGTCAAAAGAGAGCTAGATTGACTATCTGAATCAGACTAAGTAGACTTCAGAATATTTACCAGGATAAACAGGGACGTTTCATAATGATAAAGGAATCAATTAATAAAGAGGATAGAGCCATCCTAGAAGTGTATGTGCCCAATAAAAAATACATGAAGTAAAAACCAAGAATTAAAAGGAGAAATAGACAAAGCCACAATTATTGTTGGAGACTTCAACATGCATCTCTCAGTAATTAATAGATCCAGTAGACACAAAATCAGTAAAGATAAAAAAGACTTGAACAAAACTATCAACTTGATATAATTGACATTTACAGAGAAATATACCCAACAACAGGAGAACACACTTTCCTCAATTGTAAATGAAATAGTCACCCAGCAAGAACAAGTTATGGATCATAAAACAAGTTACAACACAGTTTAGACTGAAATAATATAGAGCATATTCTTCGACCACAATAGAATCAAACTAGAAATGAATTAAAGAATCTTAGAAAATCTTTTCGAAATATCCCAGTGGCCAAAGAAACTATAAAACGATTTGAACTCAGTATAAATACGTGAAAAACAGTACTTATCAAAATTTGTGGGATGAATAAAGACTTGAACAGATAGTTCTCCAAAAATGCCCAATAAGCACAGGAAGAGATGCTCAATGTCATTAGTCATTAGGGAAATGCAAATCAAAACCACATTGAGCTATCAGTTCACATCCACTAAGATGCCTGCTCAAAATTAGACAATAACAACTGTTGGGGAGGATGTGGAGAAACTGGAATCCTCATAATTGCTGGTATGAATGCAAAATGGTAAAGCAGTTTGACAGTTTTGTCTATAGTTTAACATATACTTACTTTATGACTTGGCAAGTTCACTCCTAGGTATTTATGCAAGAGGAAAGAGAACAGATGTCCGAACAAATACTCACACTCAAATATTCACAGCAGCTTTATCCATAATAGTGTAAAACTGGAAACTACCCCAATGATCTCCATTAACAGGTGAATGAATAAACAAAACTTTATATATGTGTGTGTGTGTGTATATATACACACATGCACACACACATATACACATATATATATTTGTAGAGTGGAACATTACTTAGAAAAGGAGCACGTTACTGTCTCACCAACAATATGAATAAATCTCAAAAGCGTATGCTAAGTGAAAAAAGTTGGGCACAAAAGACTACGCATTGCATGATTCCATTTAATGAAATGCTAGAAAAAGCAAAATTATAGTGACAGAAAGTAGACCAATGGATGCCAGAGGCAGTGGTAGGTGGAAGGGATTGACTGCAAAGAGGCTTGATTGTGGTGATAGTTACATAATTATATACATTTGTCAAATGCATCAAATTGTATACTTAACATTGATGAATCTCATTGTTCCAAATTATATCTCAATAAATCTAGTAAAAGAAACTGACTCAGAGAAATAGAAATATCTGAGTAGATCAAAAACTATTAAATAAATTACGATAACTTAAAATCAAACCAGTCCCACATAGTTTATTTGCTTATTTACTCACTTCTTCATTATATATTGAGTTCTTACAGTATACCAGGCACTCTTATACAGGCAGTGTGGATAATGCGGCAAACAAAACAGGCCAAGTCCTTGCTCTCTTGGAACTTATATTCTGGCTGGGGAGAAAGAATGCACAAATGAAAACTGATGCCAGCGATGGGTCCGACGGGGGAAAAGTGATTATGGGTGCAGAAGGAAGAGGGGATGCTGTCTGTGGTCAGGGAAGACCACTTTAATGAGTTGACATTTGAACAGAATGGATGAAAGTAAGGGACAGGTGTGTCCCTGGCATGGGGAACAGTAAATGCAAGGACTCTGAGGGTTATGTTGGGAGTTTTCAAGGTACAGTCAGGGAAGCCATTGTGGTTTGAGCAGGGTCAAGGGGGAAAGTAGCAAAGGCTGAGGTCAAAGAGGGTGCCGAGGGTCAGTACATAAAAGATCTGGGATCTCATTCTCAATCAAGTGGGAAGCCACTGACTTAGCTAAGTATTCTAGCAGAGAAGCAACACCAAATTTTGTTCAAAAGAATCTTTCTGGCAGCTGTGTATAGAATAGACCGGAGGTTTGAAAACTTTTTCTGTAAAGGGCCAGATGGCAAGTATTCTAGGCTTGTAAACCATGTGGTCTCTGGAGACGACTCAACTCTGCTGTTACAGAGTGAAAGCAGCCATAGGTAATATAGAAATGCAGGAGTATAGCCGTGTTTCAATAAAACTTTATTTACAAAAAACAGGCAGTGGGCTGGATTTAATTCTGCCAGGGGAAGATCCTTGAAGTATTCTATAGGGGACCAAGAGTGAAGGCAGGTAGACCAGGTCAGAGGCCCTGCAATAAAACTGAGCAAGAAGTGATGGTCACCTGCACCGGGGTGTAGCAGGGAGGTGGTGAGATGTGGTCAGATTGGGGTGTATCGTGAAGGTAGAGCCAACGGGATTTACTGGTGTTTCAGATATAGGGTGTTAGAGCGGGTCTTTTTTTGCCTAATTGGAAAAGAAACTACTGGGATAGGATGGGGTTTGGGGGTAGAAGAGATTATAGATATAAATCAAGACATTGGACTTAGATTTGTTAAGTTTGGGTTACCTATTAAATATATTAATTTGGATAGAGGGTCTGGAGCACAAGAAAGAGGGTGCATATACAGAAATAAATTTCAGAATATTTGAATAGATGATCTTTAAAACCATGGGAATGAATGAGATCTAAGGAGATCTCATAGATAGAGAAAAACATGGGTTTGAGGGCAAGTTTGACAAGATCTGTTTCCCAGGTCTTCAAGGACAGCTAATCCTAGTCTTATATTCCCTGTTCCAGCACACGGAAAGAAAGAAGCCTCCATCCCTCAGTTCATGAGGCTAGCATACTTTGATACCCAAATAAGAGAAACATATAGGCCAAGAAACTGATGAGTATATAAGTTTAAAAACAAGTCAATATATTAACAAAGCTATGATGAAGGAGTGTTTATTTTAGGAATGCAAAGTTG
Source organism: Pteropus alecto (assembly GCF_000325575.1). Classification (NCBI taxonomy): domain Eukaryota; kingdom Metazoa; phylum Chordata; class Mammalia; order Chiroptera; family Pteropodidae; genus Pteropus; species Pteropus alecto. The sequence continues at coordinate 4,095,043 of NW_006429864.1, read as the reverse complement.
GTTGAGTATTATTCTGTTAACTTACCATATTAACAGATCAAAGAAGAAAAGAACCCAAGATTATTTGAACAAAGAAGCACTTGCCGATTATTCATGATTAAAAAGAAAACCCAATTTTAAAAGCAGAGTCGGACTAGATGGGGATTTTCTTAAGCAGACAAAGGGTATCTACCAACCCATCATACTTAATGGAGAAGCATTAGAAGCATACTTTTTGAAAAACAATCAAGGATGAAACAAAGACATCTATCATTATCATTTTATCCAATAGTATACTGGACGTCCTAGACTGTGTCGTAGGATTAAAACGAACACACCAAAAACATGAAACTGCCATTTTTCACAAACAATGATGATTTGCTTAGCACACTCAAGATAAATTATTAGAAATAAGAGAATTTCTGGATCCTCAATCAATATGTAAGTCATCAGCAGTCTGCTGTCACTAACAGTAAATGGTTTAAAACCGTGATCTTGAAGAGAGGTTATTTAACTCGCCCAAGGTCACACAGCTGGTAGAGGGTGGGCTGGGATGGAATCGGGGGCTCTCTGACTGCTGAGGCCAGGCTTTTAGTCACAGGCTGTACCTCCTGTCTGGCGTGGCTACACTGCTGCAGGGTAGCTGTGTCTCCGCTGTTCCATGCCCACCCAGGAGGTGAGGCCAGCAGGGGCTCCTAGGTCCGGCCGCGCAGTGCTCCTAAGCCCGCAGGGAAAGGCTTACCATGGGCAGGGCGGAGGCCTGCAGCGAGGCGATGGTGATGGGCTTTGTCCTCTTGTCCTCCTGGTTTGCGGGGGGCAGGATCTCCACGAGGTTCATCTCCTCTTTGGCTTTCTCCCCCAAGCAAATCTGAGAGGGTGGACAACAGGCAGGGCGCCGCATCAGCCGAGGGCAGTGGAGGGACCCGTGTTGCCCGCGTTGGGACCAGAGATTCCCCCTGCTCCTCTGTAGTGGTCCCTCCTCCCTGCCGTGCGGGGACACCCACCGTACTGAGCAGCACTTTACAGTCCTGCTTCCCCTCCTTCTGCGGTTTGAAGGTCCAGGTCCGCTTCTCCTGGTTCAGCTCACAGCCTGGAAGGGCGGGCGGGCTCAGGGGAGACGTCCCTTCTTCCAGGTAGTCCTCACCCCGGGGGAAGCGCCCCCAGCACCCCGGTGCTCACTCACCCCAGAGCGTGGCTGGCGCGGCCTTGGCGGTGCTGCTGGCGCGGCTGCGGTTCATGGCGTCGCGGGAGCCGACCGCG
>NW_006429864.1:4062589-4093609 GCF_000325575.1 Pteropus alecto | reverse complement strand
CGCGCGGCGGGCCCGGGGCCCGTCCTCGGAGCGCTCCCTCTGGGCTCTCACGCCGGCCCCACCCGGCCTCACCGCGGCCGCCCGCCGCAGCTGTTATGAGGCCTGCGAAGGGCACGGGTGGTGTCTAATCAACCCTCACCGAGAGGCCCTTCTCTCCCGCCCGGTTCCACCTTCCTTTCCGCGGCGCCTCAGAAGCACCTGGGGGGCCTGTTAAAACGCACGGGCCACAGGCCCACTGCCGGTTTCCCACCCAGCAGGTCTGGGTGGTGCCAAGAGCATTTGCATTTCTAACCGTTCCCAGCTGAAGTGGGTGCTGCGGGTCGGGGACCACACTGTGACCTGGCATTTACCAGGGTCTACTGCCGCTGGCCGCCCAGCTTGGACAGGCTTTGCCGCCAGGATGAAGCAGCAGCAGTCGCGCGACTTTGTGCCCACCACCTTTGTTCTTGTCCTTTCCCTCCCTCTGAGTGTGGGCTCCCAGGACTGTGGTCCCCAGAGCCCTCTTTCCGGAAGGACGATTTGTCCCATGGCTGGGAAGGGGTGAGCATGAGGAAGGTGACCCAAGAGGCAGCTGTCAGTAACTGGTGAGGAATCCACAATGAGTTTACTAGTGCCCATCATTTAACGAACAGCAGTTCACAGGGCACGGTAATAACTTAAATGTTTGTTTGCGTAAGGGTAGTAGGAGGAGGATTTTCAGCTTACCCCTTGCCCCCGCCTCCCCCACCTCCAACTCCTGAAGCACCTCTGTTTGGGAGTCAGAAATAACCAGGGATCTCTACCATTGCATTCTCGTCCTTCGCTCCCATCCCGGAAACTTCTCACCTCCATATAAGGCTCACTGAGTTTCCGCGAGGGCGCCAAGGCAGTAGGGAATTTTTTTTTAATCTTTTACAAAAATGGAGTTGCAGAACAGAACTGGGTATGTCTCTCTCTGGAACCCTGACTGCAGCTTCTGCTGTCCAGGAATTAACTTTTTTTTCTTTTTTAAAATATCAACCTTACTGAAAAATAATTGATATACAAAAATGCACTTATTTAAAGTGTACCATTTGATGAATTTTGACAAATATATACACCTGTGTAGCCATCACCATGGTCAAGTTATAATTTCCATCACTCTCCCAAATTTTCTTGTTTCCCTTTGCTGTCAATCTCCTCCCCTTAACGCCTAAGTGGCAATAGGGAAATACCTACCTGCTTTCTGACACTATAGATTATTGATTATTCTAGAATTTTACATTATAATTAGAACCATACAAGGTCTTTTTGTCTACCCTCTTTTGCTGAACAAAATGTGTTTGGAATTTATTTATCCAGTTCATTGCTTGTATCAGTAGTTTGTTTCTGTTTATTGTTGAGTAGTATTTCACGATTTATATATCCGCTCACCTGCTGGTTAGTTGTCAACTTGTATCAACTCGACTAGCCTCTTGTACCCAGTTATTCAAACACTAATGTAGGTGTGCCTGCGAAGGTATTTCGTAGATGTGGTTAACATCTACAACCAATTCCCTTTATGTAAGATTACCAACAATAATGCGGGTGGGCTCCCTCCACCCAATCAGTTCAAAAGCCTTAAGAGCAGGCTGAGACTTCCCTGAAGAAGTCCTGTCTCTGGACTACAGCTTCAGCTCCTGCCATAAAGCTTCCATCCTGCTCTTCCTGACAACCTGCCCTACTGATTTCAGACTTGCCTAGCCAGTCCCCATAACTGCATAAGCCAATTCCTTGTAATATATCCCTGACTGATATGCCCGTTGGTGGGCATTTGGATAGTTTCCAGTTTTAGACTACTATAAATACGAATGCTATGAATATTTGAGAGCAAGTCTTTGCATGGACATATATTTTAGTTTTACTTGGATAAATATCTAGGAGTGGAATTGCTGGATCATTCGGTAAACATATATTAAACTTTATGTGAAATTATGAAACTATTTTCCAAATTCCTATATATTTTCCATCTCTACCAGCAGTGTATGAGAATTCTCATTGCTCTACATCTTCATCAACACTTGGAGCTGTCAGTGTTCCTAATTTTAGTTGTTCTGGTGGATATATATGGTGACATTTCTTGTGGTTTTTATTTGTACTGATGACAAGTTATGTTGAGCATCTTTTCAAGTGTGTTTGTCATTTGCATATCTTCTTTTGCAAAATACCTGTTCAAACAGTTTGTCCATTTTTAAATTGGGTCCTTTTGGGTTATTCTATTGAGTTGTAGGGACTCTTTATATATCTTGGATACCTGTTTTGTGTTGAATATATGTATTCCAAAGATTTTTCACTCCTGCTATAGTTTATCTTTTCAATTTTTAAAAATGATATCTTTTGAAGAACAGAAATTTAAATTTTTGATAAAGTCCAATAAATTTTTTCCTTTATGGCTCATGCTTTTGATGTTCTAAGAACTTTTTGCTTAACCTAAGGTGGTGAAAGTTTTGACCCAAGTTTTCTTCTAGTAGTCTTGTAATTTTAACTTATACTTTTACATCAGTAATCCATTTGAAGTTAATTTTTGTGATGGTGTTAGTTAAGAGTCAGGGTTCATCCCCCCGCCCCCAAGTGGATATCCAGTTTCTCTAGTACCAATAGAAAAAGACTATCCTTTTTCTATTGAATTATCTTGGCACTTTTGTCAAACATCAATTAACCATATATGTCAGTCTATTTCTGGACTTTATACGATCCCATTGATCTATCTGTCTTACCCTAGTGTCAATCCCATGCTGTCTTGATTATTGTAGCGTTGTAGTAAATCTTGAAATCAGGTAGTTGAGTCCTCCAACTCTGTTCTTTAAAAAAATGTTTTGCTATTCCAGAATCTTTATATTTTTAATATAAATTTTAGAGTCAGCTTGTCAATTTTTACAAATAAGCTTTTTGGGACTTTTATTGGGATTTTGTTGAATACATGGTTCAATTTGGGGAGAACTGACATCACAATTTTGAGTCATTCGATCCAAGAACATGCTATAATCTATTTATTTAGATCTTCTTTATTTTCCCAAGCAATGTTTTACAGATTTTAGTGTACATATCTTGTTAAATTTATTCCTATGTATTTCATGTTTGGATGCTATAGCAAATAGTATGTTTGAAAATTTCATCTTCTAATAGTTTATTTTTATTATCTAGAAATAGTTTTTGTATATTGTCCTATTCTCTGATTTTTCTAACTTCAATTAGTTCCAGTAGCTTTTTAGTTTTTATTTTTTTTGGTATCCCAAATCATGATCCCTGGGAATAAAGGCAGTTTTATTTCTTCCTTTTCCATCTGTGTCTTTTCTTTCTTTTTTGTGCCTATTTGCTCTGGTAAGGACCTCGGGCACAATGTTGAATAGAAGTAGGTAAGAGAGGGCATCGTTTCTTTGTTCTTGATCTAAGGGGAAACATTCAGTCTTTCACCGTTCTGTATGTTTTTGATAGCCTTTTGTAGATGTGTTTTAATAGGTTAAGAATATTTCTTTCTATTCCTAGTTTGCTGAGAATTTTTATCATAAATGAGTATTGAATTTTGTCATGTGCTATATCTTGAGAGGACCAGCTTTTTCTCTTTTATGTGTTGAATTGCATTTGTTGATTTTTCAAATGTTAAACCAAACTTGCATTCCTAGGATCAATCTCACTTAGTCATGATAGTCTCATTTGCCTGTATTTTGTTAAGGATTTTTGCATTTATGTTCACGAGGGATATTAGGATAGTTTTTTTTTTCTTTTAATATCTTTGTCTATCAGTGTATGTTCACGAGGGATATTAGGATAGTTTTTTTTTTTCTTTTAATATCTTTGTCTATCAGTATTTTGGTATCAGGGAAATGCTTGTTTCATAAGACGACTGGAAAGTGTTCCCTCCTCTTTTCTGATTTTTGCGTGAGATTTCAGGTGCTCTGCCTGCAGGAGCAGGGGTATCTCCTTGGAGCAGAGTGCTCTGCCCTCATCTCCATACTGTCCCGTGATTCCTTTACTCTCCACGTGCAATTAATTAGTCACAAAGTCCTGTTGATTCCAACCCTATCCCCCAATATTTCTCAACTCTCCCCCTCCCTACAGGTCCAAATCCTTATTACTCAGTAGCTGGAAGATTAACAAAGATTTGTCACTAGACTGCTTTGCAAAATGGCCTTTGGTGGAAACTTATGGCTTTTAGGTTCAAATCCCAACCTCTTGTGCCCGATTCCTCAGCCAGACACGTGAAAAGCACTCTCTCCCTCTAGGCATGATTTTTTTTTTTTTTTTTTCCGTCTCCTAGAGAGATACAAGACGTTTCATGCTTCAGTGTTTTTGCACTGCCAGAGTGTTCTCTGCTGCCTACTTTCGCATGACTCCGTTCTGCTAGGACTCCGCTTGGGAGCTTCTGCGTCGTTCTCCCGGAGCACACTGAACCGCGCATCGATGATCCTTTCCAGCTTGTTCACTGGGTTCTTCGCAGCCAGGGGCAGTGCCTCTCTAACCACCGCGGAAACTGGCTGTGAGGCCACGGTGAGTGTGAACTCGAACCTCTACCGGGCACATGGCTCTGTGGGGGTCCGACGGCCTCGGGAGCCCAACGCGGGCCCTCCCCAAGAAGGGCGCTCCCATAGCCACCTAGCAGCCAAACCCTCTTCGCAGGTGCAACACCAGCAACCGGTCTGCGCAGGGAGTGAGAACTGCGCCTGCGCATGGCCGCGGAGGCGGGGCGCGCGACGCGCGGGGAGGACGCGCCTGGGGTAGGGCCCGTGTACACAGAGGCCGCGGGGACCGCAGGAAGCCGCGGAACTACTTCCGGGGCGCCACGGCTCGTCGGAAAGTCGTGCTGGGGCAGGGGTGGACTCCTGTCCTCCTTCCTGAATGGGGTCGAGGGGCCAGGGTCGGAGGCTTCCTCTCTTTTCCTTTCGGTAGAAGGCTATGGCCACGTTGTGAATTTAACCTGCCCAAACCAGGCCGCTGGGGTTCTTTCTGCAGGTGCTTCACCCAAATTAGGTCCAACCACTCTTCACCTTCCAGCAACCATCTTCTGCACACTCTACCCACGTCCCAGATGCACATCCTTTTCATTCATCATTATCTTCTTCGTCAGGTCCCAGCTTCTAAGGAGCACATTTTGGTTGCTGAGACGTGGGGGGAGAGTGGGGTAAGGACTACCTCAAATAGAGTAGGCAGGAAGACCGAGGGACGGGTCAGTAGGGGGTAGACCAGAGGGAGTGGGGCTCCACCCTGAGTCTTGAAAAGGTTAAGTGGGCAAAAGGCATTGAAGTCTAGACTGAGAAGAGATGGTTTTGCAGATTGAGAAAAGGCACGAGGAAGGATGTGGAGGCAGAGATGGCAGTGGCACCTGTCTAGTTGAACGGAAGGGTTCTGCTGCAAGATTTGTAGCTTGGTTGGTAGTTTATAACTTGATTTGCTTTTTGACGAGAGTCCCAGACTGCAAGCTGTTAAAGGCTGGGGAATTGGTTTTCTGATAAACAAATAATGTCTTGCTATATTCCTAAACAGAGGATGCTTTACCTTTATTGCACAGGATAATCATTCAGTCTTTAAGAGCAGAGGGGACATGGCTTGGGTTTTCTGACTTTGAAATTATACTGCTTTTACATTTGCCTACGCTTTTACTATCAGACTCTGTACAGTGGCCTGACCTTTACGTAAGGCCAGATTTGTTGTCCAGTTAATCAGTTCTTATTCTGAGTTTGGGTGTCCTCCAGACCTTGAATCCAGACGTTTCGTTGTCCATTAGCTAGCAGGGATTGATTGCCCACTTGTCACTATTTCTCTGCAACCTAAAAATGGATGGTTTGGGCCATAAAGGTGATATGCTTAAGTCTACTATGTTTGTTTTCATGGTTATAAAGCAGAATTTAAAATATAATTGTATATGGTGCTTGTTAAGTACTGTTCATTCTGTTTTGGAGTAAGATTATACTGGTGAAGGATCTTAACACAATAGCAATGAATCTGCCTTGCACATGTCCGTTTTTTGCTTTTGTTTTGCATTTTTTTGTTGCTTATTGTCAAAAAACATTTGGCCTAGAGTGGATGCCAGGTATTTGATGAATGAACAGACAGCAGCAGTCAGCCTGTCCTGAAAACCATAAGGGTTTTCTGAGGAAGGGGGAGAATACTGCAAGCTTGATTCTGTCCTCCATTCTGATCATCTAATGTCCCACTGTCTGGCAGCTGATTTCTTTAGTTGACCCACTGCTCCTGAAATACAGCAAAGTGGCTGACCAGTGAATTCCAGGGTATCTAAGCAGCCTAACCTAGATGTAACAAGCTCAAAAATAAGCTACAGGGGCAAGAATCCCCTTAGACATTATTTAGCACCTAACTGGCAGTTGTATTATGGTTGGTGAATACATTTTTATCCTTTTAAATAGTGATAAAAATTTACATTTTCAAGCCCTTGTTATCAGATGTATGATTTTTGCTTGTTTGCTTATCTTTGCTTTCCTTTGTTGCTTTGCCATTTGGGCACTATTAGATGGCAACATAGGTTTAAAGATCTAGCCAAAAATCTTGGGTGGGGGGAGGATTGGCTGGTGGCAAATAGGATAGAGAGGTGTTTTGGCATTCTTGATTCAGTTTATATTCCCAGTAACCACAAATTATTTTGCAAGGTGGTCTGTTTCTGCACTTGGTTGACATTTCATACAGTTAGAACATTTTTCCACTTGGGGAGGAAAAAAAAAAAACCCAAGTTCTTAAGAATAAGCTCATGTTTGCAGAATATAAAACTATTATTTTTTAGGACGTTGTCACTCATCCTATCTGATCATGAACTAACTGTCCTCTTCTTTTGTCTGATTTACTTTAGTGGAAGCAGATAACCCTTATTTCAGGGGTTCTGAACTTCTGTTAGGAGCCGGGTCACACAGCAGGTGAGCAGTGGGTGAGTGAGCGAAGCTTCATCTGTATTTGCAGCCGGTCCCCAGCGCTAGCATCACCGCCTCAGCTCCACCTCAGATCATCAGGCATTAGATTCTCATAGGTGCACCAGTCCCTGGTGCCAAAAAGGTTGGGGACCACTGCCTTATTTGGGTAGAGCCAACGAAACAAATACATACATACTATAATAATCTGCAGTAAAGATGTTAGGTGTTTTGTCATTAAAAGGTACAATTTGTGTCAGCATTGTCTGAAGGACTTGACGAGGTGACCATGGTGCCCAGGACAGCCTAGAAACTAATAAATTCCTGTTTTAATAGAATAAAACCACATTAATTTCTTGGATAAACTAGCTTAAAGATAACTGGCTTTCACATTAGGTTGAATCATGTGAACCCAATCTCTGACCAGAAAAAAAGGCTACTTTTTGGGGTGCCCCCATTTGTCAAGGAAGAAATGGCTTCACTGTTTAAAAAACTTGTTGTGGGAGATTTTAACAAGGCACTTTGTCAAGACCGGGCTGCGCTTAGGAGACCACCACCTCGGGGGGTGGAGGGGGTTCTTGCTTCTGAAAGTTTTTGTGGAGAGGAAGGGCAGGCTCTGGTTTGCTGGTCAGTCAGCATGTCAGGATAGTTGGGGAAGTGGGGTGGTCTTCACGTACCTCTGAGGAGTGTGATGGGTAACGTGGCTGGAGTGTTTTGTTTATTAATGAAGCCTGACCATTTTATGTTTGTTAGGCTTAGAGAAAGACTTGGCTAAGGTGAATCACTCCCATGTGCCCTCCAGCCATTAGGATACAATTTTTTCCCTTTGAAAGAATTTAGGACCCAGAAGGTACCCAGAAGACAGAGAGCAAAGGTACCAGTACATCTAGACAAGGTGGACAAAATCTGCCCTCTAGAGCCCGTTATTCATTGTATCACGGTACAATTCCTATCTGTATCCTAATACTTTTCAGTGTTTCCGGCAAATATGGTCCCGCATACCTAGGTACTATGTAGTATGGGGATGAGAAGTAGTCCGTTATCTGTAGCGTTCTTCATTTGATAATTATGGCCCATGAGGTCTGCAAAGTATTTAGGAGCTAGCATTTTACCCTTGAATGTGTCAGGGTCTAATCCACCTTAGAGGAGCAGATGTCAGAACATGAACAAAACTGGGCTTTGTGCCATTAATACTTCTCTGCTGGCTGCTGTGTTATCACCTGGAAGCTAGTAAAGAGGTAGAGTGGCTTCACTTTTGTAGCTGTGGACAGCAGCATATATGTGTAAATATACACACAGTTTCCTTACATACACAACCCCTCACATCAGTATCGGTGCACCAGACTCTGTAAACATTTTTCAGTGCTTTTTGTTTTTAAAACTTGCGTCAATATAAAGTTTGTTCCGAATATTATGAAAAATGTACATGAAGTCTTTACTGCAGATTTTTAAAGACTGCGTATTAACTAATCAATCAGGCATTTAAAAGAAACTCAGTCAGACTGAGTCCAATGAGAAACAAGATAATTTTTCAAGGTCCCTGTCATCCACTGGCTTTTAAGAATGCATGTTTCAACTATCTTCATGTGTTTTGAATGAGACATGTCCTTCCAGACACACTAGACTTGATTGCTGAAACCGGGTCAGTAGAAACCATTGAAGTTTATTGGCGGTCACAATGCTTACACTGTATGCAGCAAACACCCTTACAAGTCTATCCGCAACCTGATCACGCAAGAAAGGATTCACCACACAGTCGCCAGAGGAGAAGGAAGAAAAAATTAACAGGCTTGTTTCTGGGGGTAGAGGAGAGAAATAAAAATAAAACCTAATTGATGAGTGTCCCATGGGCAAGAGCTGAACTAGAGATGCGTACAACTAGCAGCAACGATTGTGGAAAAAGTACAAGGCAAATAGCTTTCTCCATTAATTTTCCTCTGTAGGTTATTTTTTTTAAATATTCAAAACATTTATTATGGTTTTCATTTTATAAAAATGTATATTTTTAAGGGGGTGGGAGAATGTTAAATACTTCATGCTAGGCAGACCTTGTTATTAAGAACCCCTCCGCTGTAGTAACTTCCTCCAGTTCATACATTCATGAGTGCAGGGTACATATATAAATATCCACACGCACGCATCCACACGCACTGCCTCAAGGGCTGGGGAAGACTAAAAGTTATTGGCCACACGCAGCTGGGCCTCTGCTGGACTCATCCAAATCACTCCACAGGAGAGCAACTGGCTCAATCCCTTCTCTCGTCTCTACCGTTACAGAGACCAAGAACCCTAAGTCATAGAGTTATATCCGACTTTTAAAAGCAAGAGGCATCTGTCTGAGGATGAGGGTGAGCAAAGTGGGAAAAAGGATGAAGCTAAGAACACCAAACAAACACTTTTAGCTGGAGTTGTCTGTCACCGTAAGAGGCCGAGGGACCTTGGGCAGCATCTATGGTTGAAGGGGAGGGATGGTGCTCCGCATGGCTTAGAGTTCCTAATAACAAGGGTAATACAGTAACAGGAAGTGATAATTTTGGGGGCAAGGAAAGGGCAATAAGAAAAAATATACATTTGGAATTTTTACTTTTTTTTTTTGCCTCTCTACACTGTGTCACTAAATATATCTCTGCACGTTCACACATCCTCGTCCAGTAAAGCTTCAGGCCACCAGAATACACATTTTTTCCTCACTTGCATACACAACCCCTTACATCAGCATTGGTGCACTAGACTCTGTAAAAATTTTTCAGTCACACTTTGTTTTTAAACTTGAGTCAATATAAACCTTGTTCAAAATGTTATGAAAAAATGTACATGTTTATACAAGGCAGGTTGTGGCAGGACACTGGGGGTTCTCCCCCTTTGGGTGGCCCCAGGAGAGGGGGCTGGAGTCTCACATATTTGTGTCTCTATCTCCTCCCACCACCCTTCCCACCCCATCCCCCAAGAACCAGCAGCGCCCTGCCCCCTAGTGAGTGCACTCACACCCCTATTCCCTGGGGAAACAGCTAGTTGACCTTTGCCATTTTCTCCACACCCCTGGAGAAGGGCGCCAGGATCAGCCAGGCCCTCTCCCTTGTAATTGTTCGCCCCTCTGGGCCAGACCGAAGGGACGCTGCTCTGTACAGGTAGATTCCAAGGAGGTGTCAGCTCATCATGTCATTGCTATTCACGCCGTAAGTGGAGTTCTTCATCGAGTCGTTGACTTCTCGACGGAATGCTGACAGGTTCTGGGTGAACCTAAGAGAGGATGCATGTAGGTTGGGGGAGTTTGGCAGAAGGGAAAGGTCTTTGCCTAAAACGTTTCTAGCAGATAAGTGGCCACTGAGAGACGGAATGTATGAATTGATGGGTTCTGGTTAGAAGGTCAGTAAATGTCAGTCTTTAAGGGACAGTTTGGCTAGTTTTGTGCCCCTTTCTACTTGACAACTCTGTGGTGGGCCTTGAGATCTGGTCACATCTGGAGGTCTAAGGGCCACCTTGGGTTCACGGCAGCACAAAAGGAATCTCATGGACAGAGGCAGGAAGTAATCCGCACAAAGAAAGAGGATGAAGAAGCTATCTCATTTCTTGATGCCAGGAGATTGGTACTACAGAGCTGTGCCCTCCAGTGTGGTAGCTCCTAGCCGTATGTGGCATCGAGCACTTGAACTGTGCCCAGTGCAATCAAGGAACTAAATCAAACTAGATGAAATTTAAAATGCAGTTCCCCAATTGCACCTTAATTAATTACAAATCTCCAAATTGTAAATTAATTAAAATTAATAAATTAATTTAGAAAATGTGACATTCAGTTCAGTTATCGAAGACTTCTAAATATGTTTGGAACAACTTCGGTATGGGAGTCTACTTTGTCAGCTGTAAATTTTATGAAATTTAAATAGAAGTCAAGTATTTCTGATGAAAATTTAGCATCTGAATTGACAAGTATAAAATACGTAGGATGTTGAAGGCTTAACCATAATAACAAGAATGTTAATTCTTAATTTTAATTATTAACTACACATGGGCATGATATTTTGGATCTAATATGTTAAATAAAACATATTAAAATGAATTTTGTCTGTTTCTTTTTACTTTTCTTAGTGTGGCTACTCAAAAATTGAAAATTACTTCTGTGACTTACTTTTCTATTGGACAGCACTGCTTAAATGGCCTCTAAAAGACAAGGAATCTCCTGTTTCAATGATTTGAAAAACAACTGCATAGGATTTCTTCGCAGGGCCATCTATACTCACCTGTCTCTGTTTTTTGTGAGAAGATTTCGCTCTATGCCTTCCATCAGGTTTTCAAAACACAGATGCATAGCCTGCTGCTTCTCTGGTGGCTGGCTGTTCACGATACTGTTCCTTAGGTCAGAAAAATACTGTGGGGCCGGGAGTGAGACGGTAAGGAGAGAAGATGGGAAAGGCAGATTAACCCTCCAGATTAGCCTTCGGTCATCTGTAGGGTTAAAGGAGCATTCTTCTCCAAGAAAAAAATGGAATACTACTAAAATTGGATGGCCTTTTTTTTTTTTTTTAAATTCAAGCAAGCACTTGTAGGATAATGTATCTTTATTTTACTTAAATGTCAAGAATTTAAATTCTGTAAACACTATCATGACCACCTGATCCAGATTCTTTCCGAGGAATCTCTAGACTGACGTGTTTTTTATGGCAGCGCTGGACTCAGACCTGGGTCGCAGGCGCTCTGATCTCCAGGTATGTTCTCCCCTTGTGACACTTCCTCATCCTTTTCCTCTGAACTGCCACGCATGCTGACGTCTAACAGCTAAGTGATTATGTGTTAAAGTGTGAATAAGATTTGCTTAGAAAAATGGTACATGTTCCCTCTCTTTCACCATTGTGGGGTGTTTCTAGAAGTGCTTCTCATAGTGCCCTGAAAAATGCGCACCTACCCCTGCTTCTGGCTCTGGCCACCAGGGAGCTGGCTCTCTCACCTTTTCATTAAGTAGTATCAAGCCCAGTAGCGGTCGGGACATAGACCACTGGTTCCTACAGTCTTCGAAGATGATGATGTTCAGCACCGTTGACAGCATCTGGAAATGGAGAATCTGAGGCAGTGACCTAGTGTGTGGCTACCCAAGATAGAATTCCAGATTCTCAATAGAGGAGTTTACTGGGGTGAAGGGCCTTTTCTGTCTAGGGTAAACCTGACAAATATTTTATGCAGCTTCATTTTAATTTTCTATTACAAGGTAAGTTTTTTTCTAAGACATTTCCTTTCCTATTCTTTAAATTGGTTTGACAATTCATACTTCCCCAGTTCACCCAGATTTGTGAGGAATGGGATGGGTCAAGCAAATGATCACGGTACAAAATCACCTTGCACTATAGCTCCTTGCGCTTTTCTCAGAGGACCCAGCTTTATAACATTTTGAGAATGTGACGGGGATGTAAATTATTTCACTGCTTCCTTAGAGAACAATGTAGGCAAAGATGAGATTGGTTGAAATCTAAGTAATTCCATTGATTCCATTTCCTTATCTATTTTTATCTAGTATATTTCTGTACAGCTTATTTTTGAAAAGGTACTGCATGCAAATGAAATGATGGCAAGCGTGCGGTTTGATCTCTGTGTGGTTATTTCCTTTTGTCCTGCATTTTTGTTCCTATTTTGCAAGTGGGAATACAAGCTTCACGGCTGAACACTGCTAACTCATGCTCCATTTACAGCTGTGAGGGAGGAAAGTCACTGTCATGGAAGGAGGATAGCGCTCATGGGATAGGCCCAAAGCACAGGGGTTGGTGTGACACTCACAATCATTCAGAACCTGATTTTTTCAGATTTCCTACGTCTAATGATTACTCAGCACACTCAAAATCTATTGCAATTTTAAGGTACAAATTTCACACAGGCAGCATTAATATGGTGAGGTGCTAGTCAGAATTATTATTTGTTTGGCTTCCTCTCTTTCCTGGAGCGGTTCCTCTACTGTGGGACAGCCCGCACTGCTTCCCAACCCTCACGCTCCTTACCTGCTGGATCATCTCTGGATGCTGCTGCATGATATGCAGAAAGCGGTCACTCTCCTGGTTCAGGGGTGTTGTCCTCTTCTTGGTGCTACGTGACAGCTGCTTAAAGAGGTATGTCACGATGTGGTCCAGGCAGGAGCAGCAGCCTGTACAAACCATGGTGTCTGGAAGCAAGAGGGCAAGGGTGGAACAAAGCAGGGATACTGAGCTGCTGATGGTGACCCGAGCAAACACGGACTGCCCTCGGCTGAGATCCCACAGCCAGTCGGACTGGGAACTGTGGCCCGTTGAGCCACTGCTCAGGATCCTTCCTGTTAACCTCTCACCTTCATCATAAGTCAAAGTCTAAGTTTGAAAGTGAGTGTGTGGTGATAATATAAATAGATATTATTGAAATTATTGACTCATAGTGCTGTGGATGTATGTCTGTTTCATAAAAAATAATAGTTCACATATAGCAAGTACTTTTGTGCCAGATATTGTGCTAAGGACAATATAGATATTATATCTAATTTATCCTCTTGAAAACTCCAGGAGACAGTGTTCCATTTTACAAATGAGTAAAACAAATTTTGGACAAGTTATCTGACTTGCCTCAAGATCACACTGCTAGTAATCGGAAGGGCTATGATTAAAATTCAAGAAGTCTAAGGTGGGAGATGTTATTAAACCCAGCTTAGTATAGCCTGTCAACATCTACAGTTTGTTAGAGTGGGTTATTGTATTCTTTCTCTCTGAAACATCCTGGAGTATGGCAGTGGGGCTGCAGACTCAACGCATTTCATAAAGGTGACATTACAACACAGCCTGTGGACAGAGCTCTCACCAAGAGAGGCTCTGGCCAGAAGACTAATGGATGAACCAACCCTTAAGAGAGTAAACCATTCTGTCACTATTTGTGCAGAAGTCATCCAATTTCAAGCTATAAAAGAGCCTTCCAAAGCAGGGTCTGCTACCCCGGCTGGGCTGCCCCTGACATGGCTGTGCATCCAGCTGGAGGTAAACGCAGACGTGTGGGGAACTCGCCACAGCAGACAACCCATGTCGTTCTATGCGTTTGCAACGCATCGTGAATACTTTGCAGTTTACTTAATCTTCCTATTTTATGTTTTGCTTAGCCTAATGTATAGATGTATTTTATTCTCTGAACACATACACACCTACTAAGATTCTGGAAGGCAGCCTGGGGACAAAATGGTTGACAGGAACCAGCTGGGGAAGGATGAAAAAACTTATGGAGCTAGAGACCTCTTCCACAGCTTCTACTACCTTAGGATAGAACCCAAACAAGCAGTAATGGCTGAAGGGCCCCCCTGTGATCTCCAGGTCTGCTCGCCTCTCTGTCCAGCTTCATTCCTCTTCTGCGCGGGTGTGCAGCCATCTGGATTTCCAGCTCTTTCTTGCCTCTAGGTGCTAGAACTTGCTGTTCCTGATGTTAGGGAGCCTCCCCCACTAACCTGGTAAAGCCTGTTCAGCTTTTATGTTTACGTGTTGATATCAGTTCTCGGCCAGCCTTCCTTGACCCTACCTCTCCTCAAAACCAGTTTAGGGGTGCTTCCTAAGAGCCCTTCATACCCCCCAACTGTTATTGGGTAGGTAAACAGGTAGTTGTCTATTTACACGTCTGTTTCATCCACCAGAGAGAAAGCCCCTAATGGACAGGACTGTGCGTTATTAATCGCTGTATACTCAGTGCCTAGCACGTGCCTGGTCCTTAGGAGGGGGTCAGTATTTGCTGGATGAGAATGTACCCATGAATTATACACTCTGTTGGTGGGACCAGCTCCTCAAAGCAGATATTGGGGCAGGATTCTCTCTTTCTGTTTAGTTATGTGGTAAAAACTAACCAACCAACCAATCCAGGTGCTTACCAAGTGCAGTGAGTCCTTCAGATATGGAAGAGAGAATATACATGATGACGTGAGGTTCCAGGCTTGCAATGAAGTTCATGTGGTCCTGGGTCAGGACTTCCAGCAGTGAGTAGTAAGACTGGCTGAGCTTGGGGTAGTCCTGTGGGACAAGAGGGTGAAAGTCAGCTTTGGCACTGTCTACCCAGCACGAAGTGAGCAAGGTCTTAAATAAAATGGCTCAGTTACCAGCAGGTGGGAAAACAAAAGACTCAGTTGGAGCTAGCTTATAGTTCTCCAGAGAAACATTCAATCATGGTCTCAGGCCAAGTAAAGATGACATGATGAGGAGCCCGTCAATGAAGCTTAAGGCTTACCAGGAGGTCGCTGTGGGGAATGGAGAGGAGCAGCTTGATGAAGGTCTGGAGAGCGTTGTCCAGGGCATCGTCTCCATAGAGACGGAAGACTCCAAAGTTGACATAACTCCCACTGAGAGCAGCCTTCAGCATAGAGAAGCAGATGGAGATGCCCTTGAGCTTCAGTGCATAGACCTGATCCTTTGGGACCTCTCCTAGTGTCAGGATGCGATTGCCTGAGTAGACATGTGATATATACATTCAATCACACTATAAGTGGTAGTTTATATACCAATTCAACCCTCCTCCTCCAAAGGTCCTTGGTGCCAACACCCTGGCAGTGCCGTCCTGGCTTCTGCATGAAGCCCACACTGCGTATAGTGTAGTGACAGAGCTAGAATTCACTTCGAGGGGCATGTTCCCCTAAGGCACTTACCATACATTGTTATCATCTTGCTGGTTTCTCTGAAGAGTAAGATGCCATTGGGGGAAGAGACATCAAACTGGAGTCGCTGGGATCTGAGCAGAAAACACAGAAGGAGAGAAGTCAGAAGTACGTTGCTGAGACTGTGGTACTTCAGGCTCTCATCTGGGTACCTTGGGTGATTCTTTTTGCACTAATGTGCAGATTACCTGTCCTAATGTGAAATAACCAGGTTAATCAAAAACATAGAAATAGTGAAACAGCTTTTATCCTGAAGACCCAACATGCTAGATTCAAGTTCTGCTGCTCAAATTGAATATATTTAAAGGAAACAAAAAATGAGGCAGCAGATAAAATTATTCTAAAATTCTCAATTTTATTTGATGAAGACAGAGCTTCTATCACCATCACTTCTTGGTAGTACTAACATGTAGCCTTTAGACATTAATGTACATTAACCTTTACAGCTTCAGTGGCAACTGAGGGAGGGATACCACTTTATCAGAAGAGACGATGTAAAGGGCCTGGGCGTGCTACAACACACGTCAGGCAGGGACGGCAGACATTTTAAACGACCTGAGTTTTGAGTTCCTGATTTCCCTAGACCAGAGCAACTCTTCTTTGGTTGGCTGTACCTTTTAATGAGCTTTACTGGCTCTAGTTGTGAGGCCTCGCACCCAAGAGTCCTTGATTCTTCTTTCCTTCCCTCTCCATGCTGATTCCATCAAGATCTAGCTCTGCAATATGCCCTGAATCCATCTACTTCCTCTGTGGTCTACTCTTGCCCCCTTACAGTCCTATTTTTCATGTAGCAGCCAAAATGATACTTCAAAAAAAAAAATTATTTATTATTTATGCCTACAGCACCTGGTCTTCCTAGGTTGTCTCCCATCCAAGTACTAACCAGGCCCGACCCTGCTTAGCTTCCGAGATCAGAATCGGGATTAGCTTCCAAGACCAGACATGGCCGTAGATCATGGACCGTGGCTCCACTGGGATGTGAACCCAGGACTTCTGTGTGTAAAGCAGAAGTGTTAACTGCTACACTATGGAACCACGCCCTAAAACGATACCTTTAAATAATATAAATGAGATCACTTTAACCCCTTGCTTAGAACACTTCAGCAGCTTCCCAGTGTAATAAGAACAAGCGCCCATCCTCCACTATTGCAGTACCATGTCACTGGTCCATCAGGCCCTCTGCTCACCTGCTCGACTCCGCCTGCCATGGCCTCCCCTCACCACCACGCTCCCAGCAGTGGCATTTTTCTGTCTCAAGTCCCAGCAAGCGCATCCCATATTAGGACTTTTGCAACTGTTTTCTGTTTAGAATGCTCTTTCCCCTTCTCTCTGCAGGGCCACCAGACTCTCTCCTGTCATTCATATCCCAGCTTAAATATCATATTCTCTGAGAGGCCTTCTCTGACCCTCTTCTCCTTCAATTCCCCTCTTCTTACCTTATTTTTTTCATAGCCCTTACTACTTTCTAAAGTGATCATCCATACTTGTTTTACTGTCGTCCCCCCAGAATGTAACAAACATCTAAGAGGGCAGAGGTCTGTCTGGCACAATAGCTAAGAAACTGCCCGACAAAGAGTAGAGGGTCTCAGACATCTATTTCATAAATGAGCAACTCTTGACCTATAAGCCTCATGGGACACAATAGACTCTTTGAATGTTACCTACTCCCTCACTGAGGTAGTTTTAAACATTATTCTCTTAGGAGTGCCACGAGAGGCAGATACACAGACCTGAAATCCTAATGAAGTCAAAGTGCTGGACTTTTCTTTTCCTACATCCTAAATTAGTTTTCTTTTTCTCCATCCCTAAATTGTTGGGCAAATCTAAAATTTGGTATTTTGGAAAGTGTTCTCTTTCTTTTTAAGTAAATCTTTACTGATCCTGCTGTAATTTGCCTAACAAATACCCTGCTTAATAGAGGGTATTCTAATGCATACTGTATCCTTTCAATTGTCTCTATGAAATCTGATGGACATGGCATCATTACCAAACGTTGACTTTTATATGTGTGGGCAGGGAAATCAGAATCTTGGTTACCAAATTCACTCCTCTGAGGAATGTATACCTTGAGACTCTTATTTCCTGTAAGCAGCTATGGCTTTGTATGGCTAGGACACTTTTCTTTCAAATAAACAAAAGCAAACTTTTAGAGTTTTTCAAATTTTGATAGCAGTGAACCTTATTATCTATCTTCCACAATCTACCTAAAACACTAGAAAGCAAATTCTCTCAGGGCTGTCTCAAATAAAAGGGCAATTATGCCCTTTGAAAATCATCCTCCTGCTTACCTATTATGAACTAATTCAGCCATCAGCTTGAGCACGGGTGTGGTACAGGCTGGATCATGGTACCATAGCTCAATTGCGCGCTGGAGAATTGGCATGTAGGATGGGTATCTGAAAATGAAAAGCTAAGGACGAATTCTAAATCCACAGAGGTACAGAATTTAAAATAATTTCTCAGCACTGGCCAGGCACAAACTGCCAAATTACAATGTTTTCTAATTTCCTGTCTCTTGCTTGCTGATCGTGGAGTCTTTCTACCAGGTGGTGCTATAGTGACTGTGTGTCCTTTAACATGTAATAGGTGTCTAATAATACATTGTAATTTATATAACAATGCATTTCATATAGTTATTTATCCTCTTATCACTTCTATGATATGATAGGGAATCAGCTATTTGTTACATAATAACTGGAGAAACAGAAGCACTCAGATTTGAAATGATCTGTTCAGGGTTATAAAGTCAGTAAGGACAGACTTTCTAATTCCTAGTAGAGCTGTCTTTTTTTTTTAGTGGATTGAAATGCCTATTTTCCAAATGTAGCAAAATTTACGTGCAATAGTTCCACAGGCATTTATGTCTGGGACACAAAGAGAAGCTGGGAAACCACCTCATTCATTTTCTGATCTTAATGACCAGAGTAGACAGCATTATGTCGTCAGACCACCATGGAATGGCAGCTTATAAGATATGCAGCAGGCATTCTGGGTAACCCTTCATCTCCTTTGAAGCTTCACTTCTCCCTGCCGCCCAACCCCTCCTTCCTGATGACTCCATCACCTATTCACACTTCAGTTAAGGCTTGCTGTGACCCGTGTTAGGATACATCCATTCAAACAGCATCATGAAGCTGGTCTTGGCATTGAAGGCGAAAGCTATTCCTCTCAGGTCTCTTACTAGGCCAACTAGAGTTCGCTGTAGTAGAAGGAAAAAGTATGTTAAAATAGAAGAAAAAGCAAACCTATAACCACCCGATGGGGACTTCACATATCTGTAATAAAATTCTTCCTCCTATCGTTCTACAAATGCTCCTTCCCAAATATTCGGAATCGATCTCTTCCATACTAGAACGAAATCTTTTCATTTGGAAAGTTAGTTTTGGAATGTTGCTATACTAAGAAAAAGGGATGTTTCCTGGCTCATCTCAGCAAAAATAGAGGCTGATAAACTTTTAAGACATTGTGAGAAATCATACGTAAAAAGTGGAAAAGCAAAAAACCTTTTTAAGAGGTAGAAAAAAAGAAAAAAAAGTCCGTACAAGAAGAGGTAGAAGAGCCACATATCCTGAAGGTCTAGTAACACATCTAATGACAGGAAGGTGCCAGCAGCACTACAGGACCTCAGATGCAGATCCTGCCAGAGGAAGGCAATGGAGACCACATAGTGCCTGGAATAAGATGGATGTGTTCAATCTCGGAGTTATAAAGTCTACACTATGCTTGTACAGAAAAAGAGACTGAAGCCAAGAGAGGTCAAATAATGTGCCTTCAGTCATGCCGCTGGGTGGCAGGAGGGCCAGGGTTAGTACTAACAGAACTAAGACTCCAAATCCAATGCTGTCTTTCTCAGCAGAACTTTTACTTGTGGGCTCTGAACAGTATAAGACTGCTCTTAAAAGCTAATAATCACTAGTGGGCTCAAGGAGATATCACATTTGGGATCCTGACTCATTTGTCAAAAATGACCACACTTCTGCTAACAGCCTGCTTTAAGTAAATAGTTCTGACTTCCCTGCTGAGTTGGAGACAGAAAACTAAGAGGCTTTCTAAAGATGAAAAAGAATTTTAGAATGTCAGATAAAATCTTGCATTTTGGAGGGGCGATATCCCTAACTATTTGGTGGCTCTAAGAATTCAGCCTGTGTCATTATGAACACTGCAAAAATGTCCTATAAATATTAACAGCATAGTGTCTTCCGGTTTTGGGACAGAGAGCTAGAGGTAAGGAGAGCAGGTATGCATGAAGTAAAAAGATGAGGAAAGCAAAAATCTAAAAATGACAATTCTGAGAGCCAGAAATCAATAACTAAAGGTAACTTTAAAATTCCATATATATGGAAATTCATAAGCTTTTCCAAATGACTCATGTGTCAAAGAAGAAATCTAAATGGAAATTAGAAAATATAAAGAACTGAATGATAATAAAAATGTTACATATCAAAACTTATGGATTTTGGAGACCTGTTTCACAACAATGTGAATATACTTAACGCTACTGAACTGAACACTTAAATATGGTTAAGATGGTAAATTTTTTTTTTAAACCACAATTTAAAAAACCCAACTTCTGGAATAATATACCTAAAGGGACATTTATAGTTTTAAATGATTACATTAAGAAAGAAGAAGGGCTGAAAAGTTAAGTTAGAACAACAGAATAACCCCAAGGAAAATATACTGAAAATAAAGATTAAGAGCAAAGATTAACAAAATAGAAAATATAGATAAAACAGGGCTAAAATAAAGTAAAAAAAAAATTTTTTCCTTTTGTAAAGACTAATAAGACTAAGAAATCTCTGGCAAGACATCTAGAAAAAAGAGAGGAGACACTAATAAGGAGTATTAAAAATGAAGAGAGGACATAGAATAAAGATACAACAGAGATTAAAAGAGCAATGCAAAAACTTAAAATAACTTTGTTACTACATTTGGAAACTCGGGCAAAAAAAATTCTAGGGGCTGCTTAAGAACACACTTTATCATAAAAACAGAGTTTACAAATCTATACTAGCTCTTCTATTTCAAAATCCCAAGAGTCTAGGAGATTACAGAAAAAGCTAAATCAGCGGAAAATTTCTGGGTAAGCACTGTTTTCTGTACTGCTAGCTAAGCCAGTCTCTATCAGGAACTGCCCTCAACCAGAAGCTGATCAATCAGTGGGTGAAGGACTCACCTTCGCCTCTTGCTCATTGAAACTATTCGTGCTAAACATCTGGGCTACAGCCTCAAACGCTGCTG
This sequence comes from Pteropus alecto, assembly GCF_000325575.1. Lineage (NCBI taxonomy): Eukaryota > Metazoa > Chordata > Mammalia > Chiroptera > Pteropodidae > Pteropus > Pteropus alecto. Next base: position 4,072,891 of record NW_006429864.1, on the reverse strand, counting down.
TGAGTGGAAGCATGAATTGTTCATACTGATCTTCATCCTCTCCTGTAAAGGAAACAACCAGGGTGTGACCCCAATATACCAAGTTAAAAGTTGTGTGTGCATGGAAAACAAGATGGTTTGAAAGATGAGCAGATCCAAGGGTAACTCAAAGGGCTCTTTATCACCCAAACAGGTATTAGTAATTTCAGAATAAAATATCTATATAGAAACAATTTTTAAACTAGATAACATCTCCTCTGGAAATGTTCAAATTTTTTCGATACCGAGCTAAAATATTAGCGATTGATATGTGTATAAGGTACTATGTTATGTATTTATTTTTCCTTAGGTGAGAACTACAGTCAGCTGAGAAAGGACTGTATATGCAAACTAGGTGAGACTTGAACTTGAATCAGGTGTGTGTGGAGGCTTTATTCATACTTTTTCATAAAGTCATTTTAGGATTAAATTTAAATAGCTCAAAATTATGATGAAGCCATTCTGCTTCATTTATTAGTTCACTCCAAACTGCTAATATCACAACTAGAGCTACACAGTGGGTGCTATGCCCTCCGGTTCATAGTGCTACCGAACTGGAAATAAAACGTTGTGTTGGCTGTCTCAGGTGGGTTGCACCTCTGTAGGGTGTAGGGGTTATCTGGCCAACAAGATGCATTTAGGAAACTCAATTTCCAATTCTCTTATTTTACAGATGAGAAATATGAATAGAATTTTAAAACCACGGCACATTAGCTGAAAACTTTAGGCACATATTTAATTCTCTTCCAGTTACAGGGACCACAATAGTGTTACCTATTCTTGGTGAAATCAGACTGTTATTTTAGATAGTTTTGTTACTGTTGAAACAACAGAAAAGTCCTCCCCCACATCTAATTTTCTGTCCTCAAGTAAAAATCTAGAACAGCACCAGGTTACTTCATGAGCCTCTAGGATTTGATGCAGTACCTAAATCCACCATGAGGAGACGCCCAAGTGCTGTGTAGAAGGTCGTCCGACACCGCATGTCTGTCAGGTTGGACTGATTGTTAATACCCAAAAATGAAAAGTGCTCGCTCTATAGAAAAAAAAGAACACAAGTTAAAATGATAAAAATATGGGTTAGAGGCAGAATGAAAGCCAGTAATTTTAGAATTTCTGAGCCCTTTCAAGTGAATGGCTACATCGTCATTCTTAAAGGGTATAAGGGGTATTCAAAAAAATTTTTTTGGATTACTGCTATTGTTATGTATAACTAATTGATCTTAGTATGAATGACAGTAGGTGACTTCGCCATAACTCAGACCATCCGGATCCCTTAGGAGCAGCTCTGATGACAGGCAGTGTAATCTGGCAGTATGATGGGAGTCAGGGAACAGTCTTTGGCTGTAGCAGCACCATGGACCTCAACTTAACCTTCTTTGCATGCTGAGAAAGTGTGTGGGTGGCTAGACAGGAGAAGCAGGAAGAGCTGCTAAAACCACTCACCGTGTGATTGTTCAGCATGAACTGTACCGCACTAAGCTTCACTAGTTTCCTTACACTACTGTATGTAAAGGCAAAGGAAGGTGGTCAAGGAAAGCGTGATGCAAACCAAGAATCTTTAACGCAGCATGAAACCTTCTAGGATAAAGTATAGTTTCTTAACTATGAATTCCATACTCAGATAATCTTATTTTTCTTAACCACCTGAGTATTGACACTGCCGAAAAGAAAAAAATGTGTTCTCTTCTAAGCAGTATTTAACTGATCAATGCAAGACTATCCAGACCAAACTCCTATCTGTAAGAAAATAAATAAAAACCCAGCTGTTTCCTCCAAGAATGATGAATATCCTAGAGTAACTTTTCTCAACAGGACTTCTAAAAGAAAACTAAGCCCTAAAGCCCTGCCTAAGGCATCCACTGTGTGTGGAATTAACTTTCTCGCCTATGCATTTAGAATAGTACTAGCTATGTACAGTCTTTGGGAGAACTGAGAAAAGTCACTTAAATAATATTTTTAGGGTTTACTTCTCTTACAAACCACTAGTTGTGAAAGGCTGTCTTACAGCAATTCAAACTTTAGAGCAGATCTAGTCCAAGCCAAGAGGAAGTATAGAGCCACTTTTACTGCAAAGTTTGTAATTAGGGTGCTGTTGCCAACAGGCCGATAGCCAATCAAGATGGATTTTGCCACCACTGAGGATGCTAAAATCTTGGCCATAAAAAGTGTGTACATATCGGACAGATCTAGTGGGTATTTCTGGATCTTAGAGATAACCAGGGACAAATCTGTAGTAAATTAATAGCTTGTGGGCTGGCTCAATTTTGGGGTCTGGCATTATTCCTGAATTCTGTGTGGGCACTGCCTTTGGCTCTTAGGAGAAAGGAAGATACTTAAGTACATATAAACTAAATTAAAGTGGAAACAGCAGGCGGCCATGATTTCTAAGCTGGTGGGTGGCACATCATAGTCCCTGTCGTGCACAGAAGCTGGCTTAGAAAAGGATATCCAATGGAGAGGTCATTGAGAAGCTGTAGCGTCTTGGAGGTGATTGGCTCGCAGCGGCCCCAGTACTTCAGGTTGGTGATGCTGGAGGACAAAAAAAAAAAAAAAAGGAAAAGACACTTTTGATTTGCCTGGTTTCCTTGAGGGTTGGGAGAAGAAAATCATCCATCAAGAATCACCACACATCTGCATCACCAATTCACAGACATCACAACCACAAAAAATGGGTATAAAATCTCCGTACTTACATTTGGTTGACTAGAAAAATTAGCCTTCAGATAATCTTCACTACTTGGTTCCAAAGCTACACTGGCCCATACCCAGGCCCTTGGAATTCTGGGGCACTCCAGGGCTGATTTCTGCAGCAAGGGTAAGAGATTTCTGCGGCAGTGATAACATGCAGACGTATGCAATTCTGCACCTGCACCATCCACTGTCAGCTGCAGAATTCTAGTAGCCCTTGCTTCTGGGTTCTTGGCTGGCAGAGTCCTTTAGACCCCCTTTGCTTTTTTTCATATTAAATTATTAACCAGCTCATGGATATGAGTGTTTAGGATTGAGATGGCTGGAAGGAGGCAAAATGTCACTTTGCACACAGCCCTGGGTAATTTGGCTCCTAGTGTGCGCTTTGATAAATTGAACTCCTAAAAAGGGAAAAATGTAAACAAAGGGGCACAACTTAAAAAAAAAAACAACAACAGAAAAAAGAGCCAATTAGGAGCTCCAACTTTGAAGACAGGTCAAACAATAGCACTACATTTTGGAGATTAAAGACTCTCAAAGAGCGTGATGCTACTTGAAAGGAGTAAGCCTGTTTTAAAGTGGGGCTTTCCTCCTGGGAGGCACACCTAGAGGAAATCAGCAGAAAGTGAATGCCCACTCTGGGCACCCTGGCAGCAGGGTGACTGATTGGGTGATAGGCTGAGCACCAATCACTGGGGCGGAAGGGCCATTTCACTAATGCCATGACAGGATTTCACCCATGATTCCAGAGGCTATGGATGAGATTTCACGTGAACAAAATTAAATCCTTGCCTGTAGAAGCCTGGAATGCTCTGGGGCCGGGCCATATCTCTAAGCACAGCTTGTCACACACTCAAATGCACAATTTTCTGACGCAAACGATCAATGCTGGAATACCAAGGCACTGGCAGCAAAATGCCAAGATCACATTTTACAGTTGCAACAGGATTGCAAGGGATTCTTGCTGATGGCAAGCCAAAACACTTACATTTTTCCAATGAAGACACTCAGGACCATGGTCTCATCATTTAAGCCCAGAACTTCTGAGAGTCGTCGGTACAGCTGGCGTTGTGTTAAGGGAAGAGAAAGTAACCAGAAAATATACATTAGAAAAATCACATCCTGGTACTGTTTTTGTCTTCATTTAGGGGTAATATGTGGGAAGAAAATGGATAACAATGCTGGCGGAGCCATGAGCTAGTTTCTAAGTGTTGCTAAACAGTAGATAGATGCTGACCCATCTTACCAGTGCCCTCCAACCCGGAATTTACAAAAAGGCTGTCAAAACCTTCTGCTGTTCTGAACATCAATTCGGGTACGGAGACTGAGAAGTGCCAATTCTGAGGACACCAACAGATGTTCTGACTGGCCGTTTGTTAAATATATGGCACACTACAGACAGGGACCCAATTCTCTGATGAGTCTCCCCAGATTCTACAGACTAAGATCCTGATACATAAAACCTGGAGGCTGCATGTGAACTGTTACCAGCCATTTCCCTCAATCAGCAATTCCACAAGCAGAAGGGAGAACCAACGGAGCCAAATGAGAGTCTGTTACCTTAGAGGATTTTTGCACCTGGTCCCCAATGTAGATCTTACGAAACTGTTCAAAAAAGCTCAGCATGGCCAGTTCTAGCTTCTCGTTGCCTGCCTGAGCCAAGCGAGAATCTGTTAGGTTCATCAGCTGGAGCACCCTAGAGGGAGAAGAGCAATGATTCTCTCAACAGCAGGATATCCCGGTCACTCTAGAAATAGTCGTACATGTCTCTTCTCCCTCCCATCCTATCTGAAAGGCATCCTCTGCAGGCTCTAAGCTCTGTGGAGAAAACAAAATTCTCCCCTTCTGCCCCACAGGAACCACAGCTGAGGAATGTATATGAATGACTAGTTAGGTGTTTAAAACTTCCATTCAATGAGATTGTACACTGAAGAAGAACTTGTAATTTGCTTAAAAATAGTGGAAAAAATACAGGTACAACAATAATGGTCATCCTTGATATTTCTGTGAAACTCTGAGTAAAGCAATTTATTTTCTGAATCCCAGCTCCTCATCTGTAAAATGAAGGAGACTAAACTAAACCAGTGATTCTCAATCTTCTTTCTCACAGAGCCATGAAAGGAATGGAGACACATGCAGGACGATGTTCACAGGTGGTAACGCTTCCAGGGACCAAGAGCAGATATGCTACCTGTGACTTCATCCTTTTTCCCTGCACCCATCCCTCCAAAAGAAAACACTGGAATGCGAGTGAGTGAATGCTGGATGAATAAGAATAATGTTATAACAAGTGAGTCATGTGACATTTTGATATCGTGAGAATAGGTAACAAACTATTTGTGACATATCATGAGCGAATTAAACTCAGTAATTGTGCTGCAACACTCAAGTTGAGAGCTGGTACACAAGACACTGTCTAAACTCAATTTATATTGTGACACACACAGTATCACACCAGGCTGCAGAATCAAAGAGGTATGAGATGTCATCCTTAGTAAATCTTCGCTTGACTCTTCAAAAATGCCAGTGTAACGTGCTGTGCAAACTTTTGTCAGGATTAAGGCACGTAAGGGCAGACAGGCATCTGATAAACAAAATGGAGGTGGAAAGAGACAAACAAGGATTTTCAGAATAAGGACTATGGATTGAAATGTCTGGGGACCCATAAATTCTATGTTCATTTCTGAAGAGAGCATCGGCAAGTTTAGAACCCTTCAAGGTAGCAGGTCTCTGAAAGGCCACAAAACCATTTTTTCATAAAAATACTAAAACATTATTTACCCTGTCACTCGCATTCTCACATGAGGGTGCAGTGGGGTTTTCCAGAGGCTACAAGGTATGTGATATCACGACAGACTGAATGAAGAAGCAGGTATGAGAATTCAGCTGACTTCTACTATCCCAGACATTAGAACAAACCCACTTTTCTCATTTTTTGGAAAATATTTATTTAAAAAAAATTATGTTGACATGTAATGGGGCTTACTGTTATTTTAAGATGAATTAATAAATGTTTAAAATTTCTCAGTTTTACTTTCTAATACCATAAGCACTGTGTCTTGCATTAAACAGAGGCTCTTTGAGATCCTCAATACTTTTTGAGAGAGTAAATAGTCCTGATGAAAAGGTTTGAGAACTTCTGCTGTAGGTCATTAAAAAAAATCCCACCTTTTTATTTGTATGTTAGGTAAATATTTTTAGAAATCACTGAATGTGCATTTATAGGTTTTTAATAATATGAGAATCACACAGATACAAAAAACTTGAAATCCTGTAGGTGGAAAAGCGTGCATGGTCAAGAGATTTGAAAGGCTGTTGAAATTATAATTCTGTTTTTGGGGGACATTTGAAGAACCACAGCTTCCTATTAGATTTACTCTGATCTGGCAAAAGCAGTCCATCTTTCATTAACTCTGAGGTACTGTTCTTAAACAGAACTAAAAGCTACTCCCCACTTTGGTTTTTCTAATTCTGTATCCATCAATTCCTTGTTAAATTACTGCGAATGTTTTTTGTTTTTTAGTAAGGACTGTAGGCAGAATTCTCACTGTACTTATAAAAGGTCTGAAGTTGGACCTGTAACAGTCCTTCATTTTCACGGGCAATCAGCTTCATGAGATTACATTCTATAAATGGGGAGGGAAGCGTTAGCAGAAGCACGTCAAGTTCCTGTGGTCCCAGAAACCAAAAGGCAGTGGAGATGGGGGCAGGGTTGCAGCAGCGAAATGGGAAGGCTCTGTGGGAACACTTACCGACAGACAAGCTCGCCATCCATAGCATCTTGCTCATCAGTGCTGGCAAAAGAGACCCGGCCACCTATTACTGCGCCAATGATGTAAACCAGCCATGTCAGCCTCCCTGCAACAGGAAGAAGACCCGTTAGTGTCATCTCCAGTGATAATTTCATGAAGAAATCCCTCACTGTGAGGTTCATTTCTTACTATGCGCTTCTTTAATCTTCACTATGGAGAAGCCATAAAGTCTTACTTTTCCTACGGAGTATAGTTACCTTTCTGTGATGCCAAGGGGGAAATTCATTAGCTAACCAAGGTTCCCCTATCAGACAAGGCCATTATTTTTAGAGTGTAGTACTTTCTTAAAGTTAAACACGCCTATTGCAGTTACTCTTCCCTAGTCCTCTGTGGCATTTAACAAATAATATTTTGTGTATATGGAGGTAACTGATAATGGAAGACTCCTTTTGGAGGTGGCAATAAGTGGAAGGGTACTGAGAGCACCTCCCTGCACACCTGGTCCACTGTCCACTTACCTTCCTGCACTGCAATATCCATTGGGCTTGCGCTGGCACTCTGTAGCAGCTCCTGATAGGACTGGGCCGACTGGTCAAACAACTGCACGAGGAGCGCACACGTCTTCTCGTATTCACAACGTCCAATTGTAGACAGCTGGTCCAACTGCTGCTGGACCAGACCTGTATCCTCCAGAGGATCTTCCAGTCCATCTCTACTCCCAAGGGAAGAAAGAGGGCACCTCTCTTAAAATATGCCTATTAATTTCACCACTGCAGCAGCTTGCTTTCTTCTTCATTTAGCCACTATTTCTAAGAGTAGAGGCCTATATCCCAACACTATTTTTAACCAAGGAAAGAATGTCAAAAAAGTTAGAAGGCAGATGTCTTCACCCTAGCATCAGTCTTCCTTAAGAATATTCTGCTTTTGGTCTTTAATCTTTCAGTTTGAATTTCCAGTCTTTAACATTTGTCTGCCTTGATCCCTTCATCCCTATGCTTCTCACTCCTAGGAGTTCTGGGCTCTAAGCTTCTCGCTTATTCTCGACTATACTAAACTTTAGAAAGACAGGTATCCCATTTCTTGAGTAAGGCTACTATGTTCAGATGTGTTTTGCAATTCAGAAATATTCAGATTTTATGGAGGCAATACGATGCTTTTGCCATGTAATATGAATCCTTAATGGGCTCTGTGGTATGTCAAATATAATATTCCTATGGCGAAATGTATAAAAATTATGAAGTCATACCAAGTAGAATTTTTTAAAAGGCTATAAATGGTCTCATACCAGTGCATGTCAAGTTTTGCCACCAAATGAGTTTTGGTGCCAAATTGATAAGAAAATTTAGTTTTCATATCATGGATTTCAGAGCTGTCGATGAGGCGCTGTGCATCTATAACAGGTCTTGTCTTGCCTACTGGTTCCTACATTTAAAAATCTTGTCATATTACAAGCTATTATTATATCACAGCATGACAATCCAGCAGCAGCCACCACCAACACCAATGCAACCAGCAGTTCATAGTTGTGTGTGTGTGTTTACCATGATCCACATGCTGGGCTGGGATACAGTAATTTAATCCCCACGACAACCTTGCTGAAGAGTACACAGCTATTAGCCGACTATCTGGGCCCAGAGCCTATGCATGTAACCACTCCCCACCCAACAGTCTCACTGAAACCAGCTGAATCCTCAGCAACAGAAACTGTGCAGCTAACAAAACAATTCCTTCTAGTGGGCTTCGTGAGTACAGATTTTGAAATGATGCAAGTCAGAAACAGTTGAGATTATAATTCTTATAACAATTAAATGCACTTGACTCTGAACAAATTAAGAATCCGGCTTAAAAAAACCCCTAACCTTCAGAGTTCATGTAAATTCTCCTGAAAAACAGCCAATAAAAAAATATATAAGAGTAGTCTTAAAAATTCTCATACAAGAAAAAAAAATCTGTAACTATGTATGGTGATGGATGTTAACCAGACTTATTTTGGTGATTACCTTGCAATATATACGAATATTGAATCATTAAGTTGTACATCTGAAACTAATGTAAGGTCATATGTCAATTATATCTCAAAAAAAGATTCAATACGGTCTCAACAGTGGGCCCTAATCCAATAAGACTGGTGTCCTTATAAGGAGAAAAAACAACAGAGATATATATCTCTGTGTGCACACACAGGAAAGGCCATGTGAGGACACAGCGAGAACGTGGCCATCTGCAAGCCAAGGAAAAAGACCTCACTAGAAAGCAACCCTGTTTGCACCTTGATCTTAGCCTTAAAAGCCTCCAAAACTGTGAGAAAATAAATATCTGTGGTTTAAGTCAAGCCCTCCACCCTCTAAATAACACAAATAAGAAAGGTCTCTAAAACAAACAAACAAACAAACAAATAAACTTTACACGTCATTTTTGAAAGGGTCTGACATTTCTTTAGCTATAGGTTTCTGGTCCAGTTAATAACTAGGGTAGACAGAAACCACGTGTTAATGTGATACAATCAGCGATCAGCTGCCTAGAATTCTCACAGCTTCTAGTAAGCTCTGGATTGTGTAATCTTATTCATTTACTTACTACTTAGGAGTTCACATTAAGCACCTATAGCTTACGCAGTACAATTCTACAGCCTATAAAGGTTTGTTGTTTAAAGAAAGTCAGTGGCAAGGACAAACATTATACTGACATACTTTGTATTTAAAGATATTGCTACTGATGGCGGTATGGTGAGAGGGGGATGTGAACAGGATATTAAAGAGAAAGACTCTGCTTTCAGACTATGCTATCTGCTGTCGTGAAAAAAAAATGATCATTCATAGTATTAGCTCCAGTAAGACTCCTATCAAGTACATTTTTGCCCACTGGGTGTCTGATCTCTGGCAAGTCTGACACCAGGCTACTAGTGGGTGAATGATGGAGGCTGTCCCAGTGTCCTTACCTCAATATGATATGCACAGATTCCAAACGGGATGTGATGTAGGCTTTGGTGACTTCAGGAGTATAAGTTTCCAGCATGTGGGGCTCTGTGGCTTTCACGTATGGCACAGAGGCTGCCAGCCGCTGCCATAGGCTCAGGAGATAGTGCACACTATTTGGGGCAAATTCCCAGTGCTAAGGAAAACCAAAAGAGCATGAGGGATATTTCTCATTTTTGTATACAATATACTAGTCCCATGTCACTCGACACAAAGGATAACGAATCCCACCCCCCTCACCCCAAAAAGATGATAAATTTTTATGGGCTTTGTTCTGTGTATGGCAACTGGCCTAATGTGTGTATTAGTATTTCACAGATCAAGCACCTAATGAAAAGAGCTGTTCTATGCTTGATGAGTAAACCTTCCCGCAGGGAAAACCTTGTGTAAGTGGTTCTCAAACAGTATGCATGAGCATCACCTAGAGAACTTTTTAGAGATAGAGACGCCAGGGCTCCACCCTGGACCCAGCAAACCAGAATTTATGGGGGTAAGACCCAAGCACCTGTCTTTTTCATCAAGCTCCCAAGATGATTTTGATGCAAGCCATAAAATTTGAGAACCACAGCCTTAAATTATATGACTAAGAAAGAGAGGGTATTAACTCTTTACTCTTCTGTCTAGCATTCTGTTCCAATCTTGCCTTTTTGGGGGGTGATTCTGAGGGGATTCTCTCTGCTTTGAATGTAATTATCCTTGCACTTCCCACACGTTCCTCTCACAATACTCCTTGCACTTCTGTAATACACACAAGTGGGCTACAATAGAAACTACTCTGCAGGGTGACCCTATATGTACTTATATTTGCCTTTGTCAAAAAAAAAAAAAAAAAAAAAAAAATTTTTTTAGGGGGTAAAACACAAACA
>NW_006429864.1:4046136-4062579 GCF_000325575.1 Pteropus alecto | reverse complement strand
ATCTTCAATCCAGAATTTCAGCCCCGCAAAATGATCTATGAAAATAAAAGTTCCAGTCCATGTGAGGACATATATTTAAAGATGTTCATTGTAGCCTCACGTATTTGCCTTTGTCAAAAAAAAAAAAAAAAAAGAATATTCTTATAGGGTTAAAACCAATGAGCAAGAGAAGAGGTCCCAGTGTTTAGGAGGAAAGAACCAAGCAATCAAGGACAAACCTGTAGACTGGTCACTGTGAAGTTAGCTATCAATCGGATGACCTCAGGGTAGTTTTCCACCTTTACTAACTCTCCCAGTTGATAGTTACTCTTCAGTCGGGCCAGTAGTCTGCAAAACTCATGGTAATTGTTTGGGTCTGATAAACTCTGGTGACAACACGGGAGGAAAATAAAATGTAAAATGTGATTCACTATACCTCTGAGTGACATTTGGGATGGCACGGGGGAAGAGGGAAATCTACTCTAACTTCTGAGATGCAGATCATCAGTCAGAATGATACATCTGTATAATGTTTAAAAATAGTTTTTTAAAAAAGATGGTCACATCTATTATCTTGTCTGTTCAAAATAACCATTCTGTGAGATGGGATTATTAGCCTCAATTGAAAGAGTCTAAAACAGATGTGCAAAGAATCACAAAACATGACTCAGGTTCTAAAGCTGAATGATGGCAGAAAAGGGGCATGATCTTAAGACGTGACCGGTCTTGTGCTTCCCATAAATTAAAGGAAAGATAATGAAATTTTCATTTTTACATCTATCAAATTTATTAGGCACAACTAAGTTGGCAAAGTTATGCAAATGTTTTATATATTTATACCATCATTGCTATAAGTTTATCTATTTCTATATTGTTTATATATTATATACTTATCATGCTTTTGATTTGTTTGTATATTATACCAGCATATTTGACTGTTTCCTCATATATATCTTCCTCTATTAGCATAGGGGGGCAGACTTTGTTTTGTTCACTACCGTGTCCCTGGCACATGGTAGGTGTTTCATAAAATTGGATGAATAAATGAATTTTCAAAAGAGGAACAGAGCTGAGTATATTTTAAAATGAACTGATTTTCTATGTCCTAGTGTAGTGAAGTTAACTTTAAAAAAAGATAGGTGTTGCTGAATCTTTGAGACTGAAAAAGACAAAAAGGGCAATCAAGTTTATGGAACGAATAATGAGAAATCTCTCCTACCCACCTAAAAGCAGCCCTTTACACTTAGGTAAATAGTGTACATTCAAAAAGATGGAAACAAAAACAAAAAAAACAAATTTAAATTCTTACTTTCTTAGGGAAAAATGACTATGGCTCTATCCTTATTTTTCTGTATAAAGCGATCCTTCCCACAACTATTGCGTTCCTGAGGATACAAGCTCCTCTTTTGGGTAAACATTCTCGAGAATTTTCTACAAATACAGATTCACTTAAATCTTCTGAAGAATAAGAGAATGAGCTGTTTTTCTGAGATTTCTGCTGTGTGGCTTCTAGATGGATGTCCTTCTGACTCATATCAGACAGGCATACACACAATTATATATATATCTCATATAAATGTATACTGCATATATATACAAATAAAAACAAGTCCTCAAATCTTACCTGTGGATTTTCCAGTATTCGTTTAACACCATCAACAAGATGAGAGAGAAACTTGGCTCTCTCTGCATTGTTAAACAGGGATCTTCTAACTGAGGCAATCTGTACTAAGCAGGATAATACCTAAAAAAGGGCACGACCCAAACAGAACTGATGTAAAAAAAAGGTTGTACAGCGATTTTCTTTTCATGATCCTTTCCCCTCCTCTAAAAGCCTTCTTTACATATGCCACTAATTCTGTTCTTTCAGCCCCTGCTACATGACAATGACAGAGAAAGATCGAGGAGGGCACAGCGTAGGGTATCTGAAACAGCTTTATTAAGAGAAAAAAGAGAGCATCACATTCAAGTTGATCATAAAAACTAGTTAAATACACACTTTGGAAATTCACTTAGGTATTATTCTTTGACCACCCAAAGGCTTCTTTGATTCTTGTTAAAATATATATTTAAGGCTTAAAAATACCAAGCAGTTCATAGTTTAAATAAAGCTTTAGATTTAGTTTTTTTTCTTCCCTGTTTTATTAAGGCCTTTTGGCTAATCAGGCTTTGCTAGGTAGTGCTATAATAAAAAAACCAAGTCAGATGTGAGTTGTGAAAAAAACAGTTTTTATGCTGAAAACATTTTACCCTATCCCCACTGTGCTAGATATTTATATTCTCTCCCCGACCAGATCTATTTTCTACCCTTCTCCACCCTGCTTTCCCTGGGAGGCTGACCTCTGCTGACTAACCACAGCCAAACTCCCTTGCCCTCTTGATTCTAGTTGGCTTCGAACACTGGAAAGTACCAGCAGGAGATCAGGGCAGGAGGAAAGAGGTGCCACCCCCGGCTGGGCCACGGTTGGCAGTCTCTCCCAGCGCTACAGCCCTTCCCTAGGCCGTAGCTTCGGCTCTCTGCAGGGCTCCCTCCCTTGCCCCTTGAAGCGCCCCACAATAGCTAACCTCATGGGGTACCGTCACCACCTTTTGTTGGATTCCCTTAATTTTGCCCACACCTTTATAAATAGTCTTTTCGTTAATTACCTTTCTTGAGCACATTATCTTTTCCTACAGTAAACTTGATACGACAACCCGGAATGCATGTTTCTGCTAAAGCAAAGGTCTGTATTGATTTGGAAAAGTATTGTAATGACCAGGAAAGTAGTCCACTGCAGAAACACGATGCAAGACACCCATTACTTTCCTGTGTTTTCTTAGTATGTTTTGTATAATAGCATTTTACGATAATCTGAAATACCAGACCAGTGTCTTTTAGGATCTGAGATTTGAGGTTAATTATTGTTTACAAGGAGAAATGCATCATTCCCAAGAGCTTTCAAATGTTATTTGGAAATAACTATGCAAACATGCCTTCCCATTAGAGCTCCCAATTTATCACTAATGTAACATATCCCTGAGGGATTGTCAAAACTTTTCTCAGTCAGGACAATCATCAGCTTGACAATACAAGGTGAATCCCCACACTCTAGCCTGTGACAATCTGAGGTTTAGTATAAAGTCAAGATGACACCAAAAGCTTGATATCTGTAGCGATCTGTCACTAGACAGGAATAAATTAAAAAGAATTAAGTTAAGACTTTATCGTAAGAACTTTAAAGCTAGAAGCCTAATCTCAAAAGACTAGATAACTAACTAACCTTTGTATTTCTATGCTTTACTTCTATGATTTTGTGTAACAAAATGAATGTAAGACACATCCACTATTGCCACTTTGCAGAAGTAGGTTTGCTTTGGAAACCGACTTACCAGGGGTGAAAATGAAGGAGGGATGGAATGATACAGGTCAAAAAACAGCTGCAGAGTTGAAGAATCTAAGAATGCTGAAAGAAAGACAAAAGACTTTATTGAGTATGTTTGCACATTGCTACTGGCAGACTGCTGGCACTACGTTAGGGAGCACATCTTTCCCCTTATCTTACAGAATGCTTATTTCCTTTGAAAGTGATAAACTAATAGGGACTTTTTGTCCCCCCTGCTTTTTAAGCACTAGTGTTTAGCTCCTCTAAGAAACGGATTTGTTTTTGAATCTCAGAGAACTTAAGACAATCAGGGCTCTGTTCATTGCAGGAATTTTTATCCTTAGGAACACAAAAACATACGCACATGTTCTTTTGTTTGATTTTGTTTTTTTAGAGCTAGACATTACCTCAAATGAGTAAGATAACAGATATCTCTAGGTGGTGAATGCAAGAAGGTCAAAGTCACATCAGTCAATAATTAAAAGTTCTCCCAGGATGGGGGGATCTATAATATCTTTCAAGAACCTCTCCCTCACTTTATAAAGATAGATGCTGAAATTCTAAATGTTCTCTAACAGCAAGCAACGGATTGCCAGAAGTCCTTTAGATCACCCTATAGACACTATGTAGAGTTGAGTAGCAGCGTATTTCAGGTGGTATGACTCTGTTACCTGATCTCCAGCTGGTGGGGATCTGTACTGTGCACAGGTCATCTGAGGACTCATCAGTAGAAGTGCCGATGAAATCAAAGTTTAGGCAGTTATGAGTGAGTTTGAGCAGTTGCATGAGTAAACCATGCTGGCTTTCATCATTCAAGTTTAGATTCTTTCCCGAAGCCTGTAAAAATTACCACATAATGAGCCCCAAACAATCACTCTTTTCTTCCAAGCTTGCTACCAGTCTCAAGAGCAGGCTGTTGAGTCAGAAAAGGAAGGCTACATTTCAACACTGCAAAGAGATGTTTGCGCTGCTACAAGATGCTGCACTTCTATTACCTTAATGTCATTATGAAACTCCTAGCTCCTCATTTACTATTACAACATATTTCCCATAGAACGTGAAGCTGGTCTTTCAAGAAACCCCCCTTTTTGACACTTATTCTTTCCACGTAGACATAGTGGCCACAGGGAATCCTGAAGCAGTGTGAGCGGTTACTTCATTTGCATGTGAGATCCTAGCTGTTCCTAGACAGGGCGAGGATTAAACTCTGGGAGGGAGTTCTAGGAAGTTTTATGTGCTGACCTACTGTCCTTCCTCTTTCAACATTACCGTCACCAGCATCAACAAAATCTTTCAAACCAAAAGTAAAACAAAATCAGCACTGAATTTTATGTATTCACTGGCAGTTTCCCTGCCTGTAGCTCAGTACTGGTCCACAGCTACCAGGACTCTCAGACTGCAAAGTTCATACCAGCTATGACCTTGGTGACTCACTGGCTAATTGTTTTTGACAGTACAGTGAGGAGGATTCAATTCTTATTTTCTCAAATGCTTCTCCCACCCAGGGGGTAAAATAGCTTTTCCCGGGCAGGTGGCTGACCTAAAGACAACCTGGGAGTTCTGAGACAGGACTAGGTAACTGAGGAAAAAGATGGACATCATTAAGTGGGACGACAGAAAGAATCCGAACTTGTTTCTAAAACTAAAACTGGGACATACTGGAAAATGAGAACAAGAACAAAAAACCCCAAATTCCCCAAATGAACGAGGAGGCAGAGGCCAATCCCATTTCGCTCTCCACAGGGACAAGGCGGCCCCACACAGCCCTAAGTGCGCAGCGCCCCTTGGTTAACACTTCTTTCTTAGTCAACACTTCTTTCTTAGTCCAACTCTACCAATAAATGAACTGAAACACCAACTTTTCTATTTTAAAATAGGTAATTTCCTTATGTGATACCATCTACCCCTTCAGGTTATGAAATCCAAATGGATGTTAAAAATTCAAAATCTGCTCTTCCTTACAGATGCTGCTTGTTTATTTGCTGCTTTTAGCTCGGCAGGGGACGCGGGGCTCAGCCTAGTTTTAGTGTGCTAACAGTGTTGTCGGAGCCAGCGTTCAGAGCACTACGAATCCAAATGCCATACAGCTAACATGCTTTTACTCTGTATAGGAAGATTTTATGTGAGTATTAAAAGAGCAAACAACAAAATCTCAAACTGTGTGGTAAACTAGATTCTTTAAGAAAGGAGCATGGCATAAATACTCACTGCTGTTACCTAGGGGAACAGATCTGAAATAGGGAAATCACAATCTTTTCTGTAATATCAGTGGTCAGTCTGGCAAGTTTCTTCAACATCTTGGACATAGGTATTATGTAAGAGATGATGACGATTAAAGAGATGCATAATTGCTCGTGGGGTCCGTTAAGAGAGGACACCTAGCAAGTGTCCACTCATTCTCATCCTTTCAAAAGGAACTGAGAAGCAGGACCCAACTTACAATCTCACCTGTTTTAGTAAATTGCAGGAAAGTGTGAAGATGTCAAATAATGATGAATCTCGGAAAGAAGAGGCTATTTTTCTGTGCTTGGTTAAAGGATGGGTGGTGTCTGCCTGTGCAGAAAAAGAAACCAAAGCAAGTTTTAGAATTAACCTTCAAAGGAAAAATTTTTCATGTAGATTTCAAATAAACTAGAAAGATTTCCAATAAAAGCAACAGAAATACAAAATACATATTTAACATTTAAATTGTTAAATCATATAAACTGAGATAATGCAAAGGACAATAAGTTGTTAACAGCTAGCCAGGATATCAGGCCTCTAGAGCTTACAGAGGGAAAACAGAAAAAAGGGATGAATGAATAGCTCCCCTGCAAAGTTTTAATTTCTTTTGCATTTAGGTAAAATTTAACAAATTGTTAAAGTTAAGTAATTCTTAGCAATATCTGCCAATAATTACCACATTATCTTGCATTGTGGCTTAGTTTCAAAAACAGATAGTAGCAAGCCTTGGGTTTTGGTAAACAATCCCCTCAGGGCTACTGAAGAATTTCCAAAACACTCCTTAACCAACCGCCAAGAACTTAAGATAAATGACAACAGCCTGTAATACTCTCTCTCCCTTCTCTAACCTATTTCCATATGGAGTCTATACCATAGAAGTGAACACTTCAATTAAATGGTTCCTCTCTTCTTGTCTTTTCAGCCACATTTTAAAGGTTTTTGTGGTTAAGGACTAAATTTTTTACTTCTTTAAGTATGCCTCTATTTCTGACACATAGTAGGTTCTCAATAAGTGGAATAAAGGAATTTCAAGGTTCCCAAGAATATTTTTGGTCCAAATGAAAGCTTAAATCTCTTCTTCTATATACTGACTAATTCATCCAAGAGGAAGCTCATTTTGCTTTTGGCACATTAAAGAATAATGCAGCAAGATTTCTGACAATGAAGTTATGGACCTTCTTTGATTTTATTTCTAAATTCAGATAGGAATGGTAACAGAAATACACTTTCTGATTTAAATCTGACACTCTCATCTCCTAACCCCTTGAAAATTGAATTATATAGAAGTTCAAATATTCCTCTATTCTAGCTTCAGTGTCACTGTGTTATCATAAATGTCTTAGGTAAATTAGCCACTGCTAGATTATATATCATATACCGCATAAATTTGTTCTGCTGATCATAATACAGAGAAGAATTACATTTAACTATGTTACACACACTTCTATTGTTTTCTTAAGAAAGATGAGTAAAATTTTGAAGTTTTTTTTTTATACCAACACTGATGTATTTTGTGGGGCCAAACTTCAAAGGGGAGAACATGAACCCCACAATCTCTGTACTTAGTTAATGCATGCTCTCCTACTACAAAGGTAATAGTAGCTAAGTAAGAAGTTAGTTATTAAGAGCACAGGCTCTGGAGTAAGGCTATGTGGGTTTCAATTCAGATACTGTTGTTTGCTAACTGTGACACCTTAGACAAATTATTTAACCTTTATGCGCCTCAGTGTCCTTATCTAGAAAATGGCATAACCACAGTACCTATGTAGAACTATTGTGAAAATAAAATTAGTTAATTCAAATAAAGTGCCTGTTACAAAGTAATAACTCAAAATATCGTGATAATTACCAACCACAATGGGGACTGCATTTGATAGAGAACACAGTATGGACTCTAGATTTCAACAGGCTATAAGCAAGTGCATTTAAAATAGTACTAATTCAGTTAAAATTTCTAAGGGTTAATAAAAATATCTGCATAAATATGAGCAATAGCAATAACAATGTAATTATTAGCTGACAACTGAAGGGTGAGATGTTACAACTAATATACTGGCCTGTTCAATAATTATAAAATTTGAGCTGGATACAAAAGTAAATGACTGAGAAAATAATAGCCAGAGCAAAAGAAAGCCACTGGTGTTTCCTCTGTAGTGATCTGTATCATCAATGACTATTTAAAAAATTATTTGGAATTTATCAGAATGTTTTATGCATTCTGAAAAGATTACCAGCAAAATCTTTAACTAAACAGGATACGGAAATTGATTTTTAAGTGGTTATAAATACATAGTAGTATATACAGCAGAAGGGGCACACTAATGATGCTGGTTTCGCCCTTGTGATCCTTTTTTTGGGACTCATTCTTTTTTGTTAGCAAAGCAATTACTTTATTAAGGTTTTGACTTAGGACCACTGCTCTCATCTCTAATAATGAACCTTAATACCAATAAGGAAAGCTGAGATGGGAGGATAAAATATTCTGGAGACAGACGGGAACAAGGACAAAAAGAGTGAGGTAGGCTGCACTTACAGAGGAAAGCTCAATGGAACTGTTTTGTTTCAAAAAGGCATTAATCACTTACCGCAAAAGCACACAACTGCCAAAAAAGATCATCCCACACAGAGCAGAAAACACCAATACTAAGAAAAAATATGGCACTTACTTCAATGAGGAAGGCTGTAGCACTTACTTGATTAATTTCATTGGTTAGCTGAGATAAAATTGTGACGCCAATGATGCAGTATTCAACACTATCCTGGTAAAAAAAAAGTAAGGAAGAAAGAGGTGGTGTGTGCAGCTTAATTTCAGCACTGGGAATGCAGTCATACTTTTGAAATGACAGAATCATGTGTTTCTATTAAAACTGCCCAGACAAGGTAGCAAGAAATTATAGCTTAAAACTGCTGCTTTGCAGGACATAAAACCTAACTGCCATAAAGGAAGACTGCTAAATCTGACTACATCAAAATTGAAACATTTAGTATTTTAAAAATACCCATAAGCATTATACCATACACATTATAAAAAAAAGTGACAAAACACATTTAAGATAAAAGCAAATGAATATATAACATAATTTACAAAAAAAAATGTATACAAGAAAAAGGCAAAGAATCCTACAAAAAATGTACATAAGATATAAATAGGAAATTCACAGAAAAACAATAATTAAGTAGAAAACATGAAAATTTGTTTTGTCTCATTCATTACGCTGAGATATCAATTCTTTTTACCTATTAAATTGGAAAAACAAAATAAGTTTCACTCCCGGGGTGATGGCACAGGGAAGGAGGCACTCTTAATTGTTGGAAGAAGCAACTTATTTTGAGGGTGATTTGGAAATCTCTTTGAAAGCTAAAATACACATATCTCTTTGAATAATTCCAAAATCCCTACAAACACATTTATTCAAAGTATGACAAGATATATAGACTAGGATATTCACTTAAGTATTTATTTAAAGGTCAAAATACAGAAATAAACTAAATGCCCACCCATAAGAGATTTGTTAAATTATGGTGTTTTAGATTGGGATAGTGCGTAGGCATTAGAAAGAATGAAGTAGGGTTTGTTTGTGCTGACACGTAAACATGCAAAGCCAAGACATATTAAGGGTGAAAAAGACACAGAAGAGAATGTACCAAATAATTCTATTTTGTGTAATTTTCAGAAAGTAGAACAGTATATATAAGGAAGTATGAACATGCTGCTTCTCCCATTCCTATTACATCAAATATATATATACCTGTAAAAACCTTGTGACATCTGTGATTGCATTTCTGAAGACATAGTCATCCTTCTGACAGTCAAACCAGCCCAGTTTTGTGATTCTGGCATATAACTGAATTAGTGCTTGTGTCACAAAAGTAGCCAACTTTGGCCGAGTGGCAAGGTAGTTGAGCACATAATTTCCTATAAAACAAAAACAATACACATAACAGAAAGTTCTGCCAAAGAAGGGTGCATACCTTTAAATGTACCAAATGTCCAAGAAATGGTAAATTTACACTGTTAACCCTAACCTCCCTTAATTCTTCATACTACTAAGAAATGGGACTTTGAATTTAAGATGAGTAGGCTTTCCCATTGTGAATTTTACACTTGTCACAATGTAGAATCTGAAGTATGGCAGCCTTGAATCTACTCCTACCTAGATGGTTGAATAACACGGTCTGCACAGAATTCAAAACCCTTAAAAATATTTTCTTAGTTATTACTGGCTGTAAAGACTGAATGAAAGAAACCTGACAATAAAAGGGGTTACTTAGGCTTTATCTAGCAGTAATTATTTTGGGCCCTTTTCACTTTCATAATAAGCCCAAATTCTGGAAAAACCCTGAATTCCAGATATTCTGTATGCTTAGCAATTTCAGAACATTATTAAACAAACACCATAAACTTAACTGTCATTAGCACATCATTAAACAAACTAATTTCTTTAAGAGAACAGATAATTCTTTACTTACGAATATCTATTCGTTGTTCCAATGGTAGAGGGTTGTTTGTGCGTGATACAAGCTTTGTAAGGCATGTAGCTGCCAGTAACTGGGAATACGATGACTGTGAAAAGAGGGGGAGGGGAAAGGACTCAGAAGTCAATTTTATTGAGTTAATCAGTCATAAAGTTTTTTATTTGGAGATCTCTGCTTAGATTAAAAAAAAAATTAGTTTTGCTACATTCGATCCTCCAGATTTTAGAGGGTCTATCACTCTAAGGAAAAGAGACTCCGTATAGCATATTTTAAATTTAGCTGACTTCAATCATGGACAAGGAGCATCCTCCAGATTTTAGAGGGTCTATCACTCTAAGGAAAAAGAGACTCGTATAGCATATATGTACATTTAGCTGACTTCAATCATGGACAAGGAGCAGGGTATGTGAATGGTTTGATCAAACTGAATCTGATATGGATATCTGCCTCACTTCAAAAGGGCACACGCTTGAAGGGATCTTTTCAGAAAAATATTAGGATCTTTAAAAGACAAATCTCTTCTTTCTTTTAAACCCAGAAATATTCTCCCATCAATAGCCTGGTTACAGTGATGTTTCAAAGTTTCACCTCGAAATATTCCCAAAGTCACTTCAAAATATTCTTATAGTATGGTATTAGAAAGAAAGAAAAAAGTATTAGACGAAACTACCACATTATGCTGTTAATTCCCAAATTATATCTTTATATCAATCAGCTACAGCTTTGGGAAACGTATATGTTTTAAAGCAATTTAATAACAATTATGAGAAAAAAAATGATACCCGTAGCAATAGAAAAGCATTATATTCTTAAATGTGGATTTTAATACATTTTAACCTTATGGAGAATTAGAATTATTTATCTGATCATAATATATAAGAAGGAGCCATATACAAATTCCTCCATGTGTATATTTATAATGCCATATAACAAGGACAGACTCAACCATTAAAATAATTTAGTCAAAGGTCAAGGATAATTTTCTATGAAACTAAAAGTCCTTAAGACAACAGGCTATCCGCAGGTATTACAACAGTTATAAAAATTTTAAGCTTAAGACAAAAAATCTATAAAGGTGACTTTGACATGTGTTTTCTATTCAACACCCCTGAACATGGGTTAAACTGATTAGAGTGGGTATGTCAAATCACTAATAATGCAAGAGGGGCTACTGTCACTATAGAATACAGTGTGTAACTATAACTGTACAATACATAACACGTAAATGGTCTTTACACATAATTCCAATAAATCTGCTAAGTCACTAAGAAGTCAGTAGAGATTAAAAAGGAAGAATCCACTATAATTGTTTTTAGTATTGCACAAATCTTATCTTATGCCAGCCTGCTGACTGTCAACATGAGGATCTGGAGTTAAAATAGCGTTAGAGATGATACTGTGGGGCTCCAGCGGGAGTCAGCTGGAAAGACTAGCTGTGCATCTCTCCCATAGTGCACATCTAGGCGCATCAATCCTGAGATGGAGTGATTGAAAAGAAATATACAAAATACTACGTGTGAAAACAGAACAGAGTACTACGTAATCTCTGACCATGACTCTGTAACCTTCAGATACTTGGAAAAAGAGTTAGCTTCCCCAGCTACTAAAGGATAATTTTTAGACAACTGTAATTTGTTGTATTTACTGCATAATACTGTAACACTACTAATGAAAATTAAAAAACGTAGTCATCCAGAATTCTACCCTCTTGATAAATTAAGAAAGGTCATTTATGTACAGCCTTGACTTCTTGGTAGACGATATGAGGCAGTACTTAAAAGTAAACAACAGAAAAAGGAGTCCCAGAAATTTGATTCAAAATGAAAAAGGACAGAACAAAATATATATATTCAATGAGATTTTCCTGATGAGGCTGTATAGCCTGTTTTTTGCCAATGTGGCAGGTATGGTGCTTTTTCAAAGTAAAATTAAGAAGGCAGAAGCACTTAGAAAAATCAAGGAATGGAAGCTATCCCAATCCACCCCTCAGAACAGTTTCTTAAACCTCTGTCATCCTTTATCCTTTCAAATCTTACGTACACTTCCTCTTTCAAGGAGTAGCTGGCACTTGCTCAGGCAATCAGGGCTGTTGGTGAATTCAACCAAGGCTTTTTCTGCCTGGAGTCGAGTGGTTGTATCTGTGGTTTCATACAGCTGTTTGCACAGATTCTCTAGCTGAGCCAGGCTCTGGAAAAGATCAATCAAGAAAGAAATCAGTCCAGCCTAGTTTATGCACAAGATACTATGCTTGAAATTACTAGACAAAGATAAAAATAATCAATGAAGAGAGACTTGTTTCTCAACTCTGAGGAGAAGCTGGGTGACCTTAGATAATAAATTCCATTTATAGCTCTCTTTATTTATGCTTTAGAAGACAAAATGATAGAATGCCTAAAGTATCTATATACTTTTTCAGTCACTCCCTTAAGGATCAATCACAAATGATACATTTTTTTCCCTTGAAAATATCCATCTTCCCAAGCTTTTCCAAAAGGTTTTCAAATAAAAATTCAGAACTTATTTATTCCTCAAAATTATAAATACTAGAGGCACTGCTGTAAAACTAAGCACATAAACACACGCTATAGGTGTCACAGACATCTTTACACAGTTTTAAGTATTTTCCCTTTGCCTAGTAGTTATTAGCTTACAAGTATGTGTATGCATGAAGATGGCCAACCTCTATGAGAAAGCTTCAAAATGCATGTACGCACCTTCCTCCCTGGGTCCCTCATGGCTAAAGTTCAGCAGACTCTCCTGTTGTACTTTAAACTCTTGCTTTGGTCCCAAATTTAAAATGGAAGGGTCAAAATAAATTCAACCCTAGCATATGCTCACACAGAGATAAGACAAGGGAAACACCCCCAAACAAACCCTTCTCTCCAAATCTTGAACCAGTTCCAGGCAGGCAGGAAGGGGATGGGCGTGTGCTTTGGTCAAAAACCTAAAGGGCCGCAAATCTACTTCCACTTAATGTGATGCTTAACAGCAAAGAGGAAAGAACTAGTAAGAGTTGACTTAACTATCACCTTTCACTGACTGGAGAGGAGGGCAAATATCGGTTAGTCTTTAAAGGAATGGTTTGGACTTTAAGAAGGAATCTGCGTCTATTTTCTACAGTAGCAAGCAAGATTTGGTTTAAATAGTTTGAGAGTTCCTACTTTTAGAAATGAGAATTCTGACAACGAAAAAAATAATAAACAAACCAACTGGGTAAACAGCCTAAAATATATTACACAGCTAGTCTGCCCAAAGCTTTTATTATCGCTTTATTTCCTTATGCTGTGACTTTATAAATCACAGCTTTTCCACTAAGCAGGAAAGCCCTTAAGGCAGGATACCTATTTTACTCAACATGATTAATAAATTTCAAATATTAACCCAAAGGAAACAAGAAAGACAAATACTGACACTCTAAGATCATCAGTCTCACTTCAGAGAGCCCCCCAAGAACAAACACAACCTCCCACTCCAAAACAAACAAACAAGCCACCCTTCACAACATCTTAGAGTGTGATGAGGCTTATGTTTAATTGGTTCCTCTCTGACTTCCACTTAAGACCTTCAGTTCAAAAGCATAGAGAAAACTGCACTTGCAAAGCTGATCTCAAGTAATGAAGTTTTCTATAAGCTGTACCTGGATTTTCTCACATAGCTTATAAACATAAAGAATACAGAGTAAGGCTAATTACTTACATATATTCCATAAAATGCATGTGAAAGTCAGTGATTTGCTTGCCAATACTGGCCCAAGACACTATTGACAAATGAATCAACTTAATTATAAATCCCCACATTCTTAAGCAAGAGATTAAATCTCTTTCACAAGGTTTTGTTTCAACCTAGCAGGCAAGTTTTTTTCCCCCTCCTGATTCACTTAAAAGAATGTAAATCATTTTAAAAATAGGTAACACAGAAGACATCAACAGAAAGACACCCTAACTAAAGTGGAAAGACAGCTGTAAAACCTGGTGTTGGGTACTGAGGAGCAGCAGCAGCCTCATAACCTCACAGACACCACGCACTTTTGAGCTTTCCAATATCCCGAACAGACACTCCCTAAACAGTCACTCTGTTTAAGTTATAATGACTCTCCTTAAAATCTGATCAGTCAGTTCCCCGTAGCACCTCTAGTGCAACTCTTGTTTATGTTTATTACAACAAAGTTGTTCACATGACAATGGCTAAGCATCTGTCACCAGTAGCTCCTTACTGCTAAAAACCAATAAGCAGGTTATGGTAAGCTTTTTTTCGTTGTTGTTTTGTTCTGATTTGCTTTAATTTAGCAGACAAAAACATACTGCAGGGTAAGCATAGTAATGAGTTCTCAGCTCAGGAAACAAGACTGTTAAAAAAAAAAAAGTAATTTGACCATTTACACAAACAGTTTTAACAACTAGAGCTCTATTTCTTTGTTTCTAGAAGAACAAATGGGAAACAATTTTGTTTTCCCAAACAATTAGTAGAAGCATCTGAAAACTACGGAGTTAAAAGAGTCATTTCACTTGGGCTGCCCATGCCCTCCCATGGAGGGAGAGAGGTGGAGACATTTACACTACTTTCTTTTGGATCCTCATGTTCCCAAAGCAAATCTAATAGATTATTTTGAATCACTTTTGGGCCCAGAATAAAATATTTTTATCCTACAATTATAATTACCTATTTAAAACAGTACTTCACATTGTTGTTAGTAGCAACGACACATCCCAGCATCTTTCCCCGTTGCTCGGTCACACCTGTATGAAACCTCCTCCTATTCACCAGTTCTCATTCAGGATATCTATCATGTGATGCCAGGTGAGTCACACAGAAGCCTCCAGAGAAGAATGTCTATTTTCTATTCCTAAGATTGCTAAACCCACAATCCACATAGGAGCTTCCACCTGGTCCCACTGCAACAGAAAAGCGCATCTGGGTGAAATACTTCACAAAACTGGAGGGTGATCTTCAACTAACGAAGTACTGCTTTAAGACAAGAAACTCAAAGCAATCAAACCCCCACATCTAGACCACACTGATTTCATCAACAGTTACAATGAAGGTATTAAAAGAATGTATCTTCTTTAATGTTTAGATAGAGAAAAATGCAGCTCAATTATTTTCTTTTCAATATAAGGTGCCATCAGTTGAGACTATGGACCTCAGGATATAACAATCTATCTGAAGAGATGCCTCTGGTTTAGAGGGAAGTGAAGATTTTGTTTGTATATTAGATGTTATACTACTCCACAAAGCAGAATACCTTGAAATTTATTTTCATTAATTTGTAAAATATGTTTAAAAAAAACTAACAGTACAGAGTTTTAAAATAGACTCACTGTTTTAAAACAAAATCCACCTGGAGTTTCCCAACCACAGACTGAGAGACTCGCTTTTAGGGAGGGTTCGATGACATTTCCAATAAATGCCAAATACTGAACCAGAAAACAAGCAGACCCCTTGGATGACTAGTCAGATCTGCAGGTGCTCTGAAGAGCACATCCTTAATCTGACAGCCACTGAACCACGACATGATCAGAAGCCACCATCCTATTACAGGTGTAAAGGCTGGCTCAACCCAGAGAAGTTCTCATGAAGAGTACAGAGTAGAAATATCAACTTAGTAGCTGAATTTTCATGCTTAGGATGACTTAAATATAAAAAGAATTGCTAAAAAATCAAGCTACTTTCAAGTTGTTCATACACTCCATTAATTTAGATCTTTCTTAGTTGGAATTTTTCTGTGTACTAGGAAAACATTTGTTAAATAAATTGAAAGAGGCATACTAAACCTGCTAGAAAACGAACAATTTTAAAGACCTATAAGGTTAATAAAATTGATACACTAATTTCTTATGTATTCAATAAGCATTCTTATTGTCAATGGATATCCAATTATCATAGTTTTTTTTTTAAACTAAAAATTTAGTGACAATAATTACTGTGAGATTTAAAAAAACAAGCGGCAAAACAGTATGTAGAGTATATCATTTGTGCTGTATGTTAGAAAATTCATATAAGAAAATCTGGATGAATACAAACCAATTACCTCTGGAGGTGAGATTATGGGAGACTTTGAATTTCTATGTTATACATATTTCTATAACCGCAATCATATATTACTTGTAAACAGGAAAATAAACCCCAACAACTGTACAGATAAGGCGAATTTAAGCCACATTCTTTTCTAAATTAACTCTTCTAATTAGTAACATATTACTATTAACAGCTGATTCTGTTTCCAATCAGAATTCATAAACAAATTCAAAAACCAAAAAGGCAAAAGACTATTTATTTCAAAGGCTAAACTTTAAAAAAGTATGTCTGTATTTATCACTTTTATTTTGTTCTTTCTTACTAGTAATGAATGTTGGTATTTTAAATGGCCTGAAAAGAACATTACATGCAAGGTTTTGTTTATAAA
>NW_006429864.1:4044022-4046122 GCF_000325575.1 Pteropus alecto | reverse complement strand
TTTGGTTTTATACATATATTATGGTACTTACTGCAGTGGAGTCAATAGGGGGAAAGTAGCTGGGTCTCCAGGTGAGAATGCTTACATATGCAAACATATGCAAACTTTATTTTTAAAAGTTCAAGAAAAAGTTTACAAAGCCAGGGCAAATTGAATCTGTACTTTATAAGAGGACATCAAAATGGTAAACAAGCAAATGAAAGGTGCTTCATCTCGACAACAATGAGATATCCATTAGAATGACTAAAAAGATCAGGCATTGGTACGGACGTGAAACACATGCAGTCTGAGTTGGTTCAAACACACTGGAAACCTGGCAGTATCCATGAAAGCTAAACATATGATACCCTACGACCTAGCTATTCCACTCCTAAGGACATACCCAGCAAAGATGTGTACTAAACTCACCAAAAACGCATGTACAAGAATTTTCATGGTAGCAATAAATGTATAGTTCCTAAACCGAAAGCCAAATATCCATCAATAGTAGTATATAAATAAATGTTTCATTTTTTTAACCTGCGTCCCAGTTACACAGGCACATTCATTTTAAGAAAATCCACTTAATTGTACATTTATAATTTGTGTATTTTTCTGTATGTTATGCAACAAGCTTTTCAAAAAGATGGATGAATGCCAGTTCTCCCCAAATTCTTCAGGTGTTTACTTTCATCTTTTTCTGATAGTAATGGAAAACAAGTTCATCGATAACCAGCAAACTGCACTTTAGACTTAGAATGTTTTAGTTTTACATCAATTCATGTTTTTAAAACCATAACTCGCATTATTTTCTCAGTAAATAAATAAAGACTTTTGGATGCATTTAGGGACATTTCATTTCTGACAATACTAAGAGGGTAGGTAAAACTTTCTGGTTGCAGATGCTGTGTAATGTCTATTGCCATAAAACAAGATAAAATACGTATTTTCGGCAAGTGATAACTCTACGCCAGAGCCTTGCATGCATTAGATAAGGATGGCAAGTCTGCTAACATGTGATGTGAGACTGCAAAATGCTACACTTAACTTCAAAATATTAATCAATTCTAACTCGTAATAAACACGTATGATTTTGCATTGTGGGTAATATGCAGCCTAAACACATGTAAACAAATTACTTCATGACATAAACAGCCAGACTAACTATGCCTGGTTACTAAATGGTTTACTGACTTAAAAATTTAACTCAAGAGTTTTTATTTAACACGTCACTAGAAACTGGTTTTGGTTCCTTCTCATAGTCACTCATAGTGCAGAAGAATGAAAACTGCAGTGTAAGCTGAATCTTCCAAAGTACGAGGTTTCTCACTGGTAGCCTTAAACCGGCCCATAGACATTTTTGTTTTTTGTCTGGTTTTTAAAACTTTGGTTTTAAAGTCTGACACAGTTGCCAATATTTCATAATAATATCTGCTTTTCTAGCTTCCTATTAAAAATTAGAAGATCTGATAACACTGGACCTGCATTTTTAAGTGTCAGTAATCAGACGACACCAAGAGGGTGCTCTGGGCAGGCACTCTTTAGGCCACCGCAGTTCCTAGGCACCTGGCCCCTGTAGACATCTGAATTTTCTCCCCCAGCTTTAATGCAATTTTGTCTCCTATCAGTGGTTCATTCCAGGATGTCAAAGTTAAAAAGTAGAGAGCAATGGTTTAACTTTGGGTACTAACTTTGGCTTAACTTTGGGTACTAACTTTTTGCCAAATTTGGTTAAAACAATCTTCTAAGTATAAGGGGCTAAATAAAACTTAGGCAGAGAGAGAATTAAAAGAGTTAGATTGAGAGGTAAGCAAAATTTGGATACTTGTTTTAGTAACTAACTATGTGACTTTGGGTAAGTTAATTTCCTGTAGCTTTAATTTTCTAATATGTAAAATAAGTGATTTTACTATATTGTTTTTAAAACACTGCCATAGAATTCTAAAATTCTATGACTGTCATATGCTGGTTTTCCTATTTTAATTATATAACTAAATCAGCTTTAAAAGTAAGCAAATATTAAAATTAAAATGATCATGAAAACAATAGTCACGGCAAATTTTTTACGAGAGAATTATACTTAAAAAATAAATCAGGTAACACTCCCACACATCCTGCTCA
>NW_006429864.1:4028655-4043911 GCF_000325575.1 Pteropus alecto | reverse complement strand
CTTTTGGAGTACAGGGTCAGTAACAGTTAAGACCTAGGATGTCAGACAAATCCTTGTTCCTCTATTACTAACTGTGGGAGTATGAATAAGTAACTCAAATCTTTCGAACTAGTTTTCATTTCTTTTAAATAGAAATAACATCCTCTTCACAAGGTTGTAAAACTCAATGAGGTAATATAATCTATGTAAATTGTTAATTACAGAGTTTATTACTAGCTATTATCGATTACGTTGGCTACTAAAAACTCCGGAGAAGAGCTTTTATAAGCACATGCATAAATACATATAAAAACTGAAATGTTTCTTCTAGAGGGGTTATAAATGCCTTTCCCTATAGGGCTAAAGGGACTGGGGACACAACATACAAGTGATCTTCATACTTTGTGAATTCCATATATGTAAATTTACCTACTTGCTAAAACTTATTTGTAACCCCCAAATCAGCACTCACAGCAATTTTGTGGTCATTTGTGGATATGCTTGGAATGGCGAAAAATGTGAGAAGCCTGACATACAAATTCCCAGCTGAGGCAGAGCACAGTGACGCTGCGCCTTCTCGTTTCAGCTCTCATACCATAAACTAGTGTATATGGCTTGTGTTTTATTCAGCGCCAGGTTTCTTACAGTTTTGTGCTTTTTGCTGATGATTTTGCTGTTTAAAATGACCCCCAAGCATAGTGCTGAAGTGCTGTCCAGTGTTCCTAAGTGCAAGAAGGCTGTGTGAAAATACGTGTTAAATAAGCTGCATTGAGGCCTATTAAACAAGGTGTTCTTACACAGAAACACAAATAAAACAAGGTTGTAGGCTGACTGGCTGATGAAAATACTGTGACCAGAGGTTGGCAGGAACCTCAGCCTGTATTTCCTCTAAGAGCGATGGTTTAGCATTTGCTAAATCAGTGTTCTTGGCAACTTTATAGAATATAACTACCAGGAATAATGAGGACTGATTGTATCTCTGGCATCACTGGGTGGTGTTCAGCACTTATTTCCCCACAGAAATGATTATATTGCCACTGTTACAGGCATTTGTTCAGAGGTATTTATTAATTTATGTAACTTCCATATTAATGTCTATAATACTCAAATTCTTGCACACTGACTCAAACGTTTGCTTAAATTGCCATTTATAATAATTAAGTATTGCGATTTTAGTTAATGAGTACTAATGCACACACTTCATGGAAAGGGCAAGAGTGTGCCTCAGTGTCTGGTACACAGTAGGAGCTTCAAAAAGTTGCCTTACATGAACAAGTCTAATTTTTTTCAAAGCTTCTGAAAGGACTTTGTGTTAAAATGGCAGATTGACTACACATCTAATTTTGTTCCCTCCCCAAATCTAACTGAAACAACACTAAAGGGATTTTTTAAAAATAAAAAGTCATAATCCCACAAAAATTATGACGAGAGGGGACAATATCAAGAAAATTTTGGAATCCAGAAAAATCGGTGACAGCTGACTTGACGGAGGAAAGTCAAATCCCTTGCCAGGGTTGCAAAAAGCTGCACACCAGCCTGATTTACGCTCCGTGCTCAGATATTAGGGTGGAGTGGACTGGCCAAAGCAAGGAAGAACAAGGGGAAAGTGTTTGTGAGAAGTCAGATTCCCAGATGTCTTCCCCTGCTCTATACCTCTGAATGACTGTCCCTCTTTCTCTGAACTGGGAGTCACCGTGCCAGTCAAAAGCACATTTGAAGATGTGGGTATCATATAGTTAACAGGTTGATTAAGTGGCCAAATGCACATTAATGCTTCTGTGTCTTCCCTTATTGGGTTCCTTCTACCCAGATATGCCAGTGTCCGGACCATACTCTGTAGGCAGGAGTTGAAAGATTTCCCCAGAAATCTTGTTAGTCACAAAGGAAATACCTAAAGATGCACTGATACAGGGGTCACCCAATAAAAGGCACAGATTACCATACTGCGATGTCTCAAGCAGACAACCCTTACCTCCACACTAAGAGCTTCCAATCGGCTTTGTAGACTCTTAACCTTGATTTTGAGCAAATCATTAAGGATTACCAGAAATGTGAAGAAAACCTTTAACATGGAAGACAAAAGACCCAAAATGGAGTCGCTTATGCTAAGCCCCATGTCACCAAACTGAGGTTTAATTAGTTTCAGCTCTCCCAGAAATGGAATCTTAACCCAGTCAATCAGGAATTGTCCGATCAGCACTAGTTAGGTAATCTACCTCACAGACCCCTGTCATTCTCTAAAGGATAGTAACTTTGCAATAACCAACCTGGTGTGCCTAGTGTAAATTTCTTGTTCCTGTTCCCTTTAAAAGTCTTTCATTTTGAACAGCTCTTTGGAGCTCCTTTCTGTCTGCTTGGTTGGATGCTGCCCAATTCAAATAGATTTTTGCTCAAATACTCTTAAAAATTTTTTTAACATGCTTCAGTTTACCTTTTAACAATATCGATCTAAACCAACACATAAAGAACAACCTGGAACAAACAGAAACTGTGCAGGAAGAAACTTAAAAAAAAATTAATAACGAAATCAAGGTGGGGAGGGGGAACATATTAAGCGTATCAAAGAAATAAGAAAATATATTGCAACTGTGGATTAAAAACAAGGTGCTCCAAAAAAAGAAACATTCCAAAAACATAAAAAGAGATCTTAGAAATTAAAACTACATTAGCAGGGACCAAATATTCTATCAGAGGATTGGAAAACAAGTCTCTCAGAAAGCAGAGAAAAAGGACAGAGACTAGAAATGAGAGAGCAAAGATAAAGTCAGAGACCTAGTTCCAGAGGTCCAACATCTAATTAACAGGAGTTCCAGACAGAACGGAGAATAGTGAAGGAGAGAAATTATCAACAAAATAATTCAAGAAAATTTCCTAGAACTGAAGATGATCGGTTACCAGAATGAAAGGGTCTACCAAATGCCCAGCATTAGAGATGAAAATCAAGTCATACCCAAGGCTCCTTACTGTGAAACCTCAGAAACCTGAGGGACAACAAGAAGTTCTATAAGCTGCTCTGAGGTCGGGGACAAAGAACAAAAACAAAACCCAACCCAGGTAACGCATGAACGAGCATGTATCAGATGGCTCTGGACATCACAAAAGCAAAACTGGAAACAAGCCAACAGAAAGATGCCTGCAAGGTTCTGACAGAAAATGATCAACATAGAAAGCTATACACAGGCCAACAAGTAATCAAGTGTGAGGGTAGAAAAAAGCTTCTGCAGGCATAGAAAGCCACAAGAATGCTTCTATTAAAGAATGTGCTTCACGCCAAAATAGGAGCAATCCTATGAAAAGGTAAACATGGAATGCAGGAAACCAGCACTGTAACACAGAACGGGGACATCAAGGGATCCCTGGGATTACATTATAACAGAGAGACAGATAATGAGCCATATTTGTGATAAACAAATACCTAATATAGTAGAATAGTAGGTGGTAAGTGCTGTAAGGAAAAAAAAAATAAACAAATGAAGCAATGTAAGGAAGATTTGGAGTGGGAGAGGCAACTCTCATTGAGAAAGTGGCATTTGACACTTGAAGCAAATTAAATTGTTGCCATGTCATTATCTGGGGGAAGAGCATTCCATGCAGAGGGAACAGCCAGTGCAAAGACCAACGACGGGAGGGGGCTTGTGTGTGACTAAAGCTGAGTGAAGGACGGAAAACCGTGATGGAGAAGGAGCCAAGTGTGGGTCACTTCAGCTTTCCCTTGGAGCGAAGGGAGATCCTAGCATGACAACTGTGTGCTACCCACCCAGAGCAACCAGGCCTTATCTAAGCAAAGCAGCTCGAGAGAACAGTCATGTTCAGGAAGTCATCATCGAGATCCAGGATGGAATACCTGAGTGAGAGTTCTTATGTTAAGATTTCATCTTAACCTGTGTTGAATTTTAGTTCACAGACAAGCCCTCAACTGACAAAATAACCACTCTCTATTAAACTTTAGAAAGTTTTACTACAGAGTTGTGTAATCATTTTAAACTAACATTCCAAGGACAAAGGCAGTTGTACAACATTAAAGGATGGCTTTGAACTTAATACTGTATGGTATAGTTACTTACAGCACTTAAAAGCTATAATAGGCTTCAGGTATACAAATTTTGTCCTCTATGATTTATAAATGGAGTGCCAATAAGAAGAAAAAAAAGAACAATACACTTGGTTTTTGCCACTTCACTTTCTTTATAAGAAAGGTTGCCTCTCAAATGCCTTTTATGAAACTTGATTCTGCCATGCTGACAGTATTAAAAGACCAAGACAAAACGGCTGAGTCAGGGAGTAGATTATATAGGCCAAGCAGATCACCTTAGGAAAGGAAGCCAACACCCAGACATTTGGGAATCCAAATTTGCAGTCTGAAACAATCACATGAACTTTTCTGCCATATTACCACTTCCCTAATAACCTTGTCTTTAAAAGCAGGTCTATACAGGGAGAACAATCCTATAAATTGTTCAATACTCCTGTTGAAAGTGTTAAACCACATCTCTAACAATTTAAATTGGAATATACTGTCTATTGATATTAACTAGATTTTTTCCTTACAAATCTAATGATTTTTACCACATAGCAATTGTGGTCAAACAAGTGACTTCTAAAGGTCAGAAAGTGCTTCCTTTCCAACCTGGGTCTGGCAGAATGGCTCCCTCAAAGGGTGGTGCGAAGAAGGGCCATTCTGCCATCAACAAGGCAACAACCAGAGAATACACCATCGACATTCACAAGCACATCCATGGAGTGGGCTTCAAGAAGCATGCCCCCCTCAGGCACTCAGAGAGATCTGGAAATCTGCCATGAAGGAGATGGGCACTCCAGATGGGCACTGACATCAGACTCAACAAAGTTGTCTGGCCCAAAGGGATAAGGAGTATCCCATACCGTATTGGGTGCAGTTGTCCAGAAAACATAAGGAGGATGAAGATTCATCAAACAAGCTCTACACACTGGTTACCTACATACCGGTTACCACTTTCAAAAATCTACAAATAGTTAATGTGGATGAGAACTGCTGCCTGTTGAATAAAGTTATAAAACTGCAAATAAAATAAAGGTCAGAAAGTGATAGCCTATTGGTTAAGTATTAAAGGAAAGAAAATGTGTGAGTTGTACAGACTTTCACTTAATTTAGTCCCAGTTTCCAAGAACTATTTGTTTTTGAGTTCTTTATTATTTAAATTATACCATACTGTTGGGCCAGTGTGCATTTATCATCTTAATTTTATATTCTTAATATCGATTTGGGACAAGATTCAAACTTTAGAATACTGGAGGTATTCTGTGCAGAATTATATTAAAATATTAAAAGTGCCATTTAAATACTGATTTGTATATGAGAGTGAAGGAAGTTCTCAAACACACAGCACCAATTATATGAGGCCACCAATCATTACACAAGCTTCTTTATTATGTTTTACAATGACTAAGAAAGATCTCAGATTCATGTACTTATAGTTTTATTAATAGGCTAGCCAAATAAATGCAACTGGCCTGGTGAGTATTCAAGAAACTTCAGGAATCTTAGGGTTCCCCACTTCTTTTTATGTTACTAGTTCTTACAATTTCCACTGCTGATAGAAATTGCATTTACAAAAAGCAACTAATTTGCTTACGAGAATGAAAAGAACAGCCACAGACTGGGAGAGGAATCTTTGCAAAACATATATCTGAGAAAAGACTGGTATCCAAAACATAAAAAGAACTCTTAAAACTCAACGATAATGACCCAATTAAAAAGTTGGCAAAAGATCCGGACAGATACCTCACCAAAGATGATGTACAGATGGCAGATAAGCTTATGAAAAGATGCTTAACGTTGTACGTTATCAGCGAAATGCATATTAAAACAACAGTAAGATACTACTACATACCTATTAGAATGGCTAAAATCCAAAATACTGAAAACACCAAATGCTGGCAAGGATGTGGAGCAATAGGAACTCTCTCTCATTCATTGCTGGTGGAAATGAAAAACAGTAGGGACAAACTGGAAGACAGTTTGGCAGTTTACAAAACTAAACGTGCCCTTACCATGTGTCCAGCAGGGGATTGGATAAATCCCTTGGTATTTATCCAAATGAGTTGAAGTTTTACGTCTACAGAAAAACTGGCCTGACTTATTTCCCTTACTGGTCTTTTATATAACATCTCTGATGTTCTGCCCTCCTTTCAAAATTATGATATAATTCTGGTACACTTTGAAAACTGAAAATACTTTATAAGTTGCTGCATCTTAATGATGTATGTCTCTTTTGGAAAAAAAGCACGACACATCACCTAAAGAACAGAGTTTATAGTAAATTTTAGCTGATTTGTTGCCACATATGCAACAAAAAGCACAACTAAAAAAATGTGTACCACATACCAGTAAAACTGATTTTTGAACAACTTTAATGTTTTCATTTACAAACGTGTTGCAGGAAATGACTATAGGTGTTTTACCATTTCTCACATCCTAAACTGGTGTTTTTTGAGCCAAGTTCTCACAAAAGAAATAGGGCAAACCCAACAGATATTTTAGAAAAGAATAGTGACACTGCTCAACAGGTAGCTGATGCTAGGGAGGAACTTTTCAACAATGTGGGACTGGTACTGGATGATTTTTATTTAAATTTCCCGAGACTGGGCTCTGTTATCGCCATCGCTCCTCTATCTTGATTAACTGCTGTGTCTCCATCACCTCAAGGGATTCTCATTGTTCAAACAGTATCAGGATCTTCTCTTTCACAGTCAACATAGCCATAAGACTCAATTAACATACACTTTATATACTCATAATTCACACAGGATCTTAATTTAAGTTCCAGTACCATAAATACCACATATACTCTTCAAAAGTAGTTTTCTGAAAATACTGGGCTGACATGAGGCTCTGAAAAAACAGCAGCATTTGGAGACTCTCAATAACAAAACAGTTGATACACTTTTATGGCTATGGGCTTCTCCAAGTACGACCGACTGTGACAGGCTGCATCAGTGGGCAGAATGGCAGACTAATGAAAAATAAAACAACAATGAATTTGAAAGTTAGGAAAGAAGGGTTTTTAACTGGTGGTTTTTATGTGCAGATCTACTTTAGATTATTTATGTGACACTGGAAGTTTCAATTCTTGAATGAGACGTCTCTATCATATAGGAAACAGGAATCATTCATTTAACACATATCTGAGTGCCTACTATGTGCCAAGCACCATTCTAAATGCTTGAGATATATCAGTGATACATCTTGGAGCTGACATTGTAGTGAGGGAAGACACATCATAATAAACATAAATGAATTATAAGGTATGTTAGAAGGTGATAAATACTATGGAAATAATAGAGCAAGGTAAGAAGGATTAAGAGTGCATGTGGCGATAGGGGTAGGAAGAGGTGCAGTATTCAACAGGGTAGTTAAGGTGGGCTTCATAGAGAGCTGAAAAAAAATGAGCCAAAATGTTTAGAAAGTGAGGGAGTTAACTAAAGAGCTAAGCACATCTACTTATGACTCCTAACACGGACTCTCTATGGCTAAGACAACACACATGCGGTCCTCACAAGGGAAAGACTACCACTTTGCTGGGAACCAACTGTGTGTTAATCATGTGCTACACACTTAAGACAGAATATTAAAATCCCATTGGTAGTTATTCTCATTTTTAAAATGTAAAAGGCAAATAAAAATTTTACGTGAGTTTATTTAAAGGCTATTGAAAAAGAAAGAGAAATATATGTATATATACTATCCATGTAATATATAGTATATATACTAAACATATATAAACATACATAATATGTTTAATTCATTGAACTAATGCTGTTTTTTGAAATCAATGGTGGTTTATTGCAAGATACTTCAATTTGAATTCATCCAAAGAATCCAGTAACATTTGCAAGCTGATAAAGATAACTTGAAACTATTATTGACAATCTAGCAACTGAAAACAGGAATAATTCCAGAAACAGACATGTGACCTACACCTCTCAACATAACCTAACAAATCTTATTTGATGGGGAGAATTTAGTTTTCTCTTTAAGGGCACAAAAAACAGCTCCTGTAGCTTAGGAACAAAAAATAGTCTTTCAACGAATGATACTAATGACAAGTAAGTTTTTAGGCAAGTGTTTCTCTGAAAATGTCCTTAAAAGCCTGTGAAACAAATGAGATTAAAGAAACTACTTCTAAGGACATAAAATAACTTAAGATCCACTCCGCCCAACTGGATAGTGATATATTTCAGGGTATGGCCATCAGTAAAGTCAAAAAGAAACCCACCTAATATGTATGCTATTTTGTTTTAAAACCACAAACCAAACCTAGATCCCAGTAAGAATGACCTTAAAAAACATTCTGGAAGTTAAATCTTTGTTCCTAGTTTGGTGATTAGGTTTAAAGCAGAGTGCTTATAACTATCTACATTTTATTCAGAAATGTACCTCTCAAACTGCAATAAACTTAAGTTCTATCTGAATCTCCCTACCAAAAGTAATCAACAGTGTTCAGTAAAGTTTAGAACTGAACAATCAATGAAAGTGAGGCTTGAAGACTGAGGGAGAATGCTTTTATAAACGATGCCCTTGACATGACTAAGCTCTACCTGACTCCTGGCGGAGTTATGAGCAGCAGCTGCCAACACCTCAGTCATTACAAGGGGGAAAGTCATGAAGGAAGCACTTAGTCTTTAAAGCTGGTTATCACTACCTTTTCCACCACACTACTTTCTCGCCCACTCCCACCTCATCGTATTGCTTTTAACCAATTATGGCATAATCAATGCATAAAAGTAACTTTTATTTGAGTGGTAATGATGGGAGTAGTTACTTGTCAGTTTCATATTATTTAACACATAGGCTCTGGAGAAAGGCCGCTATGCCAGTAGTTAGCTCTGGGCAGGCACCAAGCTAACCATGACGTCTGGGTCAGCCTTTGCTGGTTGCTGGAGAAACAACTAAATCCCAAAGAGCAAAAGTTGGTGAAGTCAGGAAGATCTGTGCTACACAAGGAACAAGAGTCACTTAATTAAACTTCGCAGGGTGAAAATAATAAACTAATTTTGCCTATAATATTAATTTCTGGAACTGTGTCAGTTTATGAGATTTTCTAAAAAGTGCAATTCAACAGTGAAATAGAAACCAGAAGCAGAGGGCATCTAGAGCTTTGAACAGAGATTAGCAAAGCTTTAGGAAACTGAGTTGTGGGAACTTGCATCTGTTCCTATCTCAGGACCCGTATGCTGCCAGGAGTCCCCAGGCCCAGGGAAGTATTTCCTAGTAATGACTTAAATACCTATGGATAAAGCCACACATTCAATACCTATACTCTTTATAGAGTACTAACTGGCTTCTTAAGGATCCTTGAAGGAGCCAAACGGTTTCTTTCAAATAATTCCATGTCTACTTCTAGCCTGAGAATGTGTCATTACCAAATCTTGCAATGTCTTCTGGTGTCTAAAATATTAAATGAATTCAGGAAGATTCTGGCACAGATGCTTTTGGTAGGATGTTAAAGTCTGGCCTACTAATACTTGTTTTTCTGGAGGAGGTGAATAAAAAACAAAAACCAAAAAACCTCCGATGAAACCAGAAAAGCTCAATACTTCACTTTGTATGAGGTTGAGCCATATGAAAGTGCCAAATATCCAATCATTCTTGTTCTATAAAAATGGAAATTTAATGTGGTTCAAACCAGTATATAAAAATGACACTTTAAAACTCCTTCAAAGTACTTTGAAATTCGTGTCCTGCTTCTAATTAAGATTTCATTTTTAGATCAACATATTACAGTGAGACCCATTACAAGTTAGGTAAACAATCTGAATTCAAATCTACCTATTCTAAATGTACTTTTCATTCCTCCTCAGTACAAAACCTCTGGTCTCTGGCTTTCAGATCCATCAGACTCATTCTTCTGGGCTTGTTACAAGCTCTGCTTGCCACTCTAGTTTTTGGTTTCTTGTTCATTTCTGTAGATGGTCCATGTGTGCTTGACAAAATTGTGTATGTCTATCAAATTCAACCTATTGTGTTCAAATCTTCTGTAGTTTCATCTGTTTGGCTCCTTGCCCTGTCCATGACTGAGTTTTTACTATGACACTGGAGTTGCAGTTTTGTCCTATACTTTTATCAGTCTTTACTTTATATATTCTCAAGCTATTTCATGAAATACACCCAAGATTGGAGTAAGTCCTGTTTTTTAGTGACTCTTGGCCTCTAAAAGCTTCCGCCAATTATGTTATAAATTTCTCCTCTCACTTTGTAGATACCCTTTCTGTTAATGGTGTCTTTTGATGAAGTTCCTGATTTTAATATAGTGCAATACATCATTATTTTCCTTTATGATTAGTATTTTGCTTGTCCTGTTTAAGAAATCTTTTCCTAAGGCCATATTTCTTCTGTATTATCTTTTAAAAGTTTTGTTTCTTTTACTTTCACCTTTAGATCTAAAAGCCAGTTAAAATGGACAACTTTGTATGGTGTGTGTGTATATGTGGGGGTGGGAATGGTCCAGCTTTCCTCTATATTATTATTTTTAATCCATTCAAATTGGTTTTTTAACTTTGAGGTTACTTAGCATCTGTAATTACTACTATACCCTGGTCTTATTCGCCCTTACTCCTTTGTGCTATATGTGTTCTACTTTTCATTCTTCTTTTTCTCTCCTTATTTTTAAAAACTTTTGTTTGCTAGTTTTTGAATTCCATTTTTCTCTCCAATACTATTTACCAGTCTTAATAAATCCAAAATTAGGCAATATTTTATCTCTCCTCCTAAATAACACAATGGCCTTAGAACGTAAATGATCAGTTCTCTCCTGTGTTACAATGTTATTGTCCATTATTTTGGTTTTATCTTTTTAGCTCTAAAAATTATTCATTACTATTATTTAATATAATGTTTATTTAGGTTTACTTATGTGTACCAAGTTCTTTGCTCACCTTTACTTCTCACATAACCAAATCCTTCTTCTAGAGTACTTTTCTTCTTCTTTAAGAATATCCTTTACAAAAGTTTCTTAAGATTTGCAGAAGGTAAAATCAGTTTTTATCTAAAAATATCTAATAATGTGACTAACAGTGTCTTCCTTCTTGAAAGATTTTTGTTGGGTACACTACTCTAAGCTGACATTTTTTCTGTACTGTCTTTTGGCTTCCAGATTTCTGTTGTCTGTACTAGCCTGTTTTATTTGAAGGTAATGATTTTCTTTCTGATTTTAAGACCTTCTCATTATATTTTGCTTTACTACAATGTGTCTAGATGTGATTTTTAAAAATTTATCTAATTTTGCACCTTTAATTTATATTCACATTTTTTCAGTCCTAGAAAATTCTCAGCCGATATTCTTCAAACATTTGTCTCTCCTCCATTCTTTCTAGGTATGTGATATATTCTATACTCTATGTCTCTTAACCTTGCATACTTTTCCAGTTTTTGTCTCCGTGTGGTATTCTGAACAATATCTTCAGATCTTCTATACTTCTCCCTCTTCCTCAGTGTCTAATATGCTAATCTATTTATTGGGTTTAAAATTTCAATATCTTAAATGTATTCTATTTCATTTATTTCAAATGTGACGTCATTTTTGACAACTGCTTTTTGCTTGCTCCTTTTCTTTCAAAAATGTATTCCTTTGTTAAGCCTTTCATACATACTTTAATTTTTTATTCTGTACCTAATGATGTTCCTGGATCTGAATTATCCGGGATGTGTGTGGGGGAGGGGGGGCAAGGGGGCGGCACGGAGAATGAGGTAATCTACACCTGCTGCTTATAGTTTCTGCTCAATATCATTTATGGGGGCCTTTTTCTGTGTGGGATAATATAAACTCATAATTGGTTGATATAAATCTGTGGAAATTCATAATACCTGTATTTTTCCTGTTTCTGCTAGTGGCCAGAAAGTGCTAAGAACTTCAATGCTTTCTAGGATCCTGGATTAATGTAGAAATTCCAGCTTTAATTTCCTCACTTTGCAGCAGGCATAAGTTCAGTCTTGGCATTTGACCCTAGAGTGACTTTTGCTTCACTACTCAATCCCCATACTCCAGTTTGAGTGGGTTCGTTTGTATTAATTAATGGGGGTGGAAGGCTTGGAGATTTCCCTTATTTCTTGCAAGCTTGTCAATGCTTATTCAAATTTTAACAGGATCTACTTATTCTAGTGACAGGGCACTTCAGAAAAATAGTTTGCCATACAGTAGGAAACAGAACTATCTTCCTACTCATTTTTCTCTCAAGAGATTTTCCTTACTTTTTCTGGGTAAGGTCGATGATGCATTTAAAAGGAATTATTTTAACACTTTACTAAGCATTTCTGAGTGTTGTAGAGAAGGATTTTCAAGTTATGTACTCTGCCATACTGCTTGAAATCTGAGACGTTCTCTTTTTTTAAAGCATGTTGTTAAATTAGATCTCTCCCTTTTTATACCTATGTAGTTTTTCTATACCTACAGGTAGGACCTTGCATTTATCTGTATAAATTTTACTTGTCAGATTTAGAGAACCTTTCTAGTCTATTAAGATCTTTTTAGCTCCTATTATCAAACACACAAATCACCCCTACCCTGCGTATGAGCAGCATATTAAACTTACATTCTAGCAGTTACTTGTTTATATGATCGTGTTTCTTATTACCCTTTGAAATTAGAGGACACGATATATCTTACTTTTGATTTTTGAGGGCATGTAGGAATAATATTGAATAAATGCCCTTATCTAAGCTGCCGATAAAAATATTGACTAGGATAAGTCCACAGTCAGGGCCCTGGGCCATAATAGAGACCTTGTTCCTAGCCGTCAAAGATCCATTGATTAGTACTCTTGGGTATGGCCATTCAACTATTCAATGATTCAACACATATTTGAGACTGTAATAAATTTTACATTTCAGCCCATTACCTAAAGTCTATGAGGATATTCTGAGAGATGTTATCAAATGCTTTGCTGAAATCTATCTACAGCACTTCTCTTTTTCACTGGCCTTGTTGGCTATCTTAAACCCTTCAAGAAATCTTCCTGAACATTCAGATCATAGTGATTTCTTTAGCACAACTTTGAACTCAGAAATACACACTTTTATACTTTAACTATATACTGCCTTTCTGAATGAGTTTATAACTTATCTTTCCATGACATTTAACATAGTGTTGACCATACAGTAATTCATCAATAAATGCCTGCTTTATTATAGCAGAATACCTTTCGACGTGGGATAATTGGAAAGAAAATGAGAACTCTCATCTCTAATCTCACCTCCACTGGAGGGAAAATGGGGAAAAGAAATAGGATTCTGTATTTAGTTAAACTTAAGGGAAGGAAATAAAGAATGTTGTGTTTAATAAAATTATTCACCCTTTAATATTACCAAAATCTGCTTTCATATCCTTAAATATTATTTCTTCAAACAAAATAGAGCAACAAATACTTGTGAGAGAAATGTACTGTTACAGCAATCCAAGGAGTGAAGAGGTCTATTCACTTCTCAGGTGATGTGAAACAGTATTTTACTGTCA
This sequence comes from Pteropus alecto, assembly GCF_000325575.1. NCBI lineage: Eukaryota > Metazoa > Chordata > Mammalia > Chiroptera > Pteropodidae > Pteropus > Pteropus alecto. The sequence continues at coordinate 4,030,445 of NW_006429864.1, read as the reverse complement.
ATCACTGTGGGCATACTAACAAAACAGTCCTAAATATTATAATCGATGACATCCAAGTGGAACTTCCATAAATTAACAGTAATCAAGATGGGTGCTGAATGTAACAGCCAGTGAGACTCCAAAAAGCTAGTTCAGTGGTTCACAAAGTATGGTCAACGGACCCTTAGGTGTTACTGAGACTCTTTCAAGGAGGTCTATAAAATCCAAGCTATTTTCATGATAATAACAGGATATTATTTATCTTTTTCAGTGTATTGATGTTAGCACAAACGGTGCATCGATGGCACAAAGGCCACGGTGAAGAGAACTGCCGGTGCCTTAGCACAACCAAGGCAGTGGCATCTAGAATGTACTAGCAGTCATTACAGTCTTCACTGCCACACACTTAGTTAAAAAAATGTCTAACCATTGTGTGGTCCACCTGAAACTAATATAAACTAAAATAAAAATTTTAAAGATTTTCAAATATAAGAAAAGAAACAGAACTAGTTTCACTTAATGTCTTAGCTAAAGGAAATGAAAATTATTGTTAAATCTCAACCTTGAGGACACATCTTTTTAATATTCTATGTGACAAATGGGAAGTATGCACAAAACACTTCTGTTGCATGCCAATGGGTTTTCATGTAATAGAGTAAGGAGAGTTCAGATGTGGTTTCAGATTCCATGTTGTAACTAACCTTCAGGAAACTACTACAGAGGATCAAAAATATTCAGAGAACAAATGTTTTGTTGTTGCTCACACGTACTATGTAGTTAAGCCTATGATAGTTGTGTCTGTACTGAACATGTACATTTTTCTCTTGCTATTATTCCCTAAACAATATAGTATAACAATTATTATTTAGCATTTACATTGTATTAAGTAATCTAGAAATAATTTAAAACATTCTGCAGGATGTGCATAGGTTACATGCCAATACTATGCCATTTTATAAAAGAAACTTGAACATCCACAAATTTTGGTATTCGTGGGGGTGGGGGTGTGTCCTGGAACCAATCCCTCACAAATACTAAAGAATCCAGCTGTACTCTACTAAGCCAAACATTAAAGAGATTACAAAAAATATAAAACAATGCTACTTTACTAAAATTTTGTGTTTTGTCTTGGAACACTTTTTCATAAAAATGTTTAAAATGGGTTACAATTGTTATTTTGAATGTATTAAACACATTCTAAAAATTTTGCTTTAATTGGTAATAGTAAATACTGTAGATATAAGTCACATAAATAAAAGTTCTTTGGTATCCTCAATAATATTAAAGACTATAAAGGGTCCTGAGATCAGAAAGTTTGACAACTGCTGCTGTAGTTGATTAAAAGCATCACTTTGGGGAGCCCTGCTCTACTTTACACACAACAGGACTTACAAACTACGTAATTCATCTTATTTAGCAACAAATATTCAAGAATTGAATTTGCTCTCTGTACATCTTCTCCAATATTGCAATGTAACAAATTATAAGGTGAACAGAAGTCCAGAAACAGACCTTTGCCAACTCCCCCAGATGCCCTTTCTAGGTGCCCCATCCTAATCATAACACCTTTCCTCTCGTGCTGCAACCATTATCCTGACTTTTACATTACTTCCTCGCCATTTTCTTTTTATGGTGTGCCTCCCTAGACATTACAGTTTAGTTTTGCCTATTTGAAAAAAAACTGGTGTCTTTTAGGTCTATTTTAATGGGATTCTCCAGAATCCCTTTCATTTCCCTATAATTTATAATTTATCCACTGAGGAACCCAGGGTGTTTGACTATAAAGTTCCCCAGGTTTAGGGTTTATGGAC
>NW_006429864.1:4014883-4028627 GCF_000325575.1 Pteropus alecto | reverse complement strand
TCAGCATGTCAGCATGTTCCTGCTTTTGGTATTTCCTTGACAGATGGATCCAAACTGGGTTAGACTCAGGTTCTGTCTCCCCTGCTTTGGCAAGACTATACAAGGCACAAAATACCCAGTTGTCTCTTTTCGTGATCTTAGGAGCCACTAATGCTCATTGCTAGAATCTATTAAGTCAGTGGAGATTGTAAAATGGTGATACTTTAATTCTATAATTTCTTTTTCATTTATTTGTTGGAATAAATAAAGCGATTCCACCTCTCATGTGCTATCTGGTTATCTATTGGTTCAATTCACACAGAAGGGGCAGGGAAATAATTGATTCTTTTCCTTTACTAGTTTTCAAGATAATTAACTGGCTTTCTACCATCCACTGGCTTCCTACCAAACATTCTTCTTATTATTTTTCAAATATTATTAAAAATTAATTGATTTAAACATCTGATTAACCTCTCTGCCAAATTTTCAAACAGCACATTTTGGCCACCAAGGGCTAGATTTAACTACTTCATATTTAGGTGTGTAAAGATCACCTATATACCTGAAAAGGTACATCTCCATACGCAAAGATATTTTAGTTTTGGAAAAGGTGGATAACTAATTAGTTCTTAAATGTATGATAAAATTCAGGGTAGATTAAAAAATGTGATTTTCTTAACATCTATGTTAAGATAAGTGCCAATAAAATTTTTTTTTAAAAAGCTGTCTATTTTGGTGATGCTGTTTTCCTGATACAATGTTAAAAAATTATCCATAAAAATCTAGATAGTTCATACTACAATTATTATTTTATAAGAATTTGACTCAACTTTGGCATAAATAAAAATGACATATTTGTTGGAAATAATTATGCTAAAGTAACTTAAAAAAAATCCCAGAATAAGTTATTGCTTGAAAATCATAGGCATGTTCTATAGGTAAAGCCTATATCTACCTATTTTTAAGTTACAAAGAATATATAAAGAAAATAAAAATGAAAATAAAAAGGCTAAAAATGAAATTTCATTTTATTATCAATTTCAAGTTTCTAAAAGAGAATTATTTTTCATTCTCCTACTGGAAAAAATTATGTAGATAAAAATCTTGTTTCTACCAAATTGAGATAGGAATAAGATTTTCTCAAAAAGGTATTTTCTACACTGCAGGGCAATTATCCTAAAATTTTTACAGTATAATAAGAGATTCAAATGCTCATGCTCCTCGTCCTCATTAAGTACACACAAGATCTCAACAATTATAAATAACGGTGCTTCTCAATCTGGGATCCTCAGATATAGTCTCAATGTTCTATGAGTTCTCTTTGAGAATTGTATAATGATACATTTTCATTTAATGACTTTAAAAAAAATCATACATCATACTTTGGTTGATTGTCTAATATCAAGTACTGTCTCATGATTTTGGTGCTCACATACTTGTTTAGGGATATACTAGTGCCATGTATACTTTAATAATTGAAGGCTAATAAAAAAAGGAGCAGAGGTGGACTTAATATGTAAATGATGCATTCTATTAAGTGGAGGCCAAGTTACAGTGTGAATGAGTGTTTCTCAATCCTTTAAATGCAGAATAGTGGTGGGAGAATTGGGTCATCACATGGCACACAGTAGTACTGGCATGCTGAACTCAAAAAAGAGCTTACAGAAACTTCTTAATGGGTACAGGGGTTCTTTTTGGGGTGATGAAAGTATTGCAGAATTAGATACTGCTAATGGTTGCGCAACACTGTAAATATACTGAAAGCCACTGAATTAAATACTTTAAAATAGTGAATTTTACCTCAATAAAAAAGAAAGAAAAGAACTTGGAGCGTAGCAGTCAGTATTACAGATATCATTATCTAGGACAGTAAATGGATGTTGCCAATTTGAATGTAATTAGCTTTGTGGTTTGTTTTAAATTTATAAATTTGTTTATAGTTGCATGAGAGAGACAACTCTGTGGAATTTATGCCAAGTTTTCTGTTTGTTAATATCTGTTCCATTAAAATCAAAATAATTTAAATCAATACTGGGGATCTCTGAGACAACATTTGCCCCTTTAAAAAGGGCTATACATTAAACTTGAGAAAAACTGATATGAAAGACTCATAAACACTACCCACATCTTATTTCTCTGAAGCTATAGTAATAAGAGTTTAGTAAAAAATGAGAACTTAATAGAAATTTTATATCTTTATAAATTACTCCAAGACCTCTGAAGATTCTCATTTACCCATAAACATTTCTACCTGCTAAAACTGTATACCAATTTGAACATAGCCGCTCAACAAATATACACTGCTTTAAAAAAGATGAACAAAGATACCAAGAATCAGGCGCTAAGAAACAGAAATGAAGGTTTCCATGTTGGTCCAGGATACTTCAGTTTCTGCTTGATCCTCTACAATTAAACAAAGTTACCAGTCAATAACTTCTAGTGATTTTAGTGAGCCCTTTAGCAATTAATAACCTCAAAAAAGGAATACCTTCCTGATCTGATAATTGGTTATTGACAGGAACAGTGATGGGAACAGGCAGGAAACAGCTAAGAGCCACTTCGGAACTTTAAGGAACTAGACAAGCACAATTTGGAAAGAATACCAAGCTCAGCTCCTGTGGAGTCCACCGGCAAAAAACCAGCTACAAGTCTTTCTTTACATTTCAGTACTAAGAGGTTTAATCTTGATAGTGGAGAGATCAAAAGTGCTTCTGTCTGAAACATCAAATATCAAGATGTTTTAAAAAGCAAATATATCTACAAAGTAAAAAAAGCAAATAAATAGTTTAATGATTGAACTCAAACATGTTTTGAAAATACGTTTAATAAGCCCAAATAAGATTCATTCATTCATTCACTCATTCGTTCTGTGTATACGTTATGGTGGTATTTTATAATTTATCAATGATTATGTACATTATAGATGTTACTCTAAAATTTTTTTTTAGCCACGTTGAAAATTCTAGAAGAAGTGCTGATTTGAAATTTTTTGAACTGTTATTGTGATAGACATCTGAAAATATAGGACAATTTTGGAACTCAGAGATTTGGTTAGTCAAAGTCTTGAGTCTGTCAACAGTGACTCAAAGGTTAATGACAAAATAAGTTATTATTTTGCTGAGGCTGGCAAGGCATTTATATAGGCAGTGATTAGCCTAGTTATATACTCAATATTGACTTCTCAACTCTCATTTCATCCTCAAAAGCATCCAATGTAAAGTAGATTTTAATCCTTTTTTTCAAATGAAAAAAAAAATTCTAGCTATAGAGCAGTGAGTGTTTCACATTGGCTACTAACAGAATTACATGAATAAAAGACATTCCAGATTGGGAACTGCCAATTTAAACAAAGCAAAAATCATTTTTATACTGAAGAACTTGTCAGAGTCCTTCAATATGCTAACACACACCATTAATTTCTAAGAGAGAGATACAATAAGTAGTTTCCCAATTTCTAACAACAAATAATTCTTTTGTGTATATGGAACAGCTGACAGACCAATGAGCCATGAAATACTTAGGAAATGCTGCCATTGTAGTCTTACAAAATTTGAAGATTCATGGAAGTTTGGGGATTAATCTTTGTGACCATCACAGAATAAATGTGATTTAATCACAACAGGCCACTGGTTAGGGCAGGCATCGCACATAATCATTCTCTACAGGGCAGAAATCTCGAGACTTGAATGTTATGAAGGACTGCAGGGTCTGAGATTCAAATGGCCTCTGTGAAACAAAGGACAAAATTATTCTGTTGATTACACCTTCTGGACATAAAGAAAGGTCAGGTTAAAGAAATAATTACCAGTGATCCCTAAATGACTGCTCATCTGAGGGTGCTCTTTAAAAATAGTCAAATTGCCTCAAACAAGATTCTGATTCAGTAGGTCGAGGTGTGGTCCCAGGTGATTCTAACAGAGGGAGGGGTTAGAAAACAGAGGGAAGAGCCTGGGAATTTGGCTTTCAAGAGGCTAAACAGCAGGGCAGATGCCTCCAGATGCCATCTCAGAAGCAAGTCAAGAAACAATAAGTCATGAACCACGACCTTAAGAATTTGGTAACCTGTGGATTTTTGGTGTATAATGCAGGATTGTATGATTGGAATAGGTCAGATTTGGGTTTAAATTCCTACTCCATAACTTACTATCTGTGTGAAATTGGGCAAATTATTTGACCTCTCTGTGCTTCAGTTTCCTCATCTATGACATGAAAATAATAACATATACCTGATTATGTTGTTGTGAGATTTAAATTAGATAATGCATATAAAGTACTTAGCAAAGTGCCTGATATGTGATTAGAGCTCAATATACGCTATTGCTATTCCTGATCAGTCTTCTAGGAGGGGTTAGAAGTTAAACTGTCAAGGAGAAAAAAAGGCCTTATGACCTTGTTTCACGGGGAAACAGTCCGTAAAAATGTTTTGGAAAAGAAAACCTCAAGGGACAGGAGAGATGGGACAACAAAAATAAGGAAAGCAGACTGAGCTCCTGGGATCTGCAGAAATTGGAGAGAAAGAAAGATCTTGCCCATACACAGTCCTCACAGGGTCTCTGCATGGGCATGACAGAAGCCATGATTTAATTAGGAGGAAGTCCCAATATCCCAGACAACATTTTACATATAAGAAAACTAAAGCTTTGGCAGTTAAAGTTATTTGCCCAAGGTCACATCGCTACTAAATGGCTTAAAATTTAGATTTTGCTTCAAATCCAATGCACCTTCCACTAAACCATACTGTCTGAAAAAACAAAATTTTCTTAAAGTCCTATCTATTAGGAAAAGGCCAAGCTACTTAGTGAAAATAAAAGTACATACCAACAAATATATGAGTTAAGTCTATTTAGCGGAAAAGAGGGAATATTGGCAAGAGACCTGTTTAAGAGCTTAACACTAGAATTTTAATCCTGCCTCTCACTGACTGTGTGACTTTGGGCAAAAAGCTTAATTTCCAATTAGTCTGTTCATCTGGAAGAAGCTTGCACCTTTAAATAAAAATCAAAAGAAATACTGTATTTGAAAATAAGATGTTTGAACCTATATGTAAACTAGACTTAGACTTCTGGTTCCAGCAATATGGCAAACTAGTTAGCTTTAAACCTCCCTGACACAAACATCTAATTATTCCAGAAAAGAAAGGAAGGAAGAAGAAAAATTAGGAAAGCTCCTTACCCAAGTCTGAGGCTAGTATAATCTCATACCAAAACGAGACAAGGGGAAAGCACATAATGACAAAGGAAAATTATAGGCCAATATTTGTTTATGAACTGTTAAAAAAATTTCCAAATAAAATATTAGCAACCCAAATCCATTACAATAAATTTGATGAGCTGATCCTAAAATTCATATGGAAGAGAAAAAGGGCCAAGAATAATGGAGACCATTTTGAAGAAGAACAATTTGGGAGCACGTGCCTTACAAGAGACTAAAGTTTATAAAGCTCCATCAATTAAGACAGTATGATATAGGCACAGGGATAGAGAAATAGAGCAATGGAACAGAGAGAGCACCCACAAGGAAACTTTTATACCACAGATATGACAATACAGATGAGTGGAGAAAGGCTGAGTGGACTACACAATCAACAGGGTTAGGAGAATCCATGTGGGAAAGTGATATTAGATCTGTACTCAAAAATGAATTTCAGTAGATGAAAGTATGATAAAATCTAAGCATTTACTTTTCCACATAAATAGCAACATATTTAGAATAGAATGATTTAACCAAAAGACAGTAAATATTCTTTCAGAAAATAGATTTTCTATAAATATTAGATTAATGTTTCAGCTAGGTGGAACTAAAGTTACAAGGTTATATATAATACGATAAGGTATATCTATCTATACACACGTACACGATAGACCAAACACAAATTAAATGTATATAGAAGTATTCTGTCCTTACTGATAATAAATTACCTTGAGGAAAAGGTTATTTCATTCAAAAGACAGTCTCCACTTATTAATACAAATATCCTTATTTTAGTCATATCATTTCTCGTGACATAATTCTACCAAATAGCCAAACTGAAAGCATAGGAAATTAAAACAAAATACTAAAAACAGAAAACCACACAGATAATCACGATCTATTCTGTGGCACTTCTATCTTTTCGGTATCACAGCCTCTGCCCCTACAACTGATACTACAGTTTCACTCCTAGTTTTTTCTGTTTAATTTGAGGAATGAGAATTTTAATAAATTATGCAAATCTCGGAAAATCTGGTTTGAATGCCTGCAGAGCCACTCATCATATTCTAGTACTTGCTAATCTCTAGTCTCATCTCCTCCCTTGGCTCACTAAGCTTCAGCCAAGACGGTCTCTTCCAGTTCTGTGAGGAGAGGTCTTCCTCACTCCTGGGCCTTTCAACATGCCATTTCTTTCTGTCTGGTACACAGTCCCCTTCCTTCCCTCCATATGCCCACTCAGTAACAAAGATAAAAAACTGGCACTCTCAAAATATTTCAATACACCCCACCCCTTTTATTCATATCACTTATCACAACTTGTAAATATATATTTATTGGTACAACTTCCTGTATACCTGTAAGCGAGGACCATGCATATTTTGTTCTCTGCCTTATCTCTAGTATTTAGCAGTGTCTGCCCCACAGAAGTGAAATATACAATTCAAAAAACCATTTTCTTGTCTAAACCTCTTCTTGTCTAACTTTCTGTAAGCATGTTTACTTGTATTTTTCTTTGATTGTGCTGACTGTGTAATAAAATTAAGACTTTAATGGTTGGAGAAGTTAAAATTCTTACATTATCTCTAAAAAACAATTATATACAGCTAGCTATCCTCCAAAAAGAGGGCATATTAATTTTTTAAATTGTATCATCACACTCTAAAATTCTTTCTAGTTTAAAAATTACGTGATTTTAACGCTATTTCATTAACCTGAAAACAGTATTATTTTGGTTACCATGGACATGTAATACTATTATTGCATTCATAAATGAATATTCTACATATACAGTTGTGGGAAAACAAAAACAGTACATTTGGTGAAGAAATGTTAACCGGCTTTAAATGTTTTCTTAATACACCCACATAAATAAAATGTAACATTGAACAGGAAGAAGCTACTGTTGTACATCATTAGAATAGTTGTCTATTTAAAAACAGGGGTCAGGGCAGTATTACAATTTTAAACGAACATGTATATGTGATTGATCAAGAACTATAATATACCCCAAAGCCTTGAATTAGAGTTTTCGAAATGTGGTAGTACCTCATCTATTAAATAACAGTGATAATGGTAACACCATAAAATCCAGCAAAAAGGGGAAGATACTGCAGTTGTTTTCTAAAACCTCGGAATGTGATGTGCGCCTACAACATGACAGTAAAGTAGCAGAGTATACCTCAGGCTGATCAATATTCTCTTGCCCTACTGAAATGTATTCTCGATTCTCTGAAAGAAGTCAATGTGTTTATTAAATACTCATTATAGCAACTTTCTGAATATTCCCATTTTGTATGTTCTTTATGTCTGTATACACCTGTATATCACAGGTATCAAGAATGAGTCCAGCTTAGATTTAATATTCTGAGATATAAAGCTAGCATATCCTCTGGCCTATTGACTTACAGTCTATTGATAATAAACGTTTAAAAGTCTGTTAGTAAGAATGAAAGAAAATTTAAGAAATAAAGGCATAAGGAGGACAGTGAGATTTTTACTGGCCTGAAAATTCAGAAGAAAGCTTCTCAGCTCTCCTTATCTTTTCCCACGAGAAAACTCCAAACACTGTATGTACTCCTTCAGAAGATTCAACAAAAAGCACATGAAACTCAAAAGAGAACATTAAAGGAAAAAAGAGAAAAGCAATCACAAATACTAAATCTTGGAACCTTGAACTTTGATTCAGAGAAGCAAAGAATTCAGAATTCCATATTTACCCTCTGACAAAACAAGTAAAAAAGAGTATTAAGTAAATGTTTAAGAAGTTTTGGCATACATGCCTCATTCATGCTGGTTTTCTGATTCTCTGGAATTCTAAATAATTTTTCCCTTAACAGTTTTAGAAAATATCACTTGGCCTTACAAATTTATACTACTATACGATCTATGGAAAATGCTTTCCAGGAACTCATCAAGTCAGCAAATAAGGAGGACCAGGCAAGTGGCGAAATAGAAGACTGAGAAGAATATTCTAATAGAGGAAATGGGAAGTTTTAAAAAAGAAATATTTTCTGGATACCCCCTCAAACACAAGTTATGATGGGGATAAAGAAAAATTAATCTAGTTTTCCAAAAGTTAAAAGTAGAATGGGGAGACAGAAAAGACCAAAGGCACATCAAGTACAGATTTAGTTTTAAATGCCTTAAAAATAAAAAACAACCTTTAAGAGGTATTGGTGGCTACAGTAGTCAACATTGTAAGGTTTACTCAAACTCCTGAGAATAGAACGTCTTCTTTTTTGCATCAAATGCATGACTATTTCATTGCTGATTGTCAAGAGCATTTTACTTCTGCTGCTGGTAAAAGAATCTGAGGTTGTTTCAGCAAACAAACTAGAATACAATATCAGATTTTCTCTCAAGTTTTGCAGCTGTTATAAGACTTAAGACATAGGATAGGCATATATTGTGAGCAGCTTACATTTTACATATTTACAACATCTGAAGCCTACTGAACTAGGCTTTCACTATGAAAATGTGAGTTCTAACCCAGGCCAATAACAGGTAAATAATTGCCTACTGGCTACCTCCACTCAAATGTATACAAGCACCTCAAAATCTGTATATTCAAGACCAACCTCACTATCGTTTTTTCAACATCCTGGTCAATTGTTCACTCTCCACTTAGCTGCCCAGAAACATGGGAGCCTACCTTCTCACTTTACACATTCAATCGTCAACCAAATCCCACCAACTGTAACCTCAACAGCACTCTCCTGTTCTCTATCCTCACAGCTATTACTTTGGTTCAAGTACCAATTAGTTCTTGTCCAGACTACTGCTTCATCTTACATTTGTCCACATCTAATCAATTTTCTGTACCATCACCAAAGTGATGTGATTATTCTGTCACTTCTACTTAAAAACCTTCAACAACACATCTACAGTACAAATTCTTTATTAAGATTTAATAGGCTCTTCTTCATGTTCTGGTCCCTTCCTACTACTACAATCTCATTTCTCATCTTGCTCTTACACAGTGATGTTTAATTACTTTTACTTTCCTGGAATGTTCCATACACATAAACAGTTTTGCTTATGGTGCTCTCTTTGCCAGGTATGCTCTTATTGACCTGGAGGCCACCACCACATCTCTTAAGGTCTGGCTTATGCATTTACCACTTTAAGACATCTTTGCTGCTCTCCAAGGGAAAACTGGCATTTATGTCTTACTACGTTCATACATACATGTGTCATTATCAGGTATATCTCTATATCCCCTATTAGTGTACACTTCTAGCTATTAAAGTCCTTCAGCACAGATGCTGTACCTATTCACCTTTATATTTCCACTGCATACCAATCTGGCACACAGTACACAATGAAAAACTATCAGCTGGATAAAAGGATATTTACTAATACGTGTATTTAGTTGTCATTCTCCTATCTTACCAAATCATCAAGAGAATGATACTAAACAATACTATCCTGTCAAATAAGCAAATAGGTGACAAATTCAGGGTGCATTTGAAGTACATCAGGTCAAATCAAGAATGTGACAAGACTATGTGTGAAACCAGAAATACAGAAGTTGTTTAAAGATGTACTTTTCTGAAAGTCTCTAAAATACTCATTTATTATACATTTCTTTATATCCATGTACAAGAACATCAATAGAACACTCATATTCCACTTTCTCAGTGTTAGCTGGTGCATTTAGATTCCTATTTCAGCAAAACATTTCTTTCTGGCATGGATTATATTGACATGGCTAATCAATTATGAAAAACTTACAAACAGCTTTACACGAGAACAAGATAATTCATGACGTATAATAATTGCGTTTATTTTTTTGGCCAAAGAGGACAACTATTTTATAACATTTATTGACCTCCACTTCACTGTAGTCTGGGTCGTAAGACAATTTTATTGTTGTGCAAACTTCAGAGTAGACTTACACAAACCTAGATGGTACAGCCTACTACACATCTTAGTTATATGGTATGGCCTGCTGCTCCTAGGTGACAAACATGGTACTGTACTGAATACTGTGGGCGACTGTAGCACAATGGTACTTGTGTATTTAAAATATAAAAAAGCTACAGTAAGAATACTATAATAAAAGATAAATCATTCACCTGTATAAGACATTTACCATGAATGGAGCTTGCAGGACCGGAAGTTGCTCTGTGTGAATCAGCGAATGAGTGGAGAGTGAATGCGAAGGCCTACGACATTACTGTACATTACTGTAGACTTTATACATATTGTACACTTAGGCTACACTAGAGTTATAAAAATATTTCTCTCTCCAATAACATATTTACTGTAACTTTATAAACTTTCTAATTTTTAAAAAACTTTTTGACTCTTCTGTAATAACATTTCGCTTAAAACACAAACACACTGTACAGCTGTACAAAAACATTTTTTCTCTATGTCATTATATAATTTTCCCCCCCATAGTTTTTAAGCTTTTTTGTTAAAAACTAAAACTCAAACACACACATTAGCCTACGCATAAAAAGGGTCAGGGTCATCAGCATCACTGTCTTCCACCTCCACAGCTCGTCCCATTGGAAGGTGTTCAGGGGCAACGATGCACACGGAACTGTCACCTCCTAGGATAACAATGACTTCTTCTGGAACACCTCCTGAAGGACCAGCCTGAGGCTCTTCTGAAGAGGTCTCACTTTTTTTAGAAATATGCCCATGGTGGTTTGCTTGGTTTTTCTCATCTTAGATTTGCTTGTAAGCAGATAATGCATCATGAGGATTCCTATTAATGAAAACCTTTCAGTGTCAGGGAGCTTGTTGAGGTCTCCAAAAGTTTCTGCTAAACCTTCCACTGTGAATTTTCTTGGGGGTTCTTTGTCTTTTGCAGTTTCCTTTTCTCTTGCCTCTTCTTCAGCTATGTGTTCCTGTTCTAGTTCCAACAACTCATTATTCAGCTCCTCAGGAACCACCTCTCCTCAATGTCATCCTCACCCACACCCTGTTTAAAGTTGTTTGCCACCTCAACCACAGCCTTGTTAAGTATGGCAGCCTCCTCATCCTTGGAAAATCCTTTGAAGTCATGGATGAACCTCCTGGATGCCTTTTTTCAGATGCCATTCACACACTCATTCCTTGATGACATCACCCTAAACCCAGACAAGGTCCTTGATGCAGTCACAGATGTTATCATCCTCCCAGAACTGCACCAGTGTCTTCTCAGTTGCAGCAATAGCCTGGGCAAAAGTCCTCTTCGGGTAGTAGGCCTTAAAAGCTGCTGTAACTCTCTGACCCAACAATTGGAATAAAGAGTTGGTGTTTGGAGGGAGAAACACCACTTTGATGCTGTGATGAAGATGACCAATAAAAGAAAGATGTCCAGGAGCATTATCAATAAGCAAAATCTTGAAAGGTGTGTTATTCTTCAAACTGTACTTCTCTGTTTCACTGACATAGCAATTCGGGAGGACCTTGGAAGAGGACCTGTGTCATCCAAGACTTCTTATTGCTTTTGTAGCGCACTGGCTGCATGTACTTATTGATATGCTTGAATGCTCTTGTGCTCTCACTGTGCCAGATCACAAAGGGTTTCAATTTACAGCCCTCAACCAAGACTGCTATCTTGTCCTTAAAAGTCTTGAAAACCAGCACTGACTTGGTCTCCCTACGGATAAGAGTCCTTTGAGGCATCCATTTCCAAATAAAGAGGTTTCATCCATATTGGATATTCGCTCTGGCAAGTAATTTTCCTCCACAATCAGCTTATCTAGAGCTTCCAAAAATTCTTCAACTGCCTACACATCAGTACTCTTAAACTCACCACTCACTTTCACATTATATAATGAATAACAATCTTGAATCATTTACACCTCCCAGAGCTAGCAGTAAATCCAACATCATAGTCAGGGTCCAGCCTTTTACTTTCAAAATTGCAAACAAACTTTTTGTCTTGGCTATGATTATCATGGTGCTGAGAGGGACATGCTTCTGTGCCTGGGTTTCAGTCCAGGTCATTAGATGTTTCTCCCCATCTGATACAGGCCCTTCTTGAATTTTTGTTAAGTCTTGTTGCCTTCAGTGGAACAGATCCTTTAACAGCTTCTGTCATTTTGTTCTTGTTCTTCAAGACCGTAGCTACGGTGGAATGGGCCGTGCCAGACTGGCGAGCAATAACCATCACTGATTTTCCACTGCTGTAGTCCTTAATCACTTTCAATTTTGTTTCCAGGTCAATCACTCGAGGTGGCCTTTTACTGGCAACATTAGCAATGGATTTTATACACTTAGGGGCCATGATGAACAAAACAACATGAGATTAAATCAACTATGAGAAAATGTAGTTAAGAGATGCGGTAAACACGAGATGTATAAAGCTGCCAGTGTAACACAGCACATTGTTTTACAGCGCCTTAAAAAAAATAAGTAGAAAGAGTACGCTCTAAAATGATGGTAAATGGTAAATACATAAACAACGCAGTCGTTTATTACCGTGTATTCTGTACTGTACATAATTGTATGTGCTATACTTTTATACGACTGGCAGCACAGTAGGCTTGTTTACGCAAGCATCACCACCAATGAGCAATGCGCTGTGCTATGAAGGGATGATGGCTATGATGCCACTTGGCAATAGGAATTTTTCAGCTCCACTGTAATCTTATGGGACCACTGTCGTATATGTGGTCACTGACTGAAGAAGCATCATTACGTGATACACGACTGGATTTAGAAACAGCTATGCCTGTTCCCCTAAAGTAGAATAACATAAAACGATTTTCTGTGATGTGAAAGAAAGTCTTTAAATTCAATCTTAAAATAAGCCAGTTTAACTTAGAATATTTCTGGGTTATTTTCAAAACCAATGCTATCATTATGAAAAACTTTAAAAGCAATATTTTTAAATTAGTAGCTGAAGGGAACCAGGCTGCTCATATATCAAGACTTAGCACCTTAACTGATTTCATGGTTTTAATACCTTCCTCAAGTCCCCATCTTAAATCCCTAAAATGATTACCAATACTTGGGGATTTTAGAATGTTTTTACAAAATGCTTTGGGGAAAAAAACACTTAGGGTATTTTTAAAAAGTCTTTAGAACACTACTTCCTATCAGTTCAATTCTGAATTTCTTTTAGGAGTTAACTGCTTCTTCTCACCCACTTAGCTAAGAGGACAGAACATATCACAGGCTCACAGAGTGAACAGTAAGTAATCTTAATATATTCATTTGCATTCACACACCAGGGAGAGTGAGGATCTAGCATATTTTTCTAGGCACACAGGAAAGCAATTCTATAACCTACGTTCCACTTCTGCTTCCAATCCCTTTGGTTTGGTGGCAAGTTTTTCTTATTCTAGAGTAGCACTGTCCATTAGAAATTTCCATGTTAATGGAAATATTTTATATTTGCACTGTGCAATATGGTGGTCACTAGCCACACGTCACTACTGAACACTTTAAATGCTGTCAGTGTGTCTGAAGAACTTAATTTTTAATTTAATTTATATTAAATTTAAATAGTGGCATGCGGCTAGTGGTAACCATTGTGGACAGGGGCAGGAGAGATCCCAGAAAACCACAATCGACAAAATATATCAAGTCTGACCTGGTTCCTGTTCAACTGGGCTTGAGTTAGAGACAT
>NW_006429864.1:4006265-4014862 GCF_000325575.1 Pteropus alecto | reverse complement strand
GCTAGGCAAGATCTGAAGGGACATACCCACAAGAGCCTGCAAACTCTTCTTCTGTAAAGGGTCAGATAGTATTTTAGGCTTTGCGGGCCAGTAGGCCAAAAGGTCTCTGTTCTAACTATTCGACACTGCCATTGTAGCATAAAAGTAGCCAGAGATGATCTGTAAAGGGAACTCGTGTGGCTGTGTTCTAATAAAACTTTTATTTACAAACAATGAAATTAGAATTTCGTATAAGTATCATGTGTCATGGAATATTACTCCTTTAATTTTTTTCAACCATTTAAAAATGTGAAAACTGTTCTTAGCTCTCAAGCCATACAAAAACAGACTGTAGAGCCAAACTATCAGCCTGGTTTGCAAACCTCTGAAATACATAAAAGGTCAGTGAACACATGCAGATACTTAACACCACTAGTCGTAAAGAAAATACAATCTAAAACCACAATAAGATCCCATAACAATGGCCATATCAAAGGCTGGTGAAGACTGGACACCTGGAACTCTTATACACTGCTAGTGAGAAAGTAAAATGGTAAAATCACTTTGGAAAATTGACAGTTTCTTTAAAAAGTTAAACATACTGCAGGACCCAACCATTCTATTTCTAGGCCCTTAACGCAAGAAAAATTAAAATTTATGTCCACACAAAGAGTTGCATATGAGTATCTACAGCCCCTTTATTTAAAATGACTAAAAACTAGAAATGACTCAGATACCCCCAAGCGGTGAATGGAAACATAAAAAATGTGGCACGTTCATACAATGGAATACTACTCAGCAGTAAAAAATAACCAACTATGGATACTATGAATGAATCTCATATGAATTAGAGACTTAGCACCTTAACTGATTTCATGGTTTTAATACCTTCCTCAAGTCCCCAAGTTATAGAGAATGAATCTCTATGAATAAATACTGAATGAATCTCAAAATCACTGTGTTGCATGAAAGAAGTCAAAAACAAAAAAGTACACAGTAAGTCCTTTATATAAAATGCCAGGAAAAGCAAACTAATACAAGGTGACATAAAGTACGCTGGGGTTGCCTGGGGCAGAGGGAGGGACAGACTGCAGAGTTAGGAGGAAATATTCTGTATTCTGATAGTCGTGAAGGAGTCACAGATGTATATAGTTGTCCAACTGTACACTTTAAATGGATGCAGTTTACTGTACACTCAAAGATGATTCCACTGGCATCAGATTTACCCACGGCAATTCCTATGAATTTACTTTTACAAGTGGTGTTTAAATTTGAGGAGCTGGGTAAGGAGGGATAGAAAAGAAGTTGGTTTGAAGTCTCACACTATCATTGCTGATAGGAAGTGTGCCTCTGGGACCTCTAGGACCAAATCACAGAGCTTGGAATAGACAGGTTGTAGGAATTCTGTGAACTGAAAGCCTTCCTGTTCACAACATCGTGATCTCCCGGTTTGGAATGTAGATTTTAAGTTAGACTTCAATGCAGAATTCCAAGAATTAGTAAATAATCCTTCACATTACAGTAAGTTTTCATTTGTAACACCTTTGGGATAATGTCATTATTTTAAACACACCCTGTTGCTCAGGTTCAATTTCTTTAAAATGTTTGATTATAGGTCTTATGAACGCTTGGAGAAAGTTGCTCAGTTCTGGAATAACATCATCAGTTCAAAATATTAAGAGTAAGGAAAACAAGGTCCCATTTTCCAGACAGTTTTAATTATTCTTCTAAATCTTGGGTATGTGCAAGAATTTCTGACAAAAATCTTACAGAATTTCTCAGATGGGTCAATGACAAGCTGGTGATAAAAATCACCTACTAACACGAAACAAGTAAGTCTAAATAATTTGTGGCTATACATTGGGCAAAAGGATGATGAATTTTTTTCCACCAGGTACAGTTATATGAAATACACATCTGGCTTCCCAGATTCTTTTTAGAGCAAACTATATGTTACAAGTTCCTGGAGTCCAATTAAATATCATGCTTGACTTCAGGCAATGTCCTTTTGGAAGAGAGAAATAAAACACTAAAATTCAGGAATCAGTGGGGGTAAATGAGGTTAAAATACTGAGCTTTGAAATGATTTTTGCCAAACTTATGACACATGCTTTCAAAACTCTGCAAGCAATTTTTAATAGAATTGGGTGGTAGTGGGAGGTTTCCTTCTTTCTTTTTTTTTAAATCTTGCTTTTCCTTTTCTAACCTTAAATATATGCCTTTTAACCATGCAATTGACTAAAACTTTACGGCAAATGTCTAGCATAACTTCTTTCTGAGACTATACACGCTTTAAATATCATAATTTCTTATCATTCAAAATACAGACAAGATCAGCATTTGTGTCTAACGTAAGTTCAAGTACTTACAAATTAAAAGGCCACCACAGCTATAAGATCACAACTTCCTGAGAAGCAGAAGGGTTATTTTATTAATTTAACTGTCTTCAGGGTGGGTATTTAAAGAAAAGAATTTTTTTTGGTTTCCAGGGACTTTTAAGTGAGAATCATTTTTTTCAGTCTACTCACATCAACATCTGTCTAATAACATCAATTTCTTGTCCCACAAGAAATGTCTTTCACTGCATATTGTCCAAGTAAGAGACCTCTACTTATTTTGGGGGGTATACAGAACTCAATTTGCGAGAAGTGCTACAGATAACTAAATCCTAAAAAAACAAACAAAAAACCCCAACCAACCAACCAACCAAAACCCCCAAACTCTAGGAGCTTAAGAAATTGGGAGGTGGGGTAGAGGAAGGTGAATTTAGGAGAGATAAAATAGAAATATTAGTATGAGCATAAATATTTTAGGAAATTTTATGATAACATACATATGAATTGAGAACAGAGGCTTATTTGGGAATGGTAAGGATGATGACTGGAAATGCCAACCAGAATGCTAGAAGTATAAGGGACTCAACAGATCACCTAATTCAGTTTCAGAGACTAAGTAAGTTGCTTAATTAAATGGCTTAGCATAGTGTCTGGCTAACAGTTGCTCAAAAATGCTGGTATTTCCCTTTCCCCTACTCCCAACTACGTCCCAACTATGCCCCATACCAGTAAGTTTTACAATAACCACCGCCACAATCATCACTTAAATCTTCCAGTTCTCTAGAGACATGAAGGCCTTTCATCAGCTTATTTCACGGAAAATTTCATTACTATTATCTCAATAATATCAAACTTCTAGAGTTGCTGTGAGCATTAAATGAGCTCATGTAAAGTGGCAAGCAGTCAAAAGTTCCATAAATGCTAGCATGAGGTTTCTAATTCTGCCTTCTCTCAAACACATTCTTTCCATTTACGGTAGCAAGAGTGTGTGTACACACGCGTGTGTGTACACACATGAATGTGTATGAAGAAGTAAAAAGCCAAGGATGCAAATATCAGACATACTTAAGACCCAGTTTTTGACAATTCCCCTCTTTCCCCCAAGATTTTGATATGCCCCCTGGGTACCAATCTCACTCCACTGAGAATACCCTGCTGCCATGAGTCACTATAAATGTGAGGCATGAACTCAGATGTACTGGAATAGGGGGAAAAGGCAATGAGAGGAACATGTTGACTAAACTGTAGTCTCATTACAACTTTACAACTCAATAACCCAGGCTTGTCATTATCTCCCCAATTAAAAGGTAAGGCCCCTGAAAATAATACATCACATCTTGTACTTCCATGTGTCGGCACAATATTAAGAAAAGGATTAGTGGATGCTCAATAGTCACTATTATTCATCCTTAAGAATTCAATATTCAAAAATTCAGTCTGCATATAACTCTCCAGGGTGACCCTAAACTAGCCTTTCACATGGGTCAAAAGACAAACACTTGTAAATCAGTTTCTGAATAAAATGTAGTGAGCATTTTCATCTAAAAAGAATAAATCCTTAAACTCTAGTTCTCAAGTCTCTGAATGGCCTGAAATTCTTGGCAAATTTTCGTGTAGGTACACTATTATTCCTTCCGGGAGAGCATATAGCTTCTATCACATTCTAAACAAACAAATAAACAAACACCAAACCAAATTCTCCCAAAAGCTGAAGAACCACTGCCCTATACTGCTTCTTCTCCAGGCTTTGAAATTCAAGCTCTCATGTTCAAGTCTCACTTAGCCTGACTTCTAGCATACTGAAAATCAAATACAGGACAGTAGTTACCCTTAGGAGGAAGAGTGTATTGTTAGTTCTTGAGAGGGGCATCAGAGGTACTTGTGAGGCACTGAAAATATATTGTGGTTTTGGATGTGGTTACAAAGGCGTGTTCAGTTTGTGCAAATTCATTAAGCTGAACACTTAAGATTTTTGCATTTGAAGGTATATTTCAATAAGAGATTAAACAGTAACGATGGATCACCTATACAATGGAGACATCATTGTGAGATGTAAAAAAGAAATCCTTAAAAAATAATGTACTAGGAGAGGCCCATGTGGTGAAGACCCGAAACATTTGGGAAACAGCCAGTGAGACACTGAGGCCCTCAGTCCAATAGTTTGCAAGTAACTAACTGAGGCCTGCCAATGACCATGTAAACTGGAGATTCCCCTTCTTCAGTTAAGCCTTGAGATTGACTGAAGCCCCAGCCAACAGCTTGACTGCGAATGAAAGATCCTGAACTAGAACTCTCTAGATAAGCCACTCCCAGATTCCTGACTGAGAAATCTGTGAGATAATACATGTTTGGTGTTAAAAAAAAAAAGTTGCAATTTCTAAACACTATCTTCCTTAACATATATTGAAGTGAGCAATCTCAGTAGCTGTACCTGCAGTGACATTAGCTTATTGGTTTAAATTGGCAACTTTCCCTTCTTGAAAGGCTGTGGTGCAATGTTGCTTTCAAAATTCAACAAGAGAAAAAAGAAAATACAGCTGGTGATTATGAATATTAATTTCTGGATCAAATGGAAGTTAATTTCTCTGTAAGATACAGAGAGGGAGCTTCTCAATGCTTCATTCCACTTCCATCTAAATTAGAGATTCCATTAGAGTAATATGCTTTGTGTTTCACTGCATAAGTGTTTGAATGATACCACATGCAATACACATTGCTTAACTTTTCTGAAGGCTTTGCTCACAAGAGGAAATATACTAAAAACCGAGTTAACAAGCAAACATAAATATTCTCCAGACATATTATTTGTATAAATCCACAGAGGAGGTAGACAGGTTGAGTGAGGGGACGTAGCTATTCCCCTATCATCCAATACAAATACAGCATGTTTCAAAATCAATGTATTAGTTCTTGTATCTGTTTGTACTTCTGAAGCCTGCTCAAAGAGAGCATCAGAATTTGACACTTCAGCAGTCTGGCTCCAGTGTCTGTCTTAGCTCTGAATCCTTACATTTGCAGTCGAGCTGTCAGTTGGCGCTGCAGTGCCCAGCACAGCAAAGGGCCTTGCACACATTAAACATTATGGTATTAGCTTAACTGGAAAAAAAAAAAGTCAAAAAAATCAAAAAAGTTAGTTTTTTTCCCATTTAAAATTCTCAAAAGTTGTACAGAACCCTCTTCTCAAAATGGACTACCCCTAGCTATCATTTCCTTGCATATTTTTAAAAGCTGAAAAGACAGCTATCAATTTTGCTATAAACAGGCTAAACTTTTGCACTCTGTTAAATTTTAACCTGCTAGTTTTAACGATTCTTCACAGCTCCCTAGAATTACATTGGTAGTCAATATTTAATTACTGTACTTTAAATTTAAAACAAAATGTGACCATTTGAAAATAGCATTTTCTATTACATAGTCATAATGCAGAGCCCAGCAAATACTTGAAGATTCTGTGTAAGGCCCAGTATAACAACATACTAAATCTAACAAAACCTCAGAATTATCCTTCATTTATAATACAGTTAGCATATATTTAATATATTTATAGACACTTATGTATTAATATATTAAATATGATTATAATACTATATACTTTTTTCCTCTTAAGATCCTGATCACCAGCTAGCACTATTAAAACTCACATCCAATCCTTCATCTTTTTCATTACCACTGTTGTCTTAACCTTTCTGCAACTAGCCAGCAAAGATACTGAATCCTCACTATCTTCATCTAATGTTAGATATAAAATATTTTTTAAAAGGAGACATTTATTTTATGAAGATAAATACAATTTTTTTTTTTTTTTAAATAGTCAATGCTCTGTAACCACTATCTCCTTAGTGGGTGTTAGATAAGACCTACAATCAAGAATAAGAAACCCATCATAATAAGGAGTTGCTTACAGCCACTCCTATAAAGATGCTTGATATGACAACACAGCCAAAAGACAAATCGAATATTACAATCCATTACTAACATTTTGTGATACTTAAATCTTCCATAAAACACATATCAAGAGATGCTCAGGACTTCAGCCTGAGAATCATATGACACTTGCTTAGTGTCAATTAAAAAAAAATTGCTCACCCTGGTGGTTCGAGAAAGTACTAGATATATAATGACTCAACTATTTAATACTACATATGAAACTTACAAATAAACACTGTCTTGAATTTGGAACAGATTCCTTTTTAAACTTTGTGTTTGAACAGTGTTTTGAGAAAAGTATGCCCCGTCAATGCACTTCAGATTTGTCTTTAATCCTTTCATTTATTTACTCATTCCATACAGGAAAAGTGTATCTTTTTCTTGGGACGGTTTTCTGCTACAATGTTAACGTGCCACGTTAAAGTGTGAGTATCCAATAATAGTAATTAGTGGTCTACAAAAAACAACACACCCCTATTTTATTTAAAGAGAAAAAAATTCTCTCAAACTTATCCTGTTGATATAAAGATCACTCATTTAGAGAGTAACATACTACAGCTCTTAAAAGTAAAATACAATACTGACTAGCAAACCTCTTCGTTTTGAAAGTTAATAAATTCTTACTTACTTTGGTAGATTTTTATTTGGGGGTGGGTGGGAGAAAAACATCACCTTACTAAAAATAAGGTAGACCCTCCTTTGAGATCAAAATGCTATGGAGATTGTGTTGATTGCATCTTGACTTTCCTTGGTGAAAGAATGACCTTTTTAGTTCAAAATATGGGAGAGATCACATTAGTAGATAACTTCTTTACAGGAGACAGAAGAGATGTATATACATAAAAGTACATGGACTTCTGCTTTCCAAAGCATCATTCAGAAAGGCTATCTATTCAAATCATGTTCTGGAAAGCTCATGGACACTATTCCACCCTCCCCCCCCCCACCTCGCCCCCAGTAGATAAGAGCACTGGCCCCAAAGTCGAAAGCCACCTTTAGTAAATCTCCTATCAGTTCAGTGCTTTGGTTTGTTCCTTTAAAATGACAGAAGTAATTCTTGACTACCTACTCTTTTAGGATGGAAGATTTTTTTTTAAATCACATAAAATCTTTCACGCTTCTTAGAAATGGCTGCTATAAAATTCAAGGTGCTACACTATTATTATTATCACTTTGTTTTACTGCTACTTCTGAATAAGCCATAATCCTAGCTTTAAAACACAAATCTTGTGGTCTTCCATCTGTACAATTTTTGATATAACTCTGTCCTAATAACTTGTCCCTCACACTCCAAGGATTTACTCTACTGATCCCTGGTCTGAATTCTTATATAGTCCCTCTCTCTCAATCAAAGAAACTGGTAGAAGACACACCTTTCCCGCTTCTTGCGGACATCACATTAGGAATAAAACCATTCCTTTCATTTGAGGAATGACACTATATTATACGCAAAATAAAGCAATATTTTGTTACGCTCTTTACTCTTCGCTTCCCAGAACTCAACACCTTTACGGTTACCTAGAAAATCCGAAGGTTTCTGATAATAGATTTGTGTCAATAACTGTCATAAAAATATAAAATCTAAGGCACAGAGAAGAAAAACTTTATCTAGATTGTAAGAAATATCCCTGCACTCCTCTGGCTACTATTAGCTTTGATACGGGCTGTCCCTTCCTAGGGCCTGTGCCCTGTCTTTGAAGAAAAGTGGCCTGGGCCCAGAGCTCGCCCCTGGCAGCTCTTGAGCCGGATCGAACCCCTCCAGAGCAACGTCTGCACCCAACATTGCATCTCTCATGTCAGACACACCCCCCTCCACCCCGCGTTTCATAGGAGGTGTGGGCACTCAACTCCTTCACTGTTGATAGGGGTACTGGAGGGAGGGCGGGCCCAGGCCTGAGCACCCATTTTGGAGGACTGAGAAGCTCGGCCTTATAGGTTGTGCAATTAGGAGTCTGGGAGTGAAGGGCACATCCACGGGAGGGGAGGTCGGGGCGGGGGGGTCCTCTTGGATTCGGGGGTGTGAGGAGGAAGGCGGCGGGAAAGACTCGGGAGAGCGAGGTTTAACAGTGCGCGGTTCTCTTTTTGTTATTCGTTTACGGCCGGCGGGTGTAATGGGGAAGTCTCCTCAGGACAGAATCGGCATGGGGGTCTCCCTTCGTCTCCCGTCGTGGGGGGCACTGAGGACTCACGGGAGGCCTCCCTCGGGCGGGAAGACAGTGACCGCGGAGCGCTGTCGGTTGTGCGCGCCGGGGCGCTGATTCCCGCACCCCCAGCCCCGCGCCAGAGGCACGGGACCCGGTGGGAGGGGATGGAGGAGGCCCCCGGCCCGGGAGGCGGGAAAGGCCCCAGAGCTCC
>NW_006429864.1:3997958-4005616 GCF_000325575.1 Pteropus alecto | reverse complement strand
GCTGGTCGGCGCGGTCGGGGCTCCTTGAGAGGCCGGGACCTGTCCCCGCCCGGAACCCCGCACCTGGTGACTCCTCTCGACTTGCCCCTGGACGTCCCCCGCCGCTGGCCACGGCTGGTAGCATCGTACCCCGGAGGGGTCGGCCGCTGCGCCCGCCGCCCGTAACACCACCTAGGATGCCTGCGTTATTCTCGACTTTCCAATCCGGTGGCCGAGTTTGTGTTCGCGTCTTCCTAGCTTTCTGCAACAGTGGACAAGGGCCATTGCTCTCTGATCCTGGATTTTACCAGCAACCCAAATGATGATCTCCTTGTTTTCGTTTCTGTCCTCTTGTCCCTAAACATTCTTGGAAATAGCCTCCAAATAATGGTGATGATAGAAACATGCAGAAGGCACAGCTCCAATCTTCCCAAATAGATCGTTAACTTAACCAGTATGCTAGGCTGCCTCCTGAGAGGGATCAGATGCTGGGAAGTGCGGGACGGGAGGGGGCATAAAGGGGTTTTTAGGACCCCTGGACTCAGTCTGAGTGGGAAAGCTATCCTGGGTCAGATCAGGTTAGTCCCTTCCTGCCGAGACCAATTCCAGTCTTTCCCACTAGGAATTATCTGTGTTAGGTAATGCGGGTCCTTGTTTTCCATTGGATTCCACTCAGGCTTCCAATCAAGGCCCCCAGATTAGATTTTAGCTGCATTCTGAGAGTACTGATTGTTTGAAGTTTGTGTTGACTGGGGGCTACCACGTGCGATGGAAACGATGCTGGTAATGAATAACATTCTCTGTGGACTGAGCAGACTGGTGCTCAGCGTTCATTTCAGCCTTCCTTTTGGTGGTGTCTTCCTGGTTTGCGGAGGTAGGGCACCTAAAAACTACATTACCCAGACTTCCTTGTATATAAGATTGGCTCTGCCAATTAGATTCACTCAGAGAAGATTTTTAGAGGCAGAGCTTTTGACTGCTGCTTCTGGCAAGCCCAGCCCCTGAGATGTAGTAGATTTTTTGTTTTGTTTTGGTTTGTTTTGTTTCGTTTTCCAACGACCTTCCAGTGTTGGAAGCTCCCTGAGTACAGAGAGCAGGAGTGGTGGGTTAGGTTCTACCTGACCTTGGCATCACAGCTATAATGGTATATTCTTGGTGTCATAATCGCAATGGCAACCTTCCAATACTCGACCTGCCTGATTGGGTAGGAGCAACTGCTCTCTGTGGGTCAGGCCCAAATCCATCCCTCACCCTTCTCAGTAAATGGTACCATCATTCACCTAGTTGCTCAAACTGGACAAGGTGTCATCTTGATCCCTAATGTCTTAATAGTCCCTTAAATCCAATCCACTCGCAAGCCCTGTTGAGTTGATATCCAGCACATATTCAAATTTGGCTACTTCTCTTCCTCTCCACCGCTAGCACCTTGGTCCAGACCACCATCAGATTTCTCCTGGGCTCTGGTATTAGATTCCAAACTAGTTTCCCTGCTTCTTGTCTTGTCCTTCTATAAGCCATTTTCCGTAGAGCTGCAAAACATTCTTTTAAAATCATAAATAAGATTATTTATGCCTCCTTTAAAATCCTTAAGTGGCCCACGGTACATTTAGAATACATTCCAAATCTTTGTTGTAGCCCTTCAAGAGACCATGTGATCTGACCTCATGTCTACTGTGCCCGTCTGGCTCACAATGCTCTGGCCAGTCTGATCTTCTTGCAGTTCCTCACATCTAGGTGTTCCTGCCTCAGGGAACTTGAAGTAACTTCTGCCTGGAATATTTTTGCACTTGTCATTGACTTCTTAGTTCCAATGTTATCTCCTCAGATAACAATTTTCAACAGAGTGGCTTTTCTCACCACTCTATTGAAAGTTGTCCTCCTGATCCCCTCGCTGTCAAACTTATGGCATTGATCGCTGTCCATCCAAAACTGTTTACTTACATATTTACGCTAGAGTCTTCAACTAGAAAGTAACAAGGATGAAAGCAGAGATTCTGTCTGTCCTGTTTATGCTGTGTCCCTAGTACCTCTGTACAGAACACATGCTCAATAAATAATTTTTGAGTGAACTTCTTTATAGCCCAGTCTCATTCTAGGGGCATGTGGGGCTCAGAGGAAAACAAAGCATTTAAAATGTTATGTCTGTATTAAATGGCATAATTATTATGTTACGTTATAAGCCCTTTCTCTCAGAGTTTCTCTCTTGGTTGTGAGAGAAAGGATATACTCAATGGAGAATGGGTGAGGACTAGGAATGAAACGCAGGAGACTGGTATTATCCTTCTTTTCCCACAGTCCGAAAATGCTGGGAGTGGGGGAAGGCAGGGATGGCTTTTCATGGCCCTTGCTCACTTCTTTCTTTGCTCAGCCCTCCATCCTCCTCAGGCCCACGCCAGCTCCCTGCCCATTCTATACCTTGTTTCCTATTTCCAGAGCTACCCCTTCAATAGCTACCCTCACCTGTCCATCATTTGGGGGTTACCTAATCTCCAAGCCAGCCCAGGGAATCAGACACAGTCTCTTCTGCTCCTGGTTGTCCCCAAAGGCAAGCTCACCAGCCCTTTTGTGTTAAGGATTCTATTGCTAATTATTGGTGAGATTAATAACAAAAAGTTGCAAAGTTCTCTGAGCTGAGGTCTCTTGTTAGTATGGTTCCTAATCCCTGCTGAGAGAAGCCATTGTGAAGGAAAGGATCCTGGTGGCTTATATGGAGGCACAGGTGAGATATGGGGTGTCCCTTCTTCTCCGATAAAAGCAAAGAAGCCAAGAACCCCACCTGTGCCTCCGTATAAACCATTGGGACCCTTTGTGATGCTTTCTCTTCTCATCACTGGTGCCTGGGTAACCTAAGGGCCTCTAATTCTCTACCCTCTGCTGTGTCTTGGAACTATATGTCTTCTGGGTCCCTGATCACAGAACTTGCCTGTGACCAGGCAGAAGGTACTAGGCTTAGTATTTCCCCTGCAGAGTACCCACAAGTCCTTCCAGGGAAAGTGGGAGGGGCCTTAAGGGGGTATTACTCAGTACCCTCCTGCTGCCCTACCTTCTGCAGAAGACAGCCAGGGAGAACTTCTCCAGTTACCACAGTCAAGGAAGGGTGTGGAGGTGGCTAGAATGCCTGGGGCTTAGGCCTCCAGGTGTAAACAGCTTTCCAGTCATCTGGGAAGCTCGGGTGCCCCACTGTGGTTCTGAGTGGAAAGTGCCCTGTTTACCTTAGGGGAAGGAGATCAGGGTGGTGGTGGTAAGGAAACACCCTCTATTGTCTTGCGACTCCAAGTGAGGTCTGGCCCACCCACGAGCAGTATCAGCAATTCAGGTGTCGCTCCAGACCTACTGTTTCAGAATCTGCACTGTAACAAGGTCTGTGCCTTCACGTTTGAAAGGCCCTGCTCCATCAGCCCCTGGGGTGGCCCTAAAAGCCCTTCTCATTTTACAAGGAGATGCTGATGTGAGCCGAAGACCACCTAGCTCCCAAGTAATGTCTCTCCTTAGGGATTGGAGAGATGGAATAGGCCACATCCCATTTCCCTACTCCTAACTACTTCCCAAGGAGCTTTCCCCACGTCAGCATCCTTGGTCCTTCCTTGGTCTCTGGATCAACCTGTTCAAGTGAAGGCAGCAGGGCTGAGCCCCAAGTAGAGGAAATGGCTACATAAGCCCCCCATTATGGGGTTACCCCAAGAGTAGTGGCCTAATTCTCCAGTTCCCCCAACATTTCTGCACCATGCCTCCATCAGATTGCTTCTCTAAACCATCTGGCTCTAAGTTAAATATTCTCAGGAGAGCTTAGATTCCCCCAAATGGTGTATATTCTTGCATTGAGTCTGGATGCCACCTAGGGGCCAGTAATAAAAGGATATTTGAGTTAAAGATCAGGAGCCTTGGTACTTCCTCCTCTGCCCCCAGCAGCCCTGTGACCTCAAGAGAGTCGCAAACAGGTGCATTCAGACCTGCCCTTCCTTCTTTCAGGGACAGGTAGTGTGGCTGGGAGCTTTCGGTAACTATGAAGCACTTTCGTTTCAGTGACTATGAAGGAATTTTTTAAAAAAATATATGAGATTGCTACTGTGCGTTAAAAAGATAATCTCTAGATGAAACTCAAGTATCTATGATGCTCACAAAGTCTGGAAAGATGGTGAACTCCACCGGCTTGGATGTGCTCTGGGAGGACAGGGAACACGTTTCAGTGTGGGAATGTTCGTGTGTCTGGAATCTAAGGAGGCGGTGTAAGTGTGTGTTGTTGTCGGGGGCAGGGAGCACTCCCCGTGGAGCGAAACAGAGCTGTGTGTGAAAGTGGTGAACTCTCATGTGTCTGGTGGGCTGGTGGTGTGTGTGGCTCAGCTCTTACTGAGTGGAGAGGCCTGGGTTCCGGTTTGGTGGCCTCGAACACAACCCTCAGACCTTCCTGAGCACGACTCCTCATTTTTAAACGAAGGAGCCGGGCCATCGATTTCTAAGTTCTTTTCCAGCTCTGTCACGCCAAGCACCAGCTTGAGCGTCGGGGCCTTTGGATGTCTCCTTTACTGTCGAATTTGGTTTCTGGATCTCTTCGTTCCCGTGAGTCGGCCGCGCTTCGTTGGCGACTCTCCACACCAGCTTCTGTACCTGAGTTGTTGCTCACCGAAGAGCTGGAATTGGGCTTTTTGGAAAATATCCCTCGGCGCCTGAAAATGCAGGAAACTGGAGTGTGAAACTCGCTCATCAGAAAGAAAAAAAAAACACACACTCACACACACAGAGCAAGAAACCACAGAGCCTATCAGCCTGTCGTCATCGAGCAGACTAGAATAGTGCAGAAAACTCTAGGCAGAGAGGAAATGAACTTGAGAGAAGGGGGAACACACGTAGGGCTGAGAGGAGAGAAGGCGGGCGCGAGTGGAGGGAGTGAGCGGCAGCGCAGGGCGCCGCGATGGTGGGAGGATGGAAGACATGGTCGTGAAGCAGGGCTTCCTGTACCTTCAGCAGCAGCAGACTTTTGGAAAGGTAGGAGGGGCCCGGCTGCCTGGGGCTAGGCGGAGGGGCTTGGGCCGCTAGAAATTCCTGGGGAGGAGAGGGGTCCCCTAAAAGTCCCCAAACACTTATGGGTTGGTGGGGGCCGTACCATGCACCACGTTAGACCCAGAGCTCAAGCTTGGGAGGGCTCTTTCCTTAGCAGCTGCCCGCCGCCCCAACCCCCAACGAGGCCCCAGACCGTGCCCTTTGCTGGTGCCGCTCCCTGTGGGGGCAGGGGCAGAGGAGAGTTCTAACACCTCTCTTGCATCTCTTGATCTGTGGTGACTTGTTCTCATGGGGACACAATGGAAGGGGGTGGAAGGAACAGCAGAGGGGATAATTCAGAGTTCCAGTGGAGGTTTTTTCCCTCTTTCTGGCTCTAGTGGGGTGCATTTGGCTGGTACTAAGCTTCAGCTGGGGTCTCTGGGAGCCAGGCAGGGCCCAGCGTGTCCAACCTCCTTCTCTTTCCTTGGACTCCTTGAATGAGGAAACAGGGACGAAAGCCAGTGTGCTTTCTTCCTCCCTCTGTGTCTTTCCCCCTATCCGCGTCTCTGTCTCTGTCTGTCTGTCTCTCTCCCTGTCCTGTCGAGGTACGAGGTGGGAAGGTTCAGGAGGGTAGACCGAAGTTTCTGGAGATAGGGTCTTCGATGGACCGAGAATGATGGTCCCCAGTCTGGGCCCTCACGCTGCCCACCTCATTCCTTCCCCGGGCTTCAGAGACTCACAGGCTTTTCACCTCTAGAGAGATCTCATGGGCTGGGCCTCCTCGCAGTCCACCTTCCACTGTGCCTTTTCTGCCTTTGGCATTGTCTCTGCTGTCACTGCAGGCCTCTTTCTTCATTGCTAGTGGTGGATCTCCCATGCCCTCTAATTCCTCACGCTCTGCTTATTTTCTCTGCTTCCTTGGGTCTCCCGGGAGCTTTATTTCTCTCCCCATTCCTGCGTCACTGCCCCAGTCCCTCACCCATGATTCCTCTACTCCCTTTTGGTCACCATCTCTCCATCTCTGGGTGCCTCCCTCTTGGCTCCCGCCCCCCCACCTCACATCTGAGTTTAGAAATGGCGCCGGTTCGGGGCTGTGCTGTATAAACAGTCAGGCTGTGCCTTGGCTCGGCTGGAGCTCCATGAGGGCCCGGAGAAGTCGCGCCGGGGAGAGGCAGCCCGGAGGGTGATCCGCCTCAGTGACTGTCTGCGGGTGGCCGAGGCCAGCGGGGAGATCAGCGGCCCCCGGGACACCAGCACCTTCTTCGTGGAGACCAAGGAGCGCCTGTACCTGCTGGCAGCCCCCACTGTAGAGCTTGGCGACTGGCTGCAGGCCATCTGCCTCCTGGCTTTCCCTGTGAGTTGTCCAGGGACACAGAAAGGGCAAGGGGGTGTGCAGGAGTGGGGGCAGCCGATACTTGCTGTGGGCGAGTGTAAGAAGGGCCAAGGTCAGGATGCTGGGGGCGATTCCTTGGTTGGCGGGTAACCCCAATCCAGATGCAGACAGGGGCAGCAGGCTGAGTGTGCCCTGAAGGAAAGCCTGGTTCAGAGGTGGGGCTTGGGCTTGGTGACAGCGGTGAGAACCCGGCTTCCTCCCTAGGACCAGAGGAAGGAGCTGTTGGGGTCAGAGGGGAAGGGCAGCCGGCCCTGCATGGAAGAGAATGAGCTGTACAGCAGCACGACCGTAGGTGAGGGGGGTCAGGGGGGCTGCTTCTCTCCTGGCTGCTTTCCCCAGGGCGTGGTGGGGAGGAGCTGTGGGCTGCTTTCCCAGGGTGTGGTGGGGAGAAGGCGTGGGCTGGCCGGCTGCTGACTCTTCCTGCCTTGTGGTTGACCCCAGCCCTGGCCAGGCCCCTTATCAGCCTCTCTGCATCGCTTCCGGGTGTGGCCCAAGTTGAAGGAGCCTGGCCCGCCTTGATTGTCAGCCCTTCGCCCTTGGCCCACTCCCTTTTGCCCAGACCCTGCTGATGGGAGAGGGCAGGGCTGAGGGGTCCAGGGAAAGTGCTGCTCTTGAACCCTCTGACGTTGGGATCTGAGCAACTTCTGAAAAAAGAATGGTTTTCTTTCCGTGGATTGAAGGTGTCCTGTGGCAAGGGAGGTTTTGCTGACAAGGCGATCACCCTCTTGCAGTCTGTCTAGCCCTCTGGGTGGGTGTGTGTGGGGAGGAGGAGGATATGAGACATCCGAGCTCCACCCCACGGAGGGCGCCGGGTGGCATCGGCAATGGATGGGGAGGCCGTCGGCTGGGAGGGCAGAGCTGGCCACACCTGCACCCGAGACAGTAGGGATTGGGGAGGCAGCTGGATTGGGGGGAGAGATGAGACGGAAAAGACAAGGCTGTGGCTCTGGCTACAGGGCAGGAAGGATGTGGGCACAAGGTTGGGGTGCATGTGGCTAGGGCATGATGCCTAGTTAGGGTGAGGTGGCGGGGGACCTGGCATGTGGGAGACTATGACCCGGCACAGAGCAGCTCAGCCTTCAAGACACAGGCTGTGGGGTCATGGATACATGGATGATACTTTTCTCTAGAGACTTTCTGGCCCACTCATTAAGAGTGGGGCAGAGTTGAGGCAGGCCAGCTATTTCCCATCAACTGCCTTCTCTCCCCTCTCCTCCCCAGTGGCCCCCTGCAGGGAATTTGCTGTGACCATGAGACCCACAGAAGCCAGTGAGCGGTGCCAGCTCCGGGGATCCTATACGGACTGGAA
>NW_006429864.1:3989169-3997923 GCF_000325575.1 Pteropus alecto | reverse complement strand
TGGCCCTGAGCCACGCACCCAGCTGTACAGCTGGCCCTACATGTTCCTGCGACGCTTCGGGCGGGACAAGGTGAGCAGGGGCCACGGCAGGTGAGTGGAGGGAAAGGATGAGCGATGGGAGAAAAGAGATTTTTCAGAGAAGGCGAGGAGCTTTGAAAAGAAGCGAGAGTGGGAGGAGGAAGGACAGAGGAGATAAAGGCCCGAAAGGGGGGATGGGCAGAGAACCAGGGGAGGGAGAGTGAAAGCGAAGAGGAGGCTCGAGCCTGAGAGGGTGAGAGAGAAGGTAGTGGAGGGTGGAGAAGTAAAGGGGACCAGGAAGAGGTGGAGAGATCAGAGGGCAAGTAGTGGCCCGCATTACTGGGGATGAAATATGTACCCAGCTCCGCACCTGCATGGACGGGAGGAAGGATGAAGGGAGAGGAGAGGGAGGTGAGAGATGGCTTTTTGTTTGTGAGGAGAAACATGAAGGGAGGGAGAAAGAAACACCGTGGGGAGGATGCTCGGTCAGGTCCTCCTGGAGGGAAGCCGGAGGGGGTGGGTTTGCATTTGGGAGCTGGGTCCAGGAGAAGCAGCCCCACTCTGTGGCCTGGCCAATCACCGCCCTTTCCCCCTCGACCCAGGTAACCTTTTCCTTCGAGGCGGGCCGGCGCTGTGTCTCTGGAGAGGGCAGCTTTGAGTTTGAAACTCGTCAAGGCAACGAGATCTTTTCGGCCCTGGGAGAGGCCATCTCCGCCCAGAAGAATTCGATGCCTCCTGGGCCCCAAACCCAGCCAGCCACAGTCCCCACTGTGCTACCCCGGCCAGACAGCCCCTACTCCCGGCCCCATGACTCGCTGCCACCACCTTCACCCACTGCCTCGGTGCCCACCCCCCGGCCAAGGGGCCTGGAGGGGGAGTACGCGGTGCCCTTTGATGCGGTGGCCCGTAACCTGGAGAAGAGCTTGAGGGACATTCTGGCGGTCTCTCCACAGCCTCCGGTAGACCCTCTGTATGATAGCATTGAGGAGAAGCTGCCCTCGAGGCCCGACCACATATATGATGAGCCTGAGGGAGTAGCTGCCTTGTCCTTGTACGACTGCCCCCAGGAGCCCCGGGGCGAGGCCTGGAAGAGGCAGGCTGCAGCTGACAGGGAGTCCAGTGGCCTCCAGCACCTCTACCCATCGGGGCAGGACTTCCCTGCCTCTGGCTGGCCACAGGGAACTGAATATGACAATGTTGTTCTTAAAAAAGGCCCAAAGTGATGGGGCGGTGGGCGGAGGAGATGTAGACCCCAGTGAATGCCAGCCCTGGGCGGGGCCTGTGGCTGTGGAAGGGCTCGGAGGCTGGTGCACAGGAGTCACGGAGAGGGAGGGGGAAGGCGCGCCTCCCGTCCAGTTTCTGCCGGTGACTCCTCCTGCCCACTGCATCCTAGGAACTTCCTTCTGCTCCTTCCAGAACCCTAGTCTTGGCCTGCCCTAGTCTGGTCCAAGCAACTGTCCCTCCTGGGGCCGGCTGCGTGAGTCAGCATCCCAAAGCAGGAAAAGTGCCCTGAAGAGACCCACCCTCCGCCTACTCTTTTCCCACTTCCTCTTCTTCCCTTCCCCTAACAGAACCTCGGGCATTCAGGGCAAAGGACAAAAAACAATGTCAGCAACTCGCCCCACTTCTTTGGCTTGTGCGGGCCTCATGCCTGCTGCTGTCCCCTTCGGGGGACAGCTCTGGCCCCAGGCACTCTAGAGGGTGGCTGCAGCTTTCTGCAGGTTTTGGACTTCTCTGTGGCATTAAACCTTTCTGAAGTATTTTTGTTTGGCATGAGTGTCGTGGGGCGGGGATGTGATAGCCACAGCCCTGTGGGGGATGATGCTCCAATTGGGCCACCACTGACACCTCCTCTCCCAGCAGCAAGGTCCTCTCTGGGCCTAGGCGGGTCCTAAGCATCTGTCACAGAGTCGGGGATCTGT
This sequence comes from Pteropus alecto, assembly GCF_000325575.1. Classification (NCBI taxonomy): domain Eukaryota; kingdom Metazoa; phylum Chordata; class Mammalia; order Chiroptera; family Pteropodidae; genus Pteropus; species Pteropus alecto. The sequence goes on along the minus strand of NW_006429864.1, from coordinate 3,995,983 downwards.
GGAAGTCAGGGCACCTGGGGAAAGATGTTCGAGCATCTCTAATCGTTTGCTAGCATGGGGCCAACACCAGAAAAACAGCCAGGAAACGGGGAGTATGTGTGATGAACTGGATTGGAAAACAGGAAAGAGTTGTCAGTTTTGAGCCTAGTCTTGAAATAGGACCGATCCTATTCCATCTCTTGCCTTCCTTGAGACTCGCTCTCTTCGTAAAACGAGGGGATTCTACCACGTGGGCTCCGAGAACCCTTCCTGCCCTTTGATTCTCCACAGGCCCTTGTGCGCCATTCCCCGGTGCTCTCTCCTCATCCACACCTGCTTTCCTAGAAAGGTGGGTACATTGCCTGCTTTCCTAGAAAGGCGGGTCAGTACATTGCTGCTGCCAGCCAATCAGCCAGTATTGTGGAGCCCCATTTGTAGGTTCTAGACTTCCCTGGGCTCGAGACACTCACAGTCCAGATGGGGCTAAGGCAAAGGGCACAGATGTCTATCACAAGAGGGGGACATAAGTGCCACAAGAGGTGACTCAGGGCTCTGAGGTCAGAGGACATACCTGTTCATTGGAGGGTCAAGAAAAGCTTCATAGCGAAAGTGGCATTTTAGTTGAACTCTCAAGGGTGTGAAGGGATTCGATGAAGATGGGGGTGGGAGAAGTGTGAAGAGAGAACTCTGGGTGGAAAAGCCAGCATGTAGTGGAGGTGGAGGAATTTGTACCTGTTTAGATAAGAGGGAGCAATGACAAAGCTTCTGAGCAGAAACCCTAAGAGCTGCATGTTAGGACAATAACTCTGACAGCCCTGTGGAAATAGGGTGGGCTGGGGCTGAATGACTTGGAAGAGAAATTCAGAAAAGACTGTGGATTCAGTCTTTTGTAGAGACAGGGCCTGCAGATCTCGGAGTGGTATTGGATGTGGAATGCAGAGAAATAGGGTTTCTAGAGAGGTTCCAGAAGGAGAGCTTCGTTTCTGATGTGTTCAGGTGAAGTTGGCTTTACTCTATCCAGCCAGAGGCGTCCTAAAAGCAGCTGGAAAGGGGCTCTCGAGCAGGAAGGGGAAAGAGATGGAGACCTACTCGTACCATTTGGATATGTGGATGTATCCAAACGTATCCTCCACCTCCACTCCAGGCTGGCTTTTCTACCCAGGGCTCTCTCTTCACACTCCCCCTGCCTCCATCCTCATCAAATCCCTGCACACCCTTGAGAGTTCCATTTAAATGCCACTTTTGCTACTGGTTGCCAGCAGCCTCCCAGGTGTGTTGTGACCTAAGTCGTATCTCCCAGCACTTTTGCCCTTATTAAAGGAATTTGAGTCAGTGGATGAGCTGGCTGGAGACAGGGGAAGGCCTTCCAGGGGCCCTGCTTCTTCTGTTTGCTGCCACCATCCAATCCTAGCCCAGAATACATTGGAGGCAGGAGGGCCTAATGCCTCTAAGGGTTTCAGTTGTTCCCCTCTCCAGGCCAGAGGTGGGACTTGGGGGGTTCTTAGGCAAGGACGCCCAATTTCTAATTTCAGTCAATTGCACGTAAGGTGGACATCCCAGTTAAGCCCAGCAGGGGGCAGTGTTAGCCTGTGGAAAAGGCCACTGGGGGCTAACCTGCTGTCAGGAGCTCCAGCTTGGCCCAGGAGGGGACCTTAATATTTATGACCCAAAAGAATGGGAGATAATTTGAGGAATCTGCGTTTCAGAGCTTGTTCCTTCAGATCCTCAGATTCCTACTTGGAGATCTGTGGACCCTGCCTCCCGGAGGTGTGAAAATTGCCCCCCTCCATCCTTCTCTCCTTTACCTCGAGATCCTGGAACTTCTAAGTTCTTTGTTCTGATGCTGGCTTTGCTCAAAAGGGGAAGTGGTGATTGGGGCCCTAGGGAAAGGGGGGTGAGGGCTGCTGGGGCAGGGGAAGTGGAGCATTTGGGGAACTTGGGAGGGGTAATGAAAGTTCTTGAAACAGTTGCTTGGGATGCTGACCGTACTGTCAGGGTCCTTCTCAGAAGGCATCAACCGGCAGGTAGGTCATCTGCAGGGAGCCGTAGCACGTGTCAGCACCAGCGCAGCCGCCCTTAACTGCACCATCACCTGTGACACATGCCTCATTCCTTAGTTCAAGCCTCGTATGAGCTCCACGCGGAGCTGGGGGGCCGGAGGGAAAGGACACAGACTTGTCCCCACCCGCATGGAGCCCACAGGCAGAGTAAGTCTGCATAAGTGTTTGCTGGATGGATTCATGAAGGCGTGAGCCTTAGGGGGTCCATGTCCTCAAACAGAAACACAGAGGTAAAACCCTCCTTGAAGTGTTTCTGCGTCACCCTGGCTGTCAAGGGGCAAATTCACGAGACAGACTGGTCTCTAGGGGGATGGGCAATGTGAGGCCAAGGGGTAGTTCCACTCCAGGCTCTGCCGCCCAGCCGCTGCTGATACTGCAAGAAGCTTTGCTGTGGCCAGGACACTTAGAAACTGCTTTCATTTGCTAATTATTATGGAGAGGTGATATCAGGTGACATCGGGGCAGGTGAGAATGTCGTTGTGACTGGTGCCCAGCATAGAGCTATGCAGAGTCACATACCTGCGCACGTGCACACGTTAACGTGCGACATCCTTCTTCCTCCTTCTTTTCTTCTCTCTCGCCTCCCCTTGTCTTTTCTTTTTCCGGAGCGTATGAGTGGTGTGTGCGTGTGTGTTAGACTGTGGTCCATCCCATAATACTGCTCCCAGGCTTCCGGTGGGGGCGGCCAGGGCCCCCTTGTGAGTTCCCTCCTTGGGGCTTCAGAATATACCAAGACCCAGATTGCCCGGGCCTCTGCGTGCTCAGCCTCCTCCCTGATGGCTGCACTCAAGCTGTTGCTGCCACCACCTTTCAGCCGTGATGCTAACCAGCCTCCGCCTCTTGCCTCATGGGCGCTGATTCAATTAGCCAAGGTGCCCACCTCCTGCCAGGGCCATTTATAAAATCAGCTGGGGCAGCCGGAGACCACAGGGAGGGTGAGGCTGGAAAGCGGGGTGTGTGTGTGGGAGGAGAAAGTTGGTGAGCTGGGTGGGGGAGGCAGAGGAATGGGGCGGCCTGGGCGGAACATCTGATGCGATTAGCCATCAGGCTGGCTTCCCCTGGCAGGCGGCTGCACATCACTGCCCTGCTCCCATCCTCAGCAACCAGGCCCACCCGATGCCAGCCAGCACAGAGCAGGGCCCGTCCATCTCCAGGCCCTGGCCAGGCCTGCCTCTTTCCTTCTGCCTCCTCCTAACTCCGGAGCCCTCTTCTTGACACCGGCTCCTAGATTCCTGGGCCAGAGGTGGCCGGTGCATTTGGGAGCAGGAGTACAGGGGGAAGCACAGAGTTCTGAGGGATTTGTGGGGACACTGGAGTCCCAGAGCTGGTTAAGTAATGCTGGGACCAGCACCCCAGTGCATGGTCAGCCTTGTGCTTTCAGGAGTCTGATCAGAGGGTGGGGTGAGGGCGTGGAGTGAAAGTGTGCCTGAGGGGCAATAGCGTTTGGGATAATAACAATGTTCTTGAGTTTGTACAGTATTTTCTCACCTATGGGCCGCGCCGGGGCAGGTTAGCGCAGTTGGTTAGGCACAGACTGTAGCCTGACTACCCGCATTCAAATTCTGTCTCTGCTGCTTGTTGGCTGTGTGTCTTTGGGCATCTGCTCTGTGCATGTTTCCACATCTGTAACTCGGAGGTAATATGTTTCTCAGAGGCCTGTTGTGAAGACTGTGCGAATAAACACTCAGCCTCTAGAACCGTGCCTGGCACACGCAGAGCTGCGGTGTTATCTTGAGGTCAGTAGTGCAAGGTGTCCCCATTTCAACGGCAGGGGAATGGAGACATAGAAAAGCGGAGTCCTTTGGCTTTGGGTGAACTTAGGCTTTGTGGAAGTAGAAGGACCCGATTGGGAAAGGGAGGTAGGATTTTGCTAGGAAGAAAGAAATGGAGAAGAGTCTCCCAGGAGAGGGGAGAGAAGCAGCATCAAAGGCCTTTCAGCTGGTGGATGGGCGGCTCCCGGCTGGGGGACTCCGCACACCGGGGCAGAGCAGCTCACCTGCCCTATGACGCCCAGAAATGGGAGAGCTTGACAGGAAAGCTGCTTCCTTAGACTAGAAGGACTTTGGCTTGAGGCAAAGCTGCAAAACCAAAACCACAGGGGAGATTTGTCTTTCATCTGAGCTGCTGTATTGCCCCTCCTCACTCTCAGCTGGTCCTCCGGGGCGGGGCAGGCTCCTTGCTGGGCAGGAGTGCCTGGTGGTCCAGTTGGCATTACCTGTCAACTGGTGTGATCAGTACACAGCCGGGGGCCATTGCCCTGCAGCCAGGGAGGGACTCTGGAGAAGGAGGCTGAGGGAGGGGGCCGAAAGGAGCAGAGAGGTTCTGAAGGCAGTTTGCCTTCTCTCCTACTAGACTGTAGACGTCCTAGGGACGGGGTTTATTCTTTACATAATTCATTTTTGTGCCCCCAGCAGCGAATGCAATGCCTGGCACACAGTAGGCACAGATAACTCTTGGTGAAAAGAATAAACAAAGCCCCCTTTACTCGAGGTGGGGAGGGACACAGTTGCTCCCCAATGTGTAATGACTTGCGGAGCCGGGGAGGACTCCCGCATCCAGAAATCCCTTCCTTAGCATGGTCTCTCTGAAAACTCGAATACCCCTGGCAGGGCCTCAGCAGAGCAACTAACAATCCTTGGGAAAGAACACGTGTGAAACAAGCAGGCCAAGGAACTGCTGGAGGCAGGAGGTCCCCGAGGTGCCAGGAAGGAGCAGCTGAAGGTGAGAGTGGCCCTGGCCTGGGTCAGGGGTAAGGAGGTTGGCTGGTGCTGTGCCTCTAGTGCATCCTGAAATCTGGCAGCCAGGCCTGCAGGTGCAGGAGGTGCAGACAAGGCCCTTGGCTCAGAGCGTACTTCTGAGTGTGCGGCCAAGCCACCCTGAACGTGCCCAGTCTCGTCTGATCTCGGAACCTAAGCAGGGTCGGGCCTGGTTAGTACTTGGATGGGAGACACCTCTTAGCAGGACAAACTGAACAGAATTACGAATTAGCAGGTTTCCCTATTGGTGGCTGCCTGTCTCCTGAGTCCAGCTCTGAACCTCAGCCCCACTCCTAGGTGGGCCAGGGCCCTCTGGGTGCCCCGGTGGCTGAGAAACCCTCTCCTCTGACCTTTCGAGGAGCAGAGTCTCTGAGCCAGCTGGGGCCTTAGCCACGCTCTTGCCTGAGACCTTATCTTCCACTGAAGGAAACTGAGGCCGAGTTAATTTCTAATCCCTTTCAGATGTATTTGCATTTTATTAGAATTTGTTTACCGTTGTGCTTAATGCAAAGGAACAAATCACTAATGTTGAGACTTGTGATGTCCACAGGCAGATAACTGTTGAGTTTTTATGTGGATGAGGGAGGGACAAAAAGAGGGTTCTACCATCTCTGAGCAAGACTTTCTTCCTGTCCCCAGCGTCACCACACGAACCTCTGAGTAAATGCCCGGGGGTGTGAGGCAGAGGCCCAGGCAGCCTATGAGGAGCTGTTTTTTTTCTGCTGGTCACCACCATGCCGTCCTATTCCCTTTCCGTCTTCCTCCCAGGAACCCCCATCCCGACCCCAGCCCCCACCCATGTTGTCCTTGACCCTAATGCTGGGGTAGCTGACCTCAGCAGGCAACTCCAAGGCAGGATGCAGCAGCTGCTTCCACCTGCAGACAGGAAGGAATCGGTCCAGGAGAGCGTGTGAGGTGGGGCAGGCGAAGGGCCAGTAAAGAGGTGACCGGGATGGATCTGGTTGACCTGGAGAGTGTGGAAACGTGAAAGAACAACCGGAGATGGTGACTGGGCCAGCGGCCAGAGGTTCCAGACGTCTCAACTGGGATGAGACCTCCTTCCTGGTCGCAGAGGAAGGAGAAGCCTCAGGGGGTTGTGGCTTGTGAGAAGCAAACTGGTCATGGAAGCCAGGCCCCAGTGCTACCAGGTGGCCTGGGAGCAAGTTTGTCCAAACCCTGGATTATGCCCGAGAACCAGTTGAGAAAAGTCTTGCTTTTCTCCAGGACTGTTGGCTGAGAGGGGGTGGGAACCTGGCTGGCTCTGGGGGAGGGGTTGAGGGGTCAGGGAGCATGGCCACTTGGGTGGGCTCAGATGGGCCTGGTTGGGTGTGGAGCACAGGCGTGGAGCACAGGCGTGGAGCACTTCACAGGCTTTTGTGGGCAAAGGCCTGGGAGATTGGAGACGAGCCCACAGGAAGTAGGAACCGGTGCTCAGAGCCAGGCATCCAGTGTCTGGGGCCTGCAGGGCCGGTCGGGCCTCGCGGACCAGCCAAACCCAGTCTGAACCTAAGGCAGAGACCGGGTCACTTCTCTGAGGCGCATTCGGACCTTCAGGCTCCATTAGATCCGGACAGCCGCCCTGTGCTCTCCTGGTCCTGTATCTGGCTCAGCTGGCCCAGCACAGGGTCCTGCTCCCCATTGGATGACAGAGCTGCCCCCACTGCTGAGGCCTTTTAATTCCTTTGATGGCGAAGGCGGCGAGGCAGCAGCAGTGCAGAAGGCTCGTGCTTGGGGCATCTTTGCTCATTCGGCAGCTCTGTGCCCTTAACCTCCATGCGTCTCTGAGGACGGACAATGTGGGATACCAGACAGAGCACTGGACTGAGAGCTCTGAGCCCTGCTCGGCCACTACCTGACCGTGGGATGTCGGGCAGTCTCTGCACCTCTCATTCTGCCATCTGCAAAACGGTGGAGCCGGATTAGAAGACCTTCCAAGTGCCTGTTAACTCTACAGCTCCTTGTTTGGGGGAAATTGCCAGGACAGCAAGGCTGCAGAAATGACTTTGACGAGAAAGAGTG